>NC_138906.1:144065626-144640998 GCF_965231255.1 Vanellus vanellus
AGTGCCTATGAGAATTAATTTCCCATTTTTTTTCCTGTCCCCCACCACTAGCTTATTGTTGGAGGTCATCCTGTGGCGCACCTGACGGCTTGGGAAGGGGTTCTGATCCTGCCAGGAGAGGCAAAAACTGCGAGTGATTTCCATTGCCTTGACTAAGAAAGGCCATGAAGATGATCAGAGGGCTGGAGCACCTCTATGAAGACAGGCTGAGAGATTTGGAGTTGTTCAGCCTGGAGAAGAGAAGGCTCCAGGAAGACCTTATAGGGGCCTACAGGAAAGATGGGGTGGGACTGTAATAATAGGATGAGGGGTAACAATTTTAAACAGAAAGAGTGTAGATTTAGATTAGATATTAGGAAGAAATTCTTTACTGTGAGACTGGTGAGGCACTGCAACAGGTTGCCCGGAGAAGTTGTGGATGCCCCATCAGTGCAAGTGTTCAAGGCCAGGCTGGATGGGGCCTTGAGCAACCTGGTCAGTGGCAGGTGTCCCTGCCCATGGCAGGGGTGTTGGAAATCGATCTTTAAGTTGCCTTCCAACCTAAACCATTCTATGATTCTATGACTAGAGCTCCGCTGGGGCCAGGAAAGCCAGGCAGGGGGCAGCATCTGCTCAGTGAGCAGCGAGTGGCTGGAGCTGTGCTCCAGCTGTGCTCCAGCTGCGGTCCCGCCGGGCTCTGGCTGCGGTGCGGGGAGCCTGCAGAGAGAAAAAAAAAAAAATCAGCTGTGGATCATCCTTGGGTGCAGTCGCTTGGGTAGTTTCGCGAGCACAGGAAAGAAGTTTTGATTCTTTTTGGTAAGCTGCAGTAGCTTCTGTGATGGCAGTGGATCAAAGTACCGGCAGCCCCACTGGTGAAGTTATTACATAGATATCAGTGTCCTGTGGAAGGAAACCTACTGCAGCATAATTGGTTTAGCATTCATGGCTAGAAAAGCGGGTGCTGAAAAAAGAAGTGGGGACAATAAATTGAACCATCTGACTGGCCTTTGTAGTATCACGTATTATCTGGGGCACTGATTGCAGTCGAAGCAGATCAAAAAGTGACAACTAGGCCAGTTTACTGCTAATCCAACAGTTACTTTATCTCATAAGTATATAGGCCTTTGTTTCCTGGTGGTAGACAGGGTTGTTTATGTAAGGACACAAAGAGCTGCAGATTGCTGCGACAATTTGAATAACAGAATGCCTGTACAGATATCTTCTGCTGCTGCTGACACTGGAAGCCACAGATTAAGGTTTGAATTGCAAAAAGAATCGAGTCAATTCCTGAGCCTTCCATAATAGGTACTATACAAAAGGGAACAGCCACAGCTCCTTTTTAGACCATGAATGCCTAAAAATTAGCATCTGTCAGTATCACCAATCCTGAGTACCTTTGTAGAGTTGAGCCTGTGCAAAGCAATTAACAGCTCCCATATGTAGTTTGCTCTTTTTTTTCATCTTCTTCCTAAGAGAACTGCGTGAGCGGTGAAATGTTTGTGGGATGTTTGGTCCTTGAGAGCACCAGGCTTTGGTCACCTCCACCTGCCAGAGATGGCAGTCTCCATCACAAGACAGGTGCCTGCTCTAAGGCCCCGGCTCTCCTTACTGGTGAGTTACAGGTGCTGGACCTGTCCACTGCAGCCTTTTTACTGGGGTGAAGTTAGATACTAGCTCCCCGACGGCCTGCATCTTCCAGAAAGAGGGACCGTGGCAGAGCCAGGCACTAGCTAGAGACCCAGAGCCTTGTGCCCAGGTGAGCTCTCCCCCCTCCCTCGCCAGCCCCTGGGTCTTTGGGCACACCTTTATCCCTCTGGCTTCCAGGTGTTGAGAAACCTGGCAGGTTGCTATCTGCAGCATTAAAGCAGTTGCCTGTCGAGGAGAGGTCTGCACTGTGCCAAAATGAAGAGACACAGCCACAGTGTCCATCTATGTGTGGTCTGTTGTGGTCCTGGCCTATGCCATGGAGACCTTCAGAAGCAGGGACAGGGGGTTCCTGGGAAGCCAGGGCAGGCTGCTAGGCTGGTGCTGATGGGCCTGCGGCAGGGATGGTGCAGTGCTCTCTGGCAGTTTTTTAAGAGGTGATGGCTTTGTGCCCACTCCTCCCCTGTGGTAGCACACTGGGATTCATAATGCCATACACCATTACAGCCCAGCTGTTTCCTCAGCCAGGGTTGGACAACTGATACCGTCCCTTCCACAGCCCTCGGGAGTGCAGGGGGGGGGTTGTCATTACTGGAAATTGAAACAAGATTTGTCCTTGAGGGCTATGTTCAGAAATGAATTTAGACAGACTGGAGGTATCTAGTCCGGAAGTAATTTAGTACTTACTCTTCCTAGACGTTTCCCTTGAGCTCCTATGCTGCCTGCTGAGATACTCTCAGTCCAGGACAGCAGGTACAGGGCTTCCCTCAGAGCTGCGTCAGATGAGGGGAATTAGCTGGCGTGGTGCCGAGTTCACTGAGGCACCCAGTCCAGAAGACACAGCATATACGTATGCACGGCAAAGGACAGCACAGAGTGTCATCAGGGCTGCTGCCTTCTCACTGCTGCAGGACTGTTTCTGCCTTTTATCCATGCTTAATATAAACAACAATCATAATCTCACAAGAGGGAACCACGGTGTTCCTTCATCCTTGTCAAATGCCCTTACCAAACCCATCACATTTTCTTTAAGTCTCCTTCCTTCCAGCTCTGGCGTCCTCAGTTCGGAAAGATATGGACCTGTTGGAGCATGTCCAGAGGAAGGCCACAAAAATGTTCAGAGGGCTGGAGTGCCTCTCCTATGAGGACAGGCTGAGAGAGCTGGGGTTGTTCAGCCTGGAGAAGAGAAGGCTCTGGGGCACCTTAATTGTGGCCTTTCTATACTTAAAGGGGCTTATAAGAAAGATGAGGATGGACTTTTTAGCAGGGCCTGTTGTGATAGGTCAAGGGGTAATTGTCTTAAACTAAAAGAGGGTAGATATAGACTAGATATAAGGAGGAAATTTTTTAGTATGGGGATGGTGAAACATTGGCACAGGTTGCCCAGAAAGGTGGTAGATGCTCCATCCCTGGAAACAGTCAAGGTCAGGTTGGATGGGGGTCTGAGCAAACTGATCTAGTTGAAGACCTCCCTGCTCACTGCTGGAGGGTTGGACTAGATGAACCTTAAAGGTCCCTTCCAACCCAAACTATTCTATGAATCTATGATTTTATGACTCTATGATTCTATGATTCTCAGTTCTTTCCTCTCTGAAGTTCCATGTCTCTCCCACCCAACCCCAACCGAGTTTTGACAGGCAGAGGGCTTGTGTCCCTCTCTCTCCTCCCCTCCCTGCTTTAGCAGTTATTGCAGCTTCCTGGGAGCTGGCAGATGTTTTGAGTGCTGGTCTCTTGCTTCCCAGAGGAGTACTGTCATCACAAGTTAAACAGGTAAAAAGTGGGTGCCACTTCAAAAGAAAATAGTGAATCTTGCTCCATTCTTTGAATGAAATGACATAGGTCCCTTTTCTGTGAAGGATTCTTGGCTCTAGGTCCCCCAGTGGTGCGAGCACCCACCTGCAGCCCTGAATTAATGCCCTCAGATCCTCTGAACTGCAGCCTCCTCTCTCCACTTTGGTTTTTATTAATAGAAGGTTGGATGTCCATCCACTTCGTGGGATGGGGTCAGACATCTCTGAAGAAATATTCAGAAAAACCCTACTCCCAGGTGCCTGACTCCATCCCACGAGGTGTATGGACATCCAACTTGTAACAGGGAATCCTGTGTTCTCCTCAGCAAGATCAGTATTGCCTAAATTCCTTACTTGTTTCCTAGGGATTTGGGTGTTTGTGTTAGTATTTATATGGAGGGGTCATAGTTTATCTGTTTTAAACAGTTTGTTGGTTACAGACCCAGTCTACAGCTGTTCTAAATGTCTTACTGGGTTAAGCCAAGTGAGACGATGGTTTTGTACCGGGGATGCAAAGATTCAGTCTCTCCAGCCATCCTCATGGCCCATCACCTTTCTCTAGCTTTTTAGTGGCCTCCAGTTAGTTCATCCTCACGTTCAAATAGAAAGAAAAATGCATTACATTAAAAAGAAATATCTCTTTCTGGTTCTTTTCCTTGCACAAATTTGAAAATGTGCATACTGGCACCGAGAGCTGGCAGAGCGGGACCCAAAGCAGCATTATCGATTACTTGGGGCTGAAGTTTTTGCACATTAGGTGCTTACCTGTTCCAGTAACGAGGGCACGTTGAAATTCTCAAATAGATTTTTTCCAATGAGTTAACAAGCTGCAGTAAGTAAGGATTTGTAAGATCAAATGCTTGTATCATTCTCTACAAAGCTAATTCAATTCAAGCAGCTGTACCTGCATGATTAGGATCTTAAACTTCAACTGCATGTACTTCATTTTTCCACATATGGGCCAGGTTCACAAAATTCATAAATACCCAATATTATCCTAGCAAATTGCAAGCATGTTTGTTTTCGCATTCGATTTTAATTAGGACAAGACCACTGTGAATCATTTGAAAGGTTCTTGGGACCCATTTTAATGACATCCTTTTGTCTGTTTTTCCATGCAAACTTTAGCTGGTGTACTCATGGAAAGATAATTAGCAATATACAAATATACTCCTCAGAAAGCAAAGTTGTCTTTGTTACTTAGTAAAACAAACAAACAAACAAACACATGGCTCTCATTCCGGCATGGCAATTTTCTAGCTAGTAGGTGTGTAAGCGAACCACAGAAGTGAAATATTTGGTATGTCTCCTTCTGATTTCTTACTCAGGTGTGGCACAGGGATTTAGACAAAAAAAAGGCAGGGAGGACCCTTCCCCTGCTGTAAAAGTGGGTGCTAGAAGACTGCTACTTTCCACACACAGGTGCTAAAAGGGAAGCAACGACCCGAGTTAGCACCGAGGGTGTCTCCAGCGGACAGTGGGTGCATGCTGTCCTGTGCCTGTCTGCCCAGAGCAGTGTCATAAGCCGTCCCCCAACATGGGTTCTTAAATCAAAATTTCTTCTGTCCACGTTCCTGAAGTGGTCACATGCATGATATACAACGATGCTTTACATTTGGAAAAAAAAAAAAAAAAAAAAAAAAGTGTGTACATCAGTGTGAGTTGAAACCGTTTGGAAAGGACAGACTGCCTTTACCACAGTTTCTGGTACAGTTGTTGCCCTGTACGGTGGAGTGAGCTGCTGGATTATCTTTCGCTCCAATACTTATAGAAGTGTTTTATTGCCAACCTAAGGCAGTAATGTATGGCTTTTCTTGATCTTCTTTAAGAGAATTTACAGAATTTACAGAATTTCTGCATTTTTCTAAGCAGGTACTAGAAAAAGGCGTTGCAATTCCAGAGAACAGAGCACAGTCCTGTGTCCTTCTACCTCGAGCTCTTGTTCTTTATTAATCAGTGCAAGAGTCCTCTGGCATAGAAGAATTCCTCGCTACTGTGATTGTTGTATCTTTTCCCAGTTCATTTACAAATTGGACTATTACCATGGTAAAAGTTAAACACTTCACTGTAAACTGCTTCGCCAGCAGATCAGTTTTGTTTCTCTCAATTAATCCTGTGTGCGGGGCTATCCGGATGGCTCTTCTTCCTTGGTTGCTGCTGATACACTGTGCTGTTTTGCAAGCTAACTCCTCTCATTAATTCTGCCCGGTTCTTTTTGCCAGCATGGCTTGCTAGAGTGCAAACGGTGCCAAAGTTTGTAAAAATTTCCATGCAGCTGAGGGGTATTCTTCAGGGAGGAGGAGAAGACGTGAGAGAAGTCACCATTCGTTAGTGCGAGCGTCTTGAAGGCAACATACAAAAAAAAGCGCAGTAAGTGGCAACTTCCTTAGTTTCTGATTTTTCTGCCAGGGTGAGCCCTTTGTTAAGGAGTCAAAGTGAGTTTCATGCAAATTTATAGAAACTCTTTAACTCTTGGAGTGCTAGAAATATCCTCTGAGACGCATAAAAATCTTTCTCTTCTGAGATTTTATATTCCAGTAGGTGGTCTCCTGTGTTTACGTATGCCACACGTCTAATCCATCAGCTCTTTTATCCAGGCCTTTGAAGGGAACTTCTGATGGAACCTCCTCCATGGTGCAAGTTGACCATCTGTGAAGGGTGGATCCTTTAAACTTGCTGTCAGTCGTATAGGAGCCTCGGTGGGATGGGTGGGAGGCCTCCTCCTAATCCCACTGAAGTCAGAGGAAGGACTTCCATTAACTTCAACAGGCCTTGGATCAGTGCCTGTGGGAAGCTATTTTATAAATCCCAGCTCGCCTTGTGCAGCCTAATAATGCCTGCAGTTCTTATAACTTACTAGAACATGTTTAGATATAACGCCATTCTTTACTTCAGTTTTTCTAGGATTACTTGGAAGAATAAGGTCACCCTCTTGACCTAAAATCTGGGGTCTCGGAGGTTAGGAGAAGCAACTGGTGGTAGGTCCAGTATTTTCTTTGATGCAGCCCTGTTTATTTACAAAGAATGTAAATAGCTCTTCTTTTCCCAGAGCACAGCTGGGATCAAGAAGGTTACAACCCTCTTGCTTCTAGCACCAAAGTCTTCTTGCAAAATCATCTCTCTGTCTTTTAACAAATGCACTCTGATGCCTGTCCACAATGCTGCCGTTGTCTGACCATGTAGCGCTCTCTTGTGCAGTCTGCTTGCTTTCTCTTCCAGTATAAATAAGATCCTCGCTCACAGCATCTCCCATAAGTGACTATTTCCCTACTTATCATCTCCTGTTCAGACTTCATTTACTCCAAATATGTATATTCACAGTGCAAGCCTTCTGGGGGAAGTGACTGTATTGTGTTTTGTGTTTACACATCAGTGGTCTCTTGATCCGCCATAATGTCAATAAAAACAACACTAACAATAAAAATATTTTTTTTTAAAAGGCACCGTGCTCCTGCTACTCTGCCCACCACCCCCTCCACCTGGTCCTGCTCTGTTAATCCTGTTCCAGGTGGTTTTCCAGCTGCAAAAGAACTAATGGGGTGGCTGTTCCCAGCACCATATGTCCCAAAGGAGGAGTTAACTGGAAGGTGTTGAAAGGGTAAGGAAAGCTGCAGCAGAAGGGGAAGGACCTGAAATGGTGTATTTGGCCATTTCTTTCCCAAATGAAGCCCACAAAAGGCTGAGCCTCCAGATTTAGGTCTGGGGGCAGGAATTCAGCATTCCCGAGAGGAAGGAGGGAAAGGTCCTGGCCAGGATCTGCAGAGCTGTCCCTGTGCATGTGGGCAGCTTATTTTGAACAGCTGAGTAGTTTCTGAGAAGGATCGGGTTATTAATGTGAGTATATAAAAAAGAAATACTTGTCAAGTCTGCTGCTGACAAGGTTTCCCGTCTCAAAGGTTTGTAAGTAAGGGGGGAAGACCTTCTGGAAACAAATTATTTTCCTTGAAGAATGACTTGGCACCAAGGAAAGAATTCACCGTGTTTGCACTGACCTGTCAGGAGGTGAATTTGGACTCACTGCTGTTGCTTATCCTGGTGGAGCGTGGGGTTGATTTGTGAATGTGCAGTGTTTAAAGGGGAGAACGTGAGCCGGGCACATCCAAAGAGGAGAGTTACAGTTTGTCAGCGTAGTTTCTCTAAAAGGAAGATTGTATGCAAGCATTTGTAATGTAGCTTGGGTACCAGCCTAATTCTGGGGGCCTGTGGTGTTCATTATAATGGCACATTGCATTCCTTCGTGCTGGGAGCTCATTCTATCACACCATTTGAAGTATAAACTGAACTCAAAGTAGACACCGGCTTTTATATTGCGGGTGGGGAGATCACAGTCTACCCTGCAGCACCAGAGTTCAGGGTACAGCAGAGGGCATCCTTAAACAGAGGTACTGCTCCGGCCCTCTGACGTGGCTGTGCAGGCAGCAAAATTTAACTTCAGCTGGGCAATTGCACCGATGCTTTGCACACAACCCCTGTGCTGCCCAGGGCTCCTGCTCCCCTCGGCTCTTCTCGCAGTGGGATTACGTGGCACGAGGCAGTCCCGTGCTGAGACACCAGCTCCGAACGAGCTGCCTTGGCTACTAGGAGCCGTTATAACTGTGTTGATGCAACCCTTGACCTGTGCTAATTGGCCTTTCTGAGAAACTACGTGCAGTTGTCCTACAGGCTCTGTGTTGACATGCATATTTTGTTTGTACCCCTCGCACTCGCACTACTTTGAGTATCTTCTGCTGAGCCATAGCAACATATTTCTGTACCAGCTGTACCCAGAACACCCTCTACGGCCCTGGGTACTGTGAGAGATGGTCAGTATCATCGTCTTGCAGATATGAATTGAAAATCATTCACCTTCTCTGTATATCTCGGAGCACTTTTGCCCTGCTGATGTTTTGGGCCGTGTTCTTCTAGCATATTTGAAACTCTGAACAGTGCGTGTAGGAAAGAATAAGGTTACGCTGAAAATACAGGCCACTGGAGAGCAGCTGTGTTGTGCCTATCTATCATTAAATAAAGAATAGAGCTCTAAAAGTGTTTACAGATTGTAAAACAAAAGCAGATTGAATATGTTTTAAATTCTAGGAACTAACCTAAAATTTGCTATAAAACAAATATATGGCTTACAGCTGGAAACCTGTCAAAACACCCAAATGATTGCTCTGCAC
Source organism: Vanellus vanellus (assembly GCF_965231255.1). Taxonomy (NCBI): domain Eukaryota; kingdom Metazoa; phylum Chordata; class Aves; order Charadriiformes; family Charadriidae; genus Vanellus; species Vanellus vanellus. Next base: position 144,074,199 of record NC_138906.1, read on the forward strand.
TGTCTGGAAAGAGTTTCTGTGCCCAAAGACTTCAGAACAGCAACAGATGTACTGTTGCATAAGAGAGACGTCCCTGTTTTGAATTTCAGTTTATAGTACAGAAAGGCATACAACAGAAGTAAAGTTCTTTTCATCTTACCCAGGTCCCTCTGCTTCCTCCTTAACATCTTGCTCCATGCACTACTCCTGTGTTAAAGCGATTAGCAGAGATATAGAAAGATGAGAACATACATCATTATAAGAAGAGAAAAAACCATCTGGCTCAGTGCTTGTGGCTGGCTCTTAATTCAACCATGTTGGGTTTTTTCCATGCCCCTCAAGCCCCTCCTTTTCCAGAAACAATCTATGTGATCCCACATCTCCTCTTCAGTAACGTGTTCCAGATGGTCAGCTTTGTGCAGAACGCATTTGCCTTAGCTTCTTGGTTTTTTCCTAGTTTCTTTGTTTTCAGACTGCTTCCCCTTTCTTTGGAACCCCTTTACCTAATCATCTAGCTCTCTCTGGATCTTTTTCCTAGTTTTTATAGTGTAATCAAAAGATATTTGTGTTACACAGCTATTTTTGTCAAACACAGCCCCTGCCACGCAAGGATAATGAGGCTTTTCTTGTTGTTAAATGAAGATGTGGAAGAGAAGTTGTGGGAGGCTGTGTAGGGAGGCAGTTTTAGAGAGTATTCAATTAATCAGTATGAATTCAGCATTTTCATTGAATACTTCTGTTTGATGGATTGAATGATATTACTAATATCAATCAGCAGTATTGCCTCTCACATTTTAGGATTGCATCTCCCTTTCAAACAGTTTAGCTCTGCAGTTCACATCTATCTCCCTGTTTCTGATGCCCACGTGGCACCAGTTTGAGTTCACCCCCTAACCTTTCTTTTGGAGGAACTGGTTCCCTCTGAAACACAGCGTGCGTGTGGTTCTGGAGGTATCACCTTCTTCCTGAGACCCTTCCCAGTAGCCGGGAAAGCTGATGTTCACCCAGTTTGGCTGCCTCCCCTCTGGCAGTATCTTGGCAGCCTTTGCACCCTCAAGCAGCCTCACTTGCTCTCCTGTGCAGCCCAGGACACACAACATCTACCCTTCATCAGGTACTGTAAAAACGCTTAACATATTGCTGGGCTGCGCCACAGCCATCAGAGGTTTTTTGGACATTTTAAACCAAAAAAAACCCAAAGCCCATAAAAGATAAGTTAGTCATTGGGAACCACACTGGCTCAACGGGCGGTGTCTGCACTGACAAGCAGTGGAAGAGCATTGCCCTTCCAGCCAGAGGACAGGCTGCACATCACGGTGGGCACAGCCAAAACCCTGTCAGCTCAACTGTCCCCCTTGAGCAGAGCGGTGCTATCCATGCATGTTATCCCAGGAATAGCCCCCCAAAGGTACCCAGGCATTGCCCATGAGGGCCAAAATTGCGCCAGGCAGCCGAGCTGGGCAGGGGGAACAGATGCGTGCCAGTTGTGTGTCAACATTCAAGCCCTGTCTTGTCTGTTCATATCGGTGGGGCTGAGGAGCCTGTACTTACAAGAAATTTTAGAAACTGGAAATAATTATGAAAACATCCCCAGGTCTCATGGGAGTTCAATAATTCTGAAGATGGAAAAAGATGATCTTTTATAACTGGAGTGTTGTACCCTCAGTCCTCCCAGCAAGGAAAAAGCCAGCTTTCCTGGACAAGAAGTAAGACGGGGCTCATTAGGTTAGGAAGATTTCCCACATTTTCCATCTGTTGGTGCAAATTTTTGAGGCAACGAATGTGTGACATTTCACAAAGTCAGGACTCTCTCAATCTATAGCTGGGGGCTATTCCTGCTCAATGAAAGCTCAGGCTTTAATGTACAGATTTCTGGGAGAGAAGCGGTCTGTGGCACCAGGAGAGAACAGCTGGAGACACCCAGGCACAGCTTATATCTCCAGCCCGGCCATGGCTCAGAGGTCCCTGGGGGAAGCAGTGTGGTCACCTACCCAACGCACTTCAGCACAAAACCCGCTCTGAATTGGTGCTTCTCCCTGCCTATAGCCCCAGGAGTGCATCAATTAAAATTAGAGGCATAGTAAAATGTAAAATGAGAGAATGCCTTCTATAAATACACCTTAAAACAAATAGCCTTTTTTTAACATGGAAAAAATATTAACCAAAACAGTGGATATCTCACAGCTCTTATTGTTTAGAAACAGGGATTTTATTTTTCCAGTCTGCTCTTAATTTTTCCATTCTCTCTCAATTTGGAGTGCGGTGCAAATACAGTACAGCTACATTTCTGCTTTCCATCTTACACCTTGCAGATCACATTGACAACAATTTAAGCAAAAGGATTGCTCGGAGTTACGAGATTCATCTGATTTACAGCAACTCCTACACTGGAGACATACCATGCTCTCCTGCAGGAGACCAGAAAAGAAAGAATGTCCTGTGGATTATGTTGCATATTTTTATTAATATCTCTGTTGTCTCTCTGAGTTCATACCAGTTATGAAGGAGAAAAACTTTCAGTGTGAAATCTTGCTCATCAAAGTTGTTAAGTAAGCTCAGTTTCACATCTTTAAGTGCAATGACAACAGTAATCAATCAAACCATCTTTTAAATTTTTTTTTCATATTCCCTGGTGGGAAAGTCTTCTGGAAGCTAGTTGTTTGTATTTGTGTTCAATACGGGCATTAATAAGACTAAGAGAGCTGCAAATATGAAGATTATTCATCATAATTTCATACTGCAGACTATTCCATGGACAGCTACATCAAGATAAATGCATTGTATGCACATGTACTTTTTGAAGTATTATCCTTGGGTTTTTTTCTAGATTAGTAATTCAGCAACCAAACATTGCAAGCACGTTCATCTGGTTTGAAATAGGACATTGACTGAACCACATTTGCAATTATTTAATTTAATTTACAACGGCTTTTGAACACCTGAGCTTACTTAGCCCAAGTACCCAGAAAGTGTTAAACTCACCTGTTGAAACAAAAATCCAACTTCAAAATGTACTTTCGATTGTGATAATGAGCTTTTTCACCATATTGTTGCTGATGAAGATGTCTCCAGTCTCTAATGGACACCCTGTAACTTTGCCCTCTGTTTCTCTCTCTCTACTTACCCCTGAGAGTGCAACTGAGTTGTGGAAATCCACGACTCGGGAACACCCAGGTTACACGTACAGCACTGCAGAATCAGGGCTGCAGTTTTGCACACTACGGTGTCTAAGCACCACTGTCATGGAGTGGTTGCTTTCCACGACCTAAGCCATAGCTGTGTCTTTCTTGTGGCTGAATACCCCAATCCGCTATATGATCTCCTCCAGACTCTGACTGTCCCAGGTTATGCCTTTTGCAAAACTTTGCCTCCTACACAATGAAGCATGATGGACTCTGCAGGCTGTAAGATGCCCAGAGCTAAGCTGTAGCCTGCTTAGTTTTTGCTCTGCCATCTGGATCATGCCTTTGCTCTGAGGTCTTTGTCTTGTGACATATACGAGAGATTTTACAATGCAAACACTATGGTTTTAAAGGTTAATTTCTCTATGTTTTCTTACAAAAGGAGTAGATCTGTTCTTTAATCTGGCGGTTATGGCAAAGCCATAGGCATAACTCTTACCTGTTAGGAGCATGGCCTCTCCATTCAGGAGGACGAGGAGGCTGTGGCAGGTAAACAGGTCAGCTGCTGCGCCCCAGGGAGCAGGGAATGGCGTGGAGGCATTTCCTCTTTCCCCTCCGTCTGTACATGTCTTGTGCGAGCTTAAGGATTTGTAACGCTTCTAAAGTTCCTTAATGGAGGTGTTTAGGGGGTTGCTGTGGGTGGGCTGACTCTCAATGGGTCGGTGCAGGACTGAACACAGCCTAGCGCCGAGGTCTGGGCACCCTGACAGCAGTGGCAGGTGGTGGCAGCGAGGTCTTGCAACAGACAGGGAAAGTGGCTTCACGGCGGAGGTGGGGAGCAACAGAAAGCCCAGGAGAAGACACCATGCTGGCTGCAGGCCCTGCACGCTCACAGCATGGGTCTCCTCTGGTGGGAGCCATCACGGCAGCCCGGTGGCTTCTCCGGGCCAGCAGACTTACCAGATCCATGTGACACTAAGTCTTTTGGCAGAGAGAACTTTATGGAAAAAGCAAAAGTTGCACTGGAGCTTGTTTTGATTATTTGTTTCTAACCTCACTACAAATGGAAAAAATTTCTCTGTCGAGTGTCTGCTCGTTGTTTTCCTATTGTTTTATCACCCTCCCAGCTCTCAGTAGGGATGAATGATCCTCAAATGCCACTCTGCAGGCTGATGCTTAGGCCAGGTTATAGAGCTGCAGCACTGAGGCCGGATCTTTTCCTTCTCTTTTCTTTTATTTATTTCCCTTCACTTTATTCTGCTTCTGCTCCATTCTCTCCTCCTCCTCTTTTCTTTCTGCCATTGCAACGACTAAGTACAACCGCCAATCCCTTCAGCAAACAACCCCGTCCTCTTCCCCTCAGTTCTGTTCGGAGGCAAAAGCTATGGGTTGGTTGTGTACATTTCCATAATCAGGATAAGGAATATGTAAGCAGCTCATCCATACATAGGCAAGCAGTATAAAACAAGGAATTTGGTGAGTATTTTTCAACCAAAAAAAAAAGGCTTTTAAAGAGTCTCAATATAATTTGTAAATTTGCAGCTCCTGAATCAAGCTGAGCAAAAAATTATGTTTTGAATTTGGTTTATTTTGGAACACGTATGGCTTTTGAAGTTCAGAGACTGAGCAGAAATCTCAGGTAACCACAAACTCTACACAAGAACAAAATTTGCCATCAAAGAACTGAAACTTGGATTCACTGCTTTAAAGTCAAAATTTTACATGGAAGAAGATGGGTAATGAGGAGACGAAGGGAGAGGGAACAGGAACAAGTAGGCTTTTCTGCAACATTGGTGACCTTAGTGCAATCGGATGTCTCGTGTCATTGGGCAGGTACATCGAGTGTTTTACCAGAGCGTGAGTGCATTTTTTTAAAGGCAAAGATGTTGTCTCAAATCCATAGGATTTTCCACTGGGTAGTAATTAAAGCCACTCAAATTATAAATTGCAAGAAAAATACTTGACATTATCTTGAGAAGTAAATTTATTTCAGGATTGTTTTAGGTTAATAGGATTAATTTACAGAGAGGTAAGAGACGTTACAGTGCCTAAGACGAGGATTATGCAATACTTAGCTATGTCTAGATCTGAATTTAGGCCTTTTCTCCCTCCTTGTTTAATGTCTTCATTTTAATAAAAATGTTTGTTACTGTACTTGAAAATATAGAAACATTCAAAGCACACTTTTGTTCTTTGTTTTTAGGATTAAATCGTGATTCCTCTTGTTAAAGTTCAGTTTGAAAAATTAATTTATAACATAAACTTGAAGAGCATTGTACTCCTAATCCCAGCTGCCTCCACCTGTTCCCTGCCTGTCAGAAATAGAAAATAAGCATCCAACAATGTAAGGAAATAGCACTTATACCTGATTATTGCTTGTTTTCAAAGCATCTTACATGTGTGACCGTTTTTGCAAATAGCAACACAAGATCACGATATCCCAAGTCTCCCAGCTTGCCTGTCTGCTGGACCACACTCTTAGCTCTGCTTCAAGATGCAGACCATTGGAGAAGTTGAAGGTTAGTTATTGTGCTTTTCCAGATGCGCTCCCCCATGCCACCCCTAAGTCCCAAAGGCTGCGTGGTCTCTCAGCCACCTGCTGTTCCAGCAAGGCAACTCTGTTTTGAGGCTGTACCAGTCAAGGGTGTTAAAGGGATGGAGATCTTGGCAGTCTTGCTGGATCACAAGTTCCTCCTGAATATCCAAGTCTCAGTGATGTCAAATAAATATCAGTTTTTACTATCATTTTGTTGTCTTTTCTGTCAGAGGTAGGGTGACACATGCTCTGTCACTTGCACTGTGACACTTCATCATAGGTTGCAGAGTACTCTGCAGCTCATAAAATGTGCGCAGGGCAGAAGGTCAGAACATGTGTGTGTGTCCCTGGAGAAAGGAAGAGACAAGATCCCCCTTTTCAAAAGCTTTACTAAACAATCAAAATCTTTTCAGCCAGATTGTAAATTCTGAATTGCCTCTGCTCATGCCCACCAGACAGAGCAGGATCTGTGCTTCCCCATTCCATTCCTTCCACGGGCAGAGTCTCTCCCCACATCTCATCTCGCGCGATACGGTACTTCTACCCTTGCTGAGCTCTCTGGTACATTCAGGGTGATGTCCTGTGAGGAAGATGCCCAGACCACAGAGGAGCCTGGATGGAAAACAGGTGAATTTCAGCTCCTGCAACTAATGGAATACTGTAACAATATTTCAAAATAAAAAATATTTACGGTCAAAATGTGCTTTTGTTGTTGTTTAATGGCACAAACATTTTCCACGGTGGCCACCTATTTTTTTGTGAAGACATTTGTTTACTCATCACCCTAATATTCTCAGTAATTTTTTGGAGGTGGGAGACCAATTCCAAACCGTGCCATATTTGTTTACTATGGACTGCATTAGTTCTCTTTGATAAATTTAAGAATGAGATATTTGGCCATCAAATTTTGAATTTAATTCCCTGGTTGGGTGAGGGCGGCCTTATTCCCACCAGCTTTCTCCAGCCACATCCATTCTGCTCGAATGCTGTGACAGAGTAGACCATGGGCTGCTGGTTGGACACAGTTGCCCTCTAGCTCTACTGTGGAGCTACCAGCCAGTCCCGCCCCACTGTGCATCCATGGACTGGGATCTCATGTCCTCACTATAGAAAGGCATTTTTAGATTAAAAGTTTGAGTTTGGACCTTTCCATATTTGCTAAGTATGACACAAAACTGAAACACATTTTAGATAAGGGATCTTAATGTCACAGAAGAATGCAAATGTCTGAATGATACCAAAAATCTTTTATCCTCTGGGAACAAAATACCCCTCACCTAGTAAGCCTCTAGACCTCCTGTTTTGCTAGTCTCATTGCAGGAACTTTAATGGAATAGCAATATTTTTTTTTTGAAGCAATTCCTTTCTTTAAAAAGCAAACCTCTCTTTTTTTAACATTTGCTGAACACTAATCTTGGTAAAATCTAGTGCCCAAAACTACAACACCGCCCTAGGATTTTTTTGCAAGACTGAGTTATTTCTTCCTGCTGAACTTTCATATTACAAGAAAAATATACTACCCTTTTCTAAAAATATATTCTCCCAGTTATACTCAGAAATAAATCTGTCAGCAGATATCCTGACAGATACAGACTTTAATATTACTAGTTAATAATCAATGAGTTTGCCTTTCCAAATCTTCTTATAACAACTTATTAATGATCTGCTTATTTTATCCTTACCTGAGGTTCATTGCTCCGATGTTAGATAAGTAATTATAACTTCCATTTATTTTCCCTTCTATCAGATTGATTTTTGATACCCTACTGAGGGCACCCTAGCACACACTTTTCGAAAAAAAATTGGTTGAAGCAGTATAATATATATAAAATACCTATTTCTTGTTCAATTTACTTTTGGAAATTGCAGTTATGAAATTTCCACTTAAAATACCGTGATCTTCCCTTCCCTTCCCTTCCCTTCCCTTCCCTTCCCTTCCCTTCCCTTCCCTTCCCTTCCCTTCCCTTCCCTTCCCTTCCCTTCCCTTCCCTTCCCTTCCCTTCCCTTCCCTTCCCTTCCCTTCCCTTCCCTTCCCTTCCCTTCCCTTCCCTTCCCTTCCCTTCCCTTCCCTTCCCTTCCCTTCCCTTCCCTTCCCTTCCCTTCCCTTCCCTTCCCTTCCCTTCCCTTCCCTTCCCTTCCCTTCCCTTCCCTTCCCTTCCCTTCCCTTCCCTTCCCTTCCCTTCCCTTCCCTTCCCTTCCCTTCCCTTCCCCACAGGACTGTCAACACTGCCTGGCTTTATTCCATTTGGGAATTACCAGCAGGGAAATCTGCTGTCCATTTAAGGTAATTTATCTTCTTTTTACAGTAACTACTTTGTGGTTTTGCTCATGATAAGAGGGGCAGAGTCAGGCTGAGAGACACATCTTGTGTGAGGTGTACACAGAATGGCACTAAATCACATTTTAGTTTCCATATGTTTTTCATCTGGAAAAACAACAGGTTTGGGGTGGTTTGGGTTTTTTGTTTGTTTGTTTGTTTGTTGATGTGATGATAATTAACTCAAAAAACTTTGTCAATTTGCTTCCCCTAATTTTTCCGCTAAAGGTTTCTCTGGAGTTCATAAACTGCGTGATGTTTCACAATGACAGAGGAGGTAGCTGGAAAAACCAGTGGGCAGTAAAATTAGGCAAGCGTGGACCACAGTGGAAGGCTTAGCAAAAGGAGGGAGATGCCTCCTTGGATCCAAAGAGTCTCCAGAATGCAAGGAGCTGTAAGGCAGCCTCCTGAGATCTGACCCACCCTTCTTCCAGCTGATTTAATGATCTGCCCTTTGCTTAGAGATATCGAGTAATAAATACTCTCAATTTCAGTTTAAGACCTCCCTTTTGATCCTTTATACCTTTGATTAAGATAACTGAATATGCCTGATAGAGAAAATGCCTTTTTGTTTAAATAGATAAGGGATCATTTTTTCTTTAAACTCTTTTTTTTTTTTTCTTTAGAAAACCTTTTTGGACAAGATTTCGTTAAAAGTGATTTTCTTATGAAGTATACGACAGCAAAAATTTGTGATACATTTGCTGCTTTAGTCTGTCAATATGGCTGAAACCCACAACTTCTTATAGAATCATATATTACAAGGAAGGGCATCAGAAATAACTGTAGACATCGACGGTTACTACACAGACCAAACAAGAGAGATATCCTGGTTTTCAGAGGTGAAAGCTGACACTGGAAAACCTTATCGTTTCTCAGTTTTGCCTTCATTCTCCTGCAGAGCCACTGTCAAGATCAAGATTCATGGCTCCTCCCGTAACTGCACAGGGAAACATTATATTTTTCATCATCTGATAAAGCTCATTAAAATGTTGTCTGCAGCACTTTTCTTAACTTATTTGTTCTCAGTGGCATGCCACACCATTTTAAATGATTCCCAGGGGAAATAAGGGGCCCGTTTTTCAGCTGTTAGGATGAGAGAGAGAGTCTCTTGCATTCCAAACGAAGGGACATATATTAATAGGAAAACAATGAAAGAGTGCTCTGATTTTCACTCATCTAAGGCTCCTTTCCATTGTTTTTCTTGGGGATAATACTTGATTAAAGACTGAAAGACTTGGTCCAGTGAAGTTCTGTTTAATCAGTGCTCTCGCAGAAAGTGAAATCTACTCAAATCTGTGTTTCAGACTGTGTCAAACCATGGATGTATCCAGTTAGCGGGAGGAATAGCCTGGCATTACATGGCTGCTCTGACAGCGACCCAAACGGCCCATACGTGCTAGCCCCAGACGGTCGACTCAGCACGCTGCAGCAGGAAACGTCGCTGCAGCCGAGTTCGACGCAGCCATATATATATTAGTGAAAAGGGAAAAAACCACAGAAGCATTTTTGAGTTATCAGTCACAAAAGCACTTCAGAACAGCATGGTAACCAAGTCCCATTAGTTTCCAAACAAGAAAATGAGTTTCTGGATGCAAGAGAACAAAGTAGGAGAAAAAAAATGACCTTTTATCTGGGAAAATTGGGGTCTGTGACTGCTTATTTTTGTTGATAATTTGTCAAAAAAAAACCAACCCTGAAAGCTACAAAAGAATAAGAGGTGTTTTATTCTTGGTCTTTCAGCCATTTTTACCTGCTTGACGCCAAGACGGTCACTACCTGCAGTTTGAAAGGACCCTGACAAATTGGAGAGAATCAGACTCCAAATGGGATGGGGGGGAGGAGGAGGTTGTTCATGCAATCCGGGGGGGAGGAGGAGGTTGCTCATGCAATCCCATTTTTGTTTGTTGTTTTTTTTTTCCTTAGGTAATTAAGTCAGAATGTCCTGAAGTGGTGTCTGTCTAAAGCGGTGCTTTCATTAACGTTAGTCCTCACAGGAATAAGCAATGAGCCAGAAACCTCGAATCTCAGGTGACTTCCTAAAAAACACGCAAGAACTAGGGGTGAGACGTCAGTAGGTCTGCAGCCACTGTCTTTAAACTGTAGGACCTCGTCACTACAAGGACTGGCAAATGTAAAGCTGCACCTGGAGCCCCCATCAAGCAGTTGAGGCCAGGGACGGACGGAGCTGGCACCCAGCTTAGCTCCAGCAAGCTTAGGGCACGTGAAATTTCACATGTGGCTCTCATTGCAACTGTCCTTGAGAGCCTGTGGAGAAGGAAAGGGGGGGCTCGACCAGATCTCTGACAGGAGGTTTGTTCATTCGAGTTAGATTTAATACTGATGTCTACCAATGTTGTGGTTTTCATCTGCAACTGTGTCTCAACCCTGGAGTACATTTGGTATCGTCAAAGTTTTAATGTCAAATTAACTTGCCCGAAGTTGAAGCCAGGCTCTTGCGGTATCTAAGCAACTGTTCCAAAACAGTGGTTAACAGGAGGCTGGGATGAGCGGAGCTGGAGGCAGCGAGCGCCGTCGGCTGCACATCCACGGTCTCTCTCTGTTTTGAGCAAGGTCGTTTGTACACGTGCACCTGAGGCACTGTGTGACCATCTTTGGACTGGAGTCAGCGTCCTGCTCACGGCGGGGCTTTTTTCTCCCACTTTCCCGTAACAGCCTTTTCATGACAAAGCACATTTGAAGAATGCTGCTTTCACGTACAACAAGCCACTGAATCCGGGATCAGAAGCTATAAACCAGGAGCAGGGCAAGTTTTTTCACCCACACTTTACTCAATTCCTTTGCCCTTTTGCCCAGAGCCTCTCCTGATCCTATTTTCCTTTGAGTTGAACCAGAGGAGCCAGAAAATACCTATAAACTGCCTCTGACCTTGAAAAGTCCTCTTTTACCCTGGCGACCGGGCAGCAGGCACAGCACATCAATGTCTGTTTCTGCTGTCCTGCTGATCCTGCTGTTCTCTTCAGGGGCAGTCAAACTGCCCACATTTCAGTTCCGAACTAAGGCCCCAGAGAGAAAGAAGAGCTGTTTTTCTTAGGGGGAACTAATCCCCTTTGTGTTTAGTCAACAGGGAAAGCTGACACTTGCAAGGGGTAATTTGGAGTGCGCCTAAGGCAGGTTCTGATGCTCAATTCCCTTTTGAAGGTGACCGTCTCTCTACATATTTCCTACGTAGGAAACCTCTTGTGCAAGATCCCTGCTGCTCAGTTGGGTTTCTCCGAGTTGCAAATCCCTCTCGACCTGACCGGCGCTAGCTCCCAGTCTTACCTTGCTGATTCATCTTGCAAATGTTCTTGCTCCCCAAAATGGGTGCAGGGATTTATTGTTTAATTTATTCTAATTAGAAACGGGGCTTCGGTATGTTCAGTTTTGGGCCCCTCACTACAAGAAGGACATTGAGGTGTTGGAGCGTGTCCAGAGAAGGGCTACAAAGCTGGTGAAGGGTCTGGAGGACAAACCTTATGAGGAACGACTGAGGGATCTGGGGTTGTTTAGCCTGGAGAAGAGGAGGCTGAGGGGAGACCTTATCACCCTCTACAACTACCTGAAAGGAGGTTTTAGAGAGATGGGAGCTGACCTCTTCTCCCTGGCGACAAGTGATAGGACAAGAGGAAACGGGTTCAAGTTATGTCAGGGCAAGTTTAGATTGAATATTAGGAAACACTTTTTCACTGAAAGGGTTATTAAACATTGGAATAAGCTGCCCAGAGAGGTGGTGGATTCACCATCCATGGAGGTGTTTAAGAAAAGGGTAGATGAGGTGCTTAGGGACATGGTTTAGGAGTGGTGGTGTTTTTATCAGGGTAGGTTAATGGTTGGACTTGATGATCTTAAACGTCCCTTCCAACCTCACTGATTCTATGATTCTATGATTCTATGTGTGCAAGGAAAGAGAACGCACTAGCTAGACCTCAGCTCGCAGCTGCAATGGCACACGTTGTTTAGTTCAAGTAGTCCGTCTACACAAAACATGCACAATTGCCAAATGTCGTGATATTGCCGAACACGTACCATGACACCTCATCTGGCTTCATAAGCTATTCAGAGCTCAGCCTAAATGGAGGGAGTAGCTTACATCAATAAAATCTTTCAGGATCATTTAGGAAGAGAACAGTACTGAAAGCTGCGGGCTATTTTGCTTTCTGCATAGCCCACAATAACTCTTTCAAATAAGAATATTGAACTGAACTAGACTGACTTGTATCCTGTACTCTGCTCAATACGCGGCTTTCCTGCCTGGCATTTAAATGGACATATTGCAATCCTGCAGCACGGCATGAAGGCTGAACATGACGATGTGCTCATTGAGTGCTTATACTCAAGTCGCCCACCTGGATGACGTGTTGGTGAGTATTAAGCTGCAGACACCCCCAGCAGTAATTTCCAATGCTGTGGCTCACTGGTGATTATCAAGGCTGCGGTAAACGGTCCATGAATCATACGGACCCCGTGTTCGGGGAGGGCAGTGCCTGCGGTGCCACGTGGCTGCCTCTCCGCTGCTGCAGGGACCCAGGTGGCTGGCCAGGGTCAGCAACCCTGCAGAATGGGCCCTGAATAAACAAATAATTGAGGATAATGTGTTTCTGTAGTATATACAGACCTGGCACAGGGGCTGGTCACAAAAGGAGGAGGTAGTCGAGGCACACTACCATCCCAGCCCGAAGCATCACTGTCCCTAGGTACATGACTAAGTACTGCTCTTTCTTCCAGACACGAGAGCTCAGATTTGTTTTTGTATCTGATTCATCCAAAATAGCTGACAAGGGCAGTAAATCCTGGGTTTGTTTCTTTCTGATGTATTCCCAATGCTGCTGAGTAATTCCCTTTTATAGAGCTCTCCTGTTGAGATACGTCTCACTCTTAATTTCCACTTCTTCCTGCTTCTCCATCTAACTGTTTTCTTGCAGAAGACACAAGTGAAGAAAGGAAGAAGAAAGGTGGCTGGGGACATAACACACAGGCACAGGTTCAGTGCAAAACCCTCCCTTACTTGCTCTAACTGCAGATAACTGAAAGAAAAGACATGAAGCTGGATTTTACACAGTATTTCTCAAATGTTGTTAAACTCCCACTTGTTACAGTTTATGACTGCATTCTTTCTCCTGCGCTGAGTTTAAACAGTTTTCAGTGGGAGTCCTTTACAGTGGATACTTCAGAGCTGTTGTCACTGATTTTGCTGTCTCTTATATTTTACTCTCATACTTATGGGAAAATACCACGTCCTCAAAAAATGTCTGTGCTGATCTAGAAATCTCTAAGTTTGACACAAATTAGTACCATATTCATACCTCCTTCTCTTCTGTATTCTTTTCAGTATTTTGTTTCTGAGATCCAAGTCTTGCCAGCCCCTAATCTGTGCAGCCCTGAAGTTAGGCAGATGAGTAACTCCACGGAAATGCTAATGCTCGCAGACCTCAGCCCTTGCTTTTTAAATTGAAACTTAAGGGATCTTTCTGCGTGTGAGTCTTGTAAAACATTCTCTTTGGTGATCTTAGTTATTGCATCCGGGGCTGTAGCATTATTGCAACTCGTTATATCTGTAATGGGCATGACACAAGCCAACCTAACAGCCTAACATGTTACCAGCGGGACAGGGATTACATCTCAGCCATCAGAAGGCAAAGTTCAGCTGCCTGAGGCTGTCCTTAATATAATAATTGCGTTACCACATGTTGATGACTCAAAACCACGAAGAGAACGATGGGGCAATTCAAACCCCTGCATCTGGGAGGGTCGCTGTGTCCTGCCACCTCCAAAACACCCAGTCCATTTGCAATATTTTTTTCTCAGTGAAAATGCCCTGTGCTATTTTACAAGTGGATTTATAGCTCCAAGCAGAATAGTAATACTTTGGGGGGGCTGAACCCCATAGAAACAACACAAGCAAGTAGCTTTAATCCACAAGTGACTACTTTGCCTTTGGTACCAGCATCATCCTCAATTTTTTTCTACTGAGCTTGTCCGTTTGGTGCCTTTTTACCTTTGCCCTGTGTTTTGAACACCAATAATCAGATACTAGTGGTCTAGAGCCCTAAGCACTGAAGACAGGCTTCAGATCATTTTTCACCCTTCCCTCAGAGGACAAAGAGTTGTGCTAAGCACAATAAATGATGTCAGTAATTAAAACTTAATAGAAAATGTGGGACATGAGAGAAAAAAGCACAAAACCTACTGAGAACTGGGACCGAGTCCATCCTTGCTGAGGACGGGTGCCTCCCAGAAATATAGATCCACACCCCTCCCCACCCAGTCTTTTCAGATGAAGTTAGGAAAGGTCTAATAAAATGTTCTTGGTTTAGTTAATCATTCCTTCAAGCTCTCCCCGCCAAGCTGAGTTGCATTCCATGAGGTCAGCATGCTCCTTGTACTCACAGCCAATGTTCCCTTATTTTATTAGTATATCGACAACGCAGTTTTACTCCAGTAACACAACAGTGTCAGGGCCTCATTTTCCATGGCATGAAACTATTCCCGCTTCACCTGCTAGCAAATGGAGCTCTGCTTTTTTTCGAAGTAGACAGACTGTTCCTACCTTGTATGCCTTGACGTCTTCTTGAAAACTTCTTCAGACAACAAACAAGCCAATTTCTGAGTTATTACCCAGTCCCCCAAAGTAGCTTAATGTCTTTCCCACGGTGAAGAAGGTAATTTAGAAAAATTGTTCTCAAAGCCATCTCGGTTGTGGCTGAGTTATTATCTACAATCTTTATTACTAGCTTGTCATGTGTGGGTACAGTAAAACTCACAGCAAACTGGGAGGCATGAGGTAGAAAATGTGAGTATTGTCAGTGTCCAATGGGTTCTAAAATATCAGGATGATTTTGAAGGTTTGGTGACTCTCTCAGTCTGGCAGAAATGTGCTAATAAGAAATCCAAAGAAACTGCAGATTCAGAGAAGCCCCCAAGGTGAGGGGAGCAATGCCCCTCTCCCCAGCTGTCAGTCACAGGAAGAAACTCTAAAAACAAGAAGGGATTTGAAGGGTAAAACATCGAAGGCAAAGGAGTTCCACCTTTAACAGCAGAAGGGAAAGGACCCAAAAAACCCAGGAGCTCTAAGTAACCCTGGAAATTGTAGGGGAAAGGAGAGGTTGGAGCCTAGCCTTCGCAAGCTAAATAAAGCACGGGAGCAAGTAAGGAGGAGCCATGCTGCTAAACAGGATCTGTAAATGCATTTCTTTTGCAACAACGCGTGCAATTGCAAGGACTAAAACGTCCGTCTTGTTGATGCAGAATAAAACATGCTAATTCCTCATTCCTCCTGCAACTCATCCAGCCTCAAAAACAACTCCAGAGAAATCTGACGCACACTAAAATTCCTGGAGATGAGGTACCTAAAACACAGCTTTAGCGGCACTCACAAACCAAGACACGTTGGAGGCTCCCCAAACTGCCGCATGCTTTCCCCTAAAATTGTGTTTGCGATGTGACAGTGAAGGAGAGAAGAGAAGCCTTCTCCTCCCTCCTCCCTTGTACCCTCACTGGTTGTCACTCATTTCTTCTCCAGCCAGGGAAAGACAACCAGAAACTCTGCAAATTAACTCCTGCTGTCACACAATATTACGAAGCAACAAAAAGACTGGTGTGGGTTTTTTTTTATTTCTTTTGGTCTCTGGGGGTTGATTTCAGACATGGCTGCAACAGTTCCAATTTTGTGTCATCCAGCATTCCCCCTGCACCGGGCTTTATTCTGAGGATACCAAAGCACGGAGGGCTGTGCTGGCACTGCCACCAGCAGCTGATGGCAGAAAGTAGGGTCAGAAGTGGGAGCACTGCACCTCCGGCCTCTGCACCTGCAAAGAGTAAATGCAGAAAAAAATGCAGAGCAAAATGCAGAAAAAATAATGCAGAGACTGAGCTGAGATGGAGATGATTGTAAAAAACAGGAGATTCAAGTGCTCCAGAGAGTTTACAAAGTTGATAAAAACAATGGCCAAAAAAGGCGACCAAAATAATGAAACTTAAAAAGTAAGTTTTATGGGGAAATCTGAAATCAAAGAGATTGTTAGGTTTTTTTTAATCACAATTCCTCATCAGGCAGGAAACTGCCTGAGACCTCAGAGGCCTCTTCAGCCAAATACCCCCGAAGGAGAAAGATTTTGTGTTTCTACCCGGCAAATGTAGAGATTTAAGAGCATGGAAAATATGCAGGTCCTGCAAAAAGGCGTGGAAATTTCACCTTGGAGCAGCCTTGCTGTTATGTCTTCCTTCAAATTTAGTAATGGAAATCAAAGAGCCAATAAATATTGGGAGAAGAAAGCAAAGTATTCTAAAATTTCCAGAAAACACAGACCTAACAGGAAGTCCACAGCAACTTTTTCCTAAACTAAGCGAGCAGTGTTGAGCATTTTTCACACGCTAGATAATGAATCCTGAAATAAAGGCTAATTCACAGACTAGGTTTCTGAGCAACCCATGGAAAGATAGTTGACTGTTTATGTTGTTCATGTTAAAATTCTTTGTGTGGCTTAAATGCGTCTCCCTCGGTCCAGTTTCTGCCTGGAGGCAAGTTGAGAGCAGAATATTCTACTGTAAATTCTTCTTGGACTGTATTTTCAGCATTGGCAATGCTCTGTTTAGGGAAAGAAGTTGTGAAAGGGTGGCAAAAACCAGCAAGATGTTAAACCTGCAGTTATGTAACTTTTCTCAGCTCTCTTTTTAAAGCAACATGCGAGACAACACATGTCAGGAATTCTTCTAGCTTGGAAGGGCTTAGGCTGAAACTTATCTTTTTATGCTGGGTGGGTGGGTGGGTGAAGTGCAGTCAACTTCACATCTTCTGGGATGCTTGAACAGGAAAAAAAGAGGTGAACAGTTTTGAGAGAGGAGAGCAGCCAGACACTGGGGATGGCTGTGGAAGGAGCTGACCACGTTCTGGCATGGTTGGTACTGAGCTGGGGCTGAAGACCTGGGGCTGGGGAGCTGGGCCTTGCCTTGCTGGGTGGTTGTGGGACATGCTCCTCAGGCTGCTTTCACATACTGGTGCCTGCTGGCCCAGAGTGGTTGGTGTCTGCACTACCAACCCCTTTTCTCTCCAGCATCCAGGTTGTCCGACCACGGGAACAGCCCCTAAGCACATCATCCCCCAAATTACCTAGTGTCCCCTGGAGGGATTATTCATCCAAGCCCCAGGGTGCAGGACATCCATCCAGCTGTGCAACAGCTTGGCATAACCTGGTCCTGTTCAATCTACGTGTATAGCCAGAGTTGACATGTCTCAACCAACAGTACATGGAAAACAGTGTGAGCCGGACAGAGAGCTGTGCTTTAAAGTGGTGTTAAATAAATGTCCAAAGTGGTGCTTGCATGACTGCCTTCTTTAAGCTCAGTTCAAATTGGTTGTGTGTTGACAGTGGCAGGTCACTATTTTCCATCGAGATTTCATTGTTGATCAGTGAATGTGCAGACTAGCCACAGGGTAATTTCTTCTCCTTATTTAATCAAATGGAAACTTTCAATCCATTTTTGCATTCACAGAACAACCATCGCAGTTTATTTAAGTAGGTTAAATATAAATCAACACCAAAATCCACCCCAGCAGCATAACGATGCCCTCCCTTTTCCTTTGCAATATTATCTTTATATTCCTTATCTTGCGACAGCTCAGAAGTGTTTCATTTAGTGCCCATCGGCGTTTTTTTGCTAGTGCACAGAGCCCTCTGATTTAACGGCTTTGACTTAGTGCTGGGGCTTCAAGGGCAGCGGTGCAGCAGTCGCAGCTCCAGCACAGGGAGAAAGAAGCAGCACCCTCCTTTCCATGTTAAAATTGGCAGCAAAGCCCTCTACGGACTTTAAATGGAGCATGATGAGGACAGTTTTAGTTTTTCACTAAACATAGGCAGCACATTATGGCCCCCCAGGTGACTAGAAATAGGCAAAAAGAAGACAGCTTTTACACAGTTGGACCCACTTGAGCGTGTCGTAATGGAAGGAGGGTGGTGGTGGCTTTTCCAGAGGCACTGGGGAGGTCCCCATGTGGGTCATGACTGTGGTGTGCATCTCATGGGAGCACAGGTCAGGGATACTGTAATCATCTGAGGATTTTACCAGGAAAATTGACTGACTGGCAGTGTGGGTGGTACAGAGGTCCACCAGGGCCAGGCATATCTGCACTAGGTGCAGCTCGTGGTTTGGAAAAATTCCTCTTCAGCCAGCAAGGTTGGGATTGGAGATTTGGCATCATTTCTTATTTTCCTATTCCCTGTTACAGCTCTACACAACATGGAAAATTGAGAGGTGGAAGTGAGGGAGCTGGAGGGATGTCATTTGCGTGAGGAGGTCTGGAGAAGGTTTCTGTCACCACCTGACGCAACTTGGCTCCTCAGGTTCTATAAAACAGAAGAGATGGGAGTAAACTCTTCCCAGCTAGTGAACACTGAGCCATTGCAGAATTAAAAGCAAGTCAAACAGCTCTCAGGAAGATGTGATTGTTTGATAAACAAGAACATTTTATGGTAATCTCTGTATTTACAAACACGAGGATGGGTCAAATGTCTGCTCCTTGGAAATTTCTTTTTATTTTCCTAACAGAAATTTCCTTTCAAGCCTAGCAGTTAGAAAATGCTTGTGCTAAAAATACCTTACAAAAGGGCTATATCCATGCATGTTCTTTCTCTCACGAAATTCAGTATTTTGCAAATATTGCTGTTTTTTAGACCATTCGATATTTTTGCAAGGCAATAATACTCTTTTATCATCAGATCATAGAAACTATAAGTCTTGGACAACACTTAACTTCAGGCACATCCAGGAAAGATTGCTAATGTAATGTCTGATGCTGTAAACTCAAAGTCATTAAAAAGGAGAGGGTGTCAAAGACGTCTACCTGCGTAACTTCAGTGACAATATGCCCAAGTACTCATACTATTTGTACTGTTTTCCTGAATACAAAATTTTACCTAACAAAATGTCACTTGTGAATGTTAGAAAAATTTATAAAGCCATTGAACTTGTTGCTGAAATGTATTGACAGAATTCAATGCTATATCTGTACCCTGTGATTATTTGGTTGTGCTTTTGCAGATCAAACTATAACTGAGAAAGTAGAATTTAAAAATCAATGCTGATTGCTAGGAAAAGATATTTACATTTCAGACATCCTGCCTGTGAAATGTTGCGTGCTGCTTGGTATTTTTCATCATTTTAGAAAAACACAGATAGATGGAAGACATGATCAAAACTCCAAGAAGTATTCCTCTAATAACCATGGTCCACATCCCATAGTCTCATTTCACTCAAAATTCTCATTGTCCTCAGTTCTGCAGTGGAAATTTCATGGAATTACAGGGAATTGTGCCTATTAGGACTGTGTAAAGGCTAAGCCACATCTGTAGTGCTTGCCTGTTTTGTTTGCACTATGTATTTTGGAAAGTTAATGTTATTGATCTAAAAGACCTTTACAAAAGTTACAACTGTAACCAGATGCTTTTGAGTCCAGCTCTGCATCTGCAGTGCACAACAGCCCATAAAAATTAGAATTTAATATACTCAAAGACTTGACAGTTTGTGTAGCATATTGGAAAATGTCCATTAATACAGAAAAGCACCAAAGAAGACTAGACACAATGACCTCCTCAAATTCGACACAACACTTTTTATCTAGGAAAAAACTATTTTGGATTACCCTGGCCTTTTCTTCATCCAACTGCTTAGATATTTATTGTCAGTTCTGGTATTTCATTAATGAGGATCCTGTCTATACTTTTAGTAGGCTTGCTCTTCATTTGCTATTGAAACAACAAATTGTGTCATTAAACAAATTATGTTAGTGAAATAACTATATCACAGCTTGATATGTGTTAAATAAGTTGATTTATTAAAATATCTTATGTATGAATAAATTTAGAAGTTAAACATCTTGCTAGAGAAATCCAGGCAATAAGATTAATGGGACAAGTATGATAAATGTTAATTCCAAAATTGCAACTTGTGAGCTTTGATGCAGCTGACATCTTGAGAATATTACCACTCATTTTAATGTTGTGTGTAGGCAAAAATAATGATTGTTCCAAACATAGAGACCTCAGGAAAATATAACTCATTTGAAAAGTGACCTACTGTATGAGAAGATATATCATCTGTTTCCTCCCAGTGTTTTTCCATTGCAACACTGCCATAGTCTAGAGACAGGGGTAGCATACTCCCTGTTTTGGTAATGTCAGAAGGAAGGAGGGACTGATAAAGAGGAGACTTTTCATGTCAGTTTGTGAATCCGTGGTGAGAAGGACATTTTAACGGGCTTTGTAATTCAGCAGGTATCTAAGTAACCATGTGTGTATAACTCAGCTGGGAGGAAAAGATGAACCCACCTCGATTAAGCTCTGATTTAGGGGATTGTAGCCAGTCTATGACTGCTAGAGCAATGCTTCTGTCCATTCTCTGCCTCAGTTGTTCCTGAGCACTTTTGGCATGTCAGCACACCCGAATGACTATGTACGTGACAGGGAATGAGACAGTGGGCTGAATGGACTCTTCTTCCATAGAGGTGCACGCATGTGCTTTGGGTCATCTTACAAAAATTCGTGTTCAACCAGTCAGGCAAAAGAAGCAAATCTCAACTCGTGATGGGATGAAGCCCTCTAATAGCTTTGTAATAGACTGCATGATCTGCTTTGTTAAAAAGGGTTTGTTTGCCTGAGGTGACCTAATCCAGCTTCCTTGTACTTCAAGCAACCATTCCATACAGTCTCTTTCCTCATCTCACCAAGCTTCATCTTGGCACTGGGATGAGCTACAGCTATTTGCTCAAACACCATCAAGGCATAAAGAGGTGTTTCCCACTAGCAAGCTTGAAATCTCCAACTGGGGAACACCATCTTTTTTGCATCATTCAGAAAAAAGGAGAATGTCCATGAAAAGCCTTCTGCCAAGTGATCAATGCACCCTGAAGATAAAACACTAGATTGCCAGTGTCTAAAGACTCGACAGCTGGTAACAGCCGCAATAAGGGCTGCTTGTTGCTACCTTGATTAATTTGCAGCGGCACTTTATTTCCCATTTTTCTAACCCACCTGGAGGCA
The DNA here is from genome assembly GCF_965231255.1 of Vanellus vanellus. NCBI lineage: Eukaryota > Metazoa > Chordata > Aves > Charadriiformes > Charadriidae > Vanellus > Vanellus vanellus. The sequence continues at coordinate 144,095,187 of NC_138906.1, forward strand.
CTGGAAGGATATGCCTTACTGGGATTGGAGAGAGAAGAGAGACATACTACATGTCAAAGAACACTGAGAGCCTCCTTGCATTTACACTTGTAGGAAAACAGTGCTTATTTGCCTGGTATTAATACTGAGAAGGTAATGCACCTTCACATGGTATGTCCCTCTCCACACCAGCTGTTAAATCACCATTGAAAATTATGATCAATAAAATGCTAACAAGCTGCTTCTCATAGTTTGTGTGGTGCTGATGAGATGCTGATTTCAGGAAGATTGAAAAATAAGAATGAGGTTGACAGCAACAAGATCCAGTCATGATTCTTTTCGGGCACATCTGGGTGCTGTGGTACCTCCAACTTTGCCTGTACTGTAAATTGTTTGAAGCAAGATTGATTTCTAAAGATTAGAGGATAATTCATCCTCATTTATTCTTTGGCATCTCTTCCTACAGGTATGCGAGCTTTGATGGGAGCAGTGATTTTGAGCTGTAGACATCTCTTTTGTAAAAACTAGATTCACAGTGTCACATCTCAGTTTACTAATTCCTCTGCACAATGGATAGAGGTCAACACCTTCTGTTCAACACCAGCCTGAGCTGTACAAGAAGCAATGATGTGGAGGTCAGATGTGTTATATCTTGTCACCAGCCTTGAGCTAACCATCACTTTCCAAACAGAATTTAAAACATAGCCATAAATTGCTTGGGTTATGTACAACAGAGAAATATAGTGAAGAGGGCGAGGGAGAAACATACCATTCTTCATCCTACTTGTAATTGCTTTCTCCACTTCCATGTTACCTAATATAGTAGGGAGAGATCAGCATTTCATGGCTGCTCCTGCCTCCTTCCCACAGCATTTCAGATTCTACTTCTTAGCTATTACAGCCTGAAAGCATGATGTTTAAGAAGATATACCTCCTGCTGGCTTTCAGTTCTCTCTAGTGTGGCCAGACACCTTAAATGGGATTGACTAATTGATAATGGGGAGCACTATGGTTTTACGCTAGACACCACAACAGCTGGATGATAACATTCAACCGGTATTATAGTGTACACTGGCAAATGTTTCCTTTAAATGGCCAAGGAGATCAGAATGACAGAAAACCCTCTCCTTTGAAGACAGAGCATGCTAGATGCTTTATTGGATGAAATTTTCTGATTAGACTGAGAGGTCACGTCTCCTTATTGTCCTACGGGGAGAGACGAGAAATGACTAAAGAACTCACTAGTTTGATTGGCAAAAGCACAAAATCAGTCAGAATGTACTTACCAGTGCCTGCTTTTTCAATAAACATCTTGCTGTTGTGCTTTCCACACATTCAAGTAGGTTTGGAGATGGCTGCTATTCCTGTGAGGTTCTTCTCTCCATGGGAGATAGTGATCCGTTTTGTCACTGTTCACAGAGGTCACAGGCACGTGTCTTTGGTTTTTTTTCAATGCTACAGCTCAACACATATTTGGTGGTGTTTAGTGACTTAAGAAAAGGGGTCTGTTCCCAAAACACGTTGCCAAATCTGTGTGGCTGAGCAATCTCAAAATCCAGAGCTTTGGTTTCTGATCTGCCTTGACTTTGGGATATCACTTATGACAACACCCCTGAGCTGTAGGCTAGGAAATGCAGAATTGGAGTCTGTAGCTGTGTTTACCTCTTGACAAGGAAAAATAAAGAAACATTACAAACTGATCCAGAATAAGTACATGTAACAAAACCCAAATCAGATGAAGACTCACTAGCAAATAATGATCTTATCTGTGAAACAAAGCGATAGTCCCAGAAGTGGTTGTATTCATCAGGACAGAGAGCTAACTTGGTGAGCCTCCAAGAGTTTATGTATAAACACATACAGCAATGTACTCTCAAAACATTAACAAAGAGTTCGCTCATACTTTTCAGCTCAGCCATATCATGTCCCCTGGGTGAAAGGGAAGGGAGCGGCAGTGTGCTGGAGGGGCTGGGGAGGCACCAAGAGCAGCAGGCAGGTGGGAGGGCAGCTGCCCAGAGAAGGGTGCTGGCCTGAGATTGCCTACCAGCATCTGAGAAGGAAGATGATAAATGGAGACACCAAGATGGGGAGAAGCAAGCGAAGAGTTACTGCAAGGGCTAAGGCTGTTTTAGCTACAGGCAGCAGCTTCGTTAGCGCAGCCCTTGCCACTGGCTCCTCTCTGGGGTGCAAAGCCCAGCATGACCCACCACTGGACAGGGTGAAGGGGAGGAGTGGGACAGGTTCCACTACACAAGGCATGAGGGAGCTCTGTATGATTTGTTGTGGGATGAGGTACGGCCTGGGCCGAGGGGGCCCGGTGACACACAGGAATGGAGCAAACCCAGGAAAGAGTCCTCCAGAGCAGCAAAATGGCCACAGGGCTCGATGCATTTAGAAAATTTTTTTCTTATAATTTTAGGCTTTGCAAGACTACATAAACCAGTTCATATTTTAGACACTTGGGTGTTTTTCTCTGAGACAGAATATAGTCCTTCACTAGTCTAACTGCCCTTCTGGTCTTTGCTTGGAGGCACACTGTGGTACAAAGTTCTGGAGAGTGGCAAAGGTGACTTGTACGGTCTAATGTTTCTAGCTTGCCTTGTGATTTCTTGCAACATGCAGCCAAGACTTCCCCTCAAACAGCATGAAAGGTCTTCCAGCTGGTGAGTTCTGGCACCAGGTTCTGGGATCCAGAAGGATCACCACGTCCCAAGCTGAATGTCTTCTGCTGGCTGAGACACAGGAAGGGAGGAGGTCTCTGCTTCATATGGCCCCACCATGGTCCTGGAGAGCCAGAGGAGAAAACTCCCTTTTTCCTATTCCACCACAGTCTGGTGCAGGGGTAGATGTGACTTTGGCTAACAATGATAAAGCGGTGGCTGAGTCATAAAGATGATCTCAACCACCTTGATTGCTCCTTCGGAAATGTATAGAGTTATCAATCATGTTATTATAGAACACTTACGTACAGCAGTGTCCCCAGGCACAACTGGGGCAGTGTCTCGACAGGCACTGTGCAAATACACAGTGAGGCACTGCCTGACCCAGGGCCTCCTGCTTTAAGTAGACCTGCAGAGGTAGGAAGAAAAATAGACACACAGAGGTGAAGGGATCTATTTTCCCCTGGCCTGCAGTGATCTGAGGTCGAATGCGCTACAAACAGAGTCCCTTTTTCAAAACAATAACTAACATGCAGGAAGATACTTCTCCCATGCTTTTTCAAGCAACAAAGCATAACAAATTAATCTTCACATTAGTATGTGCATGCAAAGCCTCAATTAAACTCCAGAACATGTTTTGTTTACAAAGGCCTTTACATTCAAAATTTTCTTGGGGTTTTGTTTTCTCTGTTAAAAATCAGCCACACTCAAAATATTTTTTTTCTCTTTAATGAAAAATTGTGCTTGGGACACAGATGTAGGCCCCGACCCAGACCCTGGCTGAGGATCAGCAAGGAAACCTCTCTAAGCTGCCATGCCCTGTGAATAGAGACCATGGTGCTGGTCAGCAAGTTGAACTGCTTTGCACAGATTTGTGATAGCAGAAAGGTCTCTGCATCAGCTCCAAAGAAGCCCAGAACTGATAGATGACATGGGATGTTGCAGTCAATGGGGAAGCAGCTGGGAGATACTTCTTTTCATGGTTATGTCACACTCATAGAAATCAGTATTCAAAGAGTAAAGCTTCAATGATACCCCCAACAGTGAGAAGTTCTCCCCAAAAGCTAGGCTAGCTGGTGCAGCGTAGCTCACTGTGGCCCTTGCTGCTCCTTTATGCTGTTGGGAGAGCCTGGGGCATGGATCAGAGGGAGGTTTGGGTGGGAGGGAGTTGTACTGCAATAACCTGCATGCACCAGCACAGCAGGAGCACATGCAACCACCCACGTTACTCTCTGGGAGCTCAGAGCAGAGGAACAAAATGCAGTTTTACTCCCAATATCAGTATGTCTATCTGGGCATCAGTGATGTTTTCTGTCCAACTGGCTATTTCCTATTTAGCTTTACAACACTATAGCTCTGGCTAGGCCATCGTTACCACTGTTATTTTTCCACCAGCTGCATGTTGGAGCCTACTCCTTACTACTACACTGAGCCAAAGAAATTCACAGCTGATACAAGAACTTCCGTGTATAAAAAAGCAAACTAGAAAGACAGCAGAAATTGCAGTGTGATATCTTAGAAGACTCACACCAGAGGATGAGCTATTTTATGTTCGTTGGGTTTATCCCAGCTGCAGTTTCCCTTTGTTTGGAGCTCCTACAGAGAATACTTTCCACTGTACACACTGCACACATGGTGGACGGGTACAATTTCAGCCTCGTTCTGAAGCCTGGGGAGGATCCCTGTTGATCTTGGTGGGCCTGAGGTTCTTTGCGCTTTTGGGGGTTGGTATAGTTAGACAATACAATGGATAACTACACGTGCTTTTCATTTTAGTGCATCCTCTGGAGATTTTTGTATAGTGAACACTAAAAGCAGAGCACCACTGAGACACTATGCCTGACAAATTTGTTGGCCTTCTACGAAGGGGTTACAGCAGCAGTGGACAAGGGAAGAGCAACTGATGTCATCTACCCGGACTTGTGCAAAGCGTTTGACACCGTCCCACACGATATCCTGGTCTCTAAATTGGAGAGACATGGATTCGACAAATGGACCACTCGGTGGGTAGAGAACTGGCTGGACAGTTGCGGTCAACGGCTCGATGTCCAAGTGGAGAGCAGTGACGAGTGGTGTTCCTCAGGGGTCGGTACTGGGACCTGTACTGTTCAACATCTTTGTTGGCGACATGGACAGTGGGGTTGAGTGCACCCTCAGCAAGTTTGCCAATGATACCAAGCTGTTTGGTGAGGTAGACACACTGGAGGGGAGGGATGACATCCAGAGGGACCTGGACAGGCTGGAGAGGTGGGCCCAAGCCAACCTCATGCAGTTCAACAAGGCCAAGTGCAAGGTCCTACATCTGGGTCGGGGCCTACATCTGTGTCCCAAGCAAAAATACAGGCTTGGCGGGGAATGGCTAGAGAGCAGCCCTGAGGAGAAGGACCTGGGTATGCTGATTGACGAGAAGCTCAACATGAGCCAGCAGTGTGCGATCGTAGCCCAGAAGGCCAACCGTATCCTGGGCTGCATCAAAAGACGTGTAGCCAGCAGGTCAAGGGAGGTGATTCTGCCCCTCTACTCCACTCTCGTGAGACCCCACCTGGAGTACTGCATCCAGCTCTGGAGTCCCCAACACAAGAAGGACATGGACCTGCTGGAGCGTGTCCAGAGGAGGGCCACAAGGATGATCCAAGGGCTGGAGCACCTCTCCTATGAGGAAAGGCTGAAAGAGTTGGGGCTGTTCAGCCTGGAGGAGAGAAGACTCCAGGGAGATCTTATTGTGGCCTTCCAGTACCTAAAGGGGGCCTACAGGAGAGCTGGGGAAGGACTTTTTACTAGGGCGTGTAGCAATAGGACGAGGGGGAATGGCTTTAAACTGAAAGAGGGCAGGTTCAGATTGAACATTAGGAAGAAGTTTTTCACTCTGAGGGTGGTAAGGCACTGGAACAGGTTTCCCAGAGAGGTTGTTGAGGCCCCATCCCTGGAGGTGTTCAAGGCCAAGCTGGATGTAGCCTTGGGTGACCTGGTCTAGTGGGAGGTGTCCCTGCCTATGGCGGGGGGGTTGGAACTGGATGATCTTCAAGGTCCCTTCCAACCTAAACCATTCTATGATTCTATGACACAGTCATCTCCTGATTTGAAGGCAGCTGCTGAGCTGCCTGAGCTGATGCACATTGCGGTATAGTTTGAGTAGGATGTACCCAGGTGAACTCACAAAAAAGGCCAGAGCAGCTTTAAACTTTACATTAGACAGACAGGATTGGCCTTAATAAACTTTCCAGAATCCTTTTGCTTTTGCAGAAAGATGAAACAGCAAGTCAGTGATGACAGGATGTGAACCGGATAACTAAGAGGGGTCTGTTTCAAACAAGCCCATCTATGAAATGGTGGCTGGTGCCCAGAAAGTGCTGTGCTGGACACAGCTTAAGGCCTGATGTCAGCTGGCCCCAGGCACAGATCAGTATTTCTGTTTTTCTGTGGAAAACACATTCTAAATATCAAAAGGAATGTGAGGACAAGAAAAAGACAAATTAATTTACTCCACTCAAGGCTGGATTTTTGTAATGAAATGAGCAGGGTGTTATAAAACAGAAATGATCTGATGATGCACAGCAATGATTCATCTGCTCAGCAGAGATTACAAACAAAAGAGACCTCTGGCTTTGCTGCTGTTGCCGGCCAGTGCCAGGATAAACGGTGATGAACATCTCCATTGACACAAGGAAAGGAAGGATTTGCAGAGCAGGCTTCTTGCCTCTCCTCTGCTGAATGTTCTTGCCAGTAACTCTGAGTGCAAAGAAACCCCATAGGCTTTACCTCAGTGGTGTGCCACTGCTTGTGTCATTGCAAGTGGTGGGGAATAACACATGGGTTCAAACTTGAAATCAAGCTCAGGCGCTAAAACCCAGTATTTTCCGCTGAGGGCTCCCTTGCAGTCAGTAACACCTCAAGCTCTGCCTCCCTGATGTTGATGTTGTGCCTTTCATGGGTGGTGTTTGTTGCCTATCAGGAGCTAGAGGAATATCACCTCTGAAATAGCCACATTTAAGTCCTAACAACAACTTCTCCTCCTTCCCCACCTCAAGGATGGTTAAGGAAAACTAGTGAGCCCCTTCCCACAGTGCAGATGCCCAGCACTTCCTGGAGGAGGCCATCAGTGGGAAAGCAAGATCCCACTCATTCTGGTTGGGCTGTGGCACCCCCAGGGTAGAGACCAGGGACACTCTCAGGGCATGTGACTTTGGGAGCTCTGCAGATATCAAAAGTTCTGGTGGAAATGGTACCTCTGATGCTTAGAGGAGAGACAGCACTGCCCCAAAGGAGTACCTGTGGTGTGACACTGGTCCTTAAGTGGTGACACTGCCTGGCATGACATGGTGTTTTATGAAGCTTTGCTTTATTCAGATGTTTCTTAGATTTCCCTTCAAAACATGGGCTCAAGGACAGATGGCACATCAAAGACTCAATTAATGAGGAATTAATGTTGTAAAGCTTTAAAGATTTCTTTGGGTAAAGATAGCACCTGCTAATTTTAAAGTATTTGAGGGATGAAAGACCCTTCTGCTCACATTTTTAGATAGACCCACAAGTTGATCACAGAACAGCTTTCTTGTTTTTAAGCAGCTCCAGACCCATAAATATTTCTGCCAAGGCTTGTCATCTCCACAGCAGTCCCAGCCCCTGATCTCGTACCAGCAGTAGTTCCATGAAGGTTTGCGAGGGCAGCATTTACGCCTTACAGCCAAGCTCTAGCGAGGAGCTACGTCACACACTGTTTGCTCTTTCCACTCAGTGAGATTTACAGCTTGCTGCTCCTTCCTGCCACTGCAGAGCAGCCCTCTGGTTGGGGCGGTCTCCCACCGTCCATCCTGCTCTAGAGCCGGGGTATTTCATGGAATGGCTCGCCGGGCTGACCTTGGTGCCACGGCGAGACATCCCACCCCAGTCCTGACCCCCCTCTTAATGTCATCACAACCTGAAGCCAAATGGTAGCTGGGCTCTGAGTGATGTTTAGCTGTGTTTAACTTTTCTGTAACAGAGGTTTTAAAACAAGCGCCTGTTTTTAATGCAGAGCTGAAGATGTTTTGAGGGTCACGCAGGGGCACTTGGCTGGCACGCTCCCCCCTCCCTCACTCGGCTCCTCGGGACACACACGGCTCTGCTCTATGGGCAATTTTTCCACTGCATTTACTGGAATGGCCCCATCCTTCACCAGTGCCTAAGTGCTCTGTTAACAAACCCAAGGAACGGCAATAAATCTTTCCCCAGCACTGCCAGAGCCACGAACTCACCTGCCTTAGGATGATGTGGAATTAATGACATCCTCAGAGCACTGGAAACCAAGACCTACTATGTGCAGTACCTCTTTTCCTCGACATACCTGTGTGCAGAGGTCACACGACCACCCTGACCATTCCTAGAAATCCTCCTCATGTGGTGCAGAAGCAATTAAATTATAAATGCCAGCACCTGCCTCAGGCCTGCATAATCAGTGCTGACTGCACAAGGAACTCCTTTAATTGTCAATAACCAGCACTTACTCAATATTAGGGAACTCTGAGGCAGCTGAGGGAACAGGAGAGCAAACATGCAGCGTAACAAAATGCCCTGTGTTTATTGAGGACCAGAGCCTGCCTGCTCCAACTGCGGGACTCCCGTTGCCCACAGCAAGGTGTCTCCTCTGGTGGGGTGTTAGGATGGGGTCTGTGGGTCGATCCTGCCCTGCTGTGCTAGTCCCATGGCGCAAACACAGAGCAGGAGGTGGTGGCTGCCCCCAAAACCTGCAGGGTCTCAGTGGGGAAAGGGTTGATGTGAAAAAGCCCAGGGTACACACAGCAACGAACAGAACAGCAGCAAACACGCACTCTCTGTTCCTTTTTCTATCGGGCGGGACTCGCTGATCAGGAGTGGAACAAGATATTGAGGAGAAAGAAAAGGGTGTGGATGGCCACACGAGAACTAGTTATTTTTTTTCCAGTGGAAGACTGTTTTTTTGGTCAAACAATGCCATTCATGTCAAAACTGAAACTTTCTGTGGAAACATGGGTATGTCAAGAGCATTTTAATTTTGGAAAAGGAAAACCTTCAGAAGCTTTTTAGGCAGATGGAATATTTCAGTCTGTTTTTTATATTATTAATATAAATTTCAACAGTCAGTATTAAAAATACAATGTTTTTCTTTTACTTCAAGATAATATTTTTCAAAATATTTATTTTTTTCTTGTTGGAAATGCAAAAGTTATTGCAAAATATTCTCGTGGACAGGAAATGGTTGATTTTAACCGGTATAATTTGCTTTGTGAAAATGTTGTGGTGCCCTGTTCCAATTAGAAAAAAAGAAAGACATTCCCAAAACAGATATTCTGGTTCCCGCACTGCTCTACGACCAGTACCAAAACACAGAGACTGGAAGGAAGGAGGAAATCACGAAATACAGTAAAGGCATCAACATGAATCACGTCCTCGGCATGTCTGAAGTGCCTGCTTAGCCCCTGGACAGCAGGCAGCTCTGGGTAATTTTTCCTGACACTGTTTTTTCCTTCTGAGCTCATGGAAATGGAAAAGGTGGAAGACTGAGTAAATGAGCGCCCACTCTGGAGCTGTTTGCTGTTACAAACTCCATTGCAAACCAGGTGGTCATTTGGGTGTTCAAGGCATAATACCTTTTCCCTGTTCTTAATCTGCCTTCTGTTCCAAGATGGGAATCACAAAAGAAATTACATTTGTGCTTAATTTTAACCTATTATGCTGAATGCACCTAAGTGTGCTTTAAGTTTAGCACCTGCTTTGCACAGTCAGCAAACCACTTCTGAACATTTCTGCAATTTTGTGCCTTTTGCTTCCCTTCCCATCCACCTCCTGCGGGTGAGTGCTTTTCTCCTTGAATAACTACACCAGCTCCTCGCGTACCCACATGCCTTTCTCATTCTGCTTCCTGTTTCTTTTCCCTTCTTCTCTGCTTCTTCAGCTACTTTTCCGTTAATTGCTACCCAAGCTTTCCCTGCTAGCTGCAATTCACCTGCTTCCTCTCACGTTCCATATTCTCTGCCACCAGCATTAATTTTTCTCTTTGTTTTTTTTTTTTTTTTTCCTAGATCCTGGGGCCAGTGAATCCCAAGTTATTCACACACTTGCAGGGAACATGAAACACGAACATCTGACTCTTGAGGTCCTGTGGTCTAGACTGGGCACTAGAGCAAACCCGAGGCTTTTGCATACATCCATCACTGTGCAAGATGGGGGATATACAGCCGCTCAGTTCCCCGCAGCGTATTTGCTTTAAAAGGCACAAACTCTAAGGGAGCTGAAATAGAAGAACAACAGTGACATACAAAGAAAGAAAAATGATTGCTTCCTGTGCAGATTAGCTTCACCCAAGCTTAGACTTCAGAAAAAATTTGTGACTTTTAAACAAAACAGTTCTCCTAATCACATGTCTATGATAAAATGATGGTAGCACTTAATCCGCTTTATGCTTTGTTTCATTTAGACACTAACTGTAAGCTGTTTTTGTTATACTTCACTCACTGTACTACTGAAGACGTTTACTGTTACAAGGAAAATACGTTGCAAAATTATGCACAGCTTATAGCTTTATTATATAATGCATGGCCTGTGGTAATATAATTTTTCTGTAACTTAAATAGAGATAACCTTCCACCGCAAGAAGTTGGTACTGTATAATCTATAAGGGAATACGTGTTCCTGGCAGTCAAGAGAACTGGCAGCCCCAAAAAGGGAGCACAGTATGTGTTCCTCCACTTTGGAACAGTGTCAATGGTGCATGTCTAGCAGTGATATAGTATAATCACATAATATATATAATAACACATAAAGCTTAACAACCAGATTGATGTGGAGAGTTTCTCGTTCAAATGGGAGGAATTAATTGTACCACTAAAGGAGAACAGGAGTTAAAGGCACTGCTGGCTGCAGAAGATGAGCACTTTTAGATTTCCATGCATAGAACATTTAATTCAAGGACTAGGGAGAGCTGCAGAGCCCTAGTTAAACCAGGCTGACAGCTCAGATGCCGGAACCATGGGTAGCCATGCCACCAGAAACAGCGGCCTGCCTCATCTTCCTCCAGGAGCACACGGGACCACCAAGTGCAGTCTCCTGCTTCTCAGGCAACCCTGTGGGGCACGGTCCTTCTATGCAGGCATCCTGCTGCACATTGATACCAGGCAAATTTCTTGTTCCACTGCTTCTACTGGGAGGATGTACCACGCTCTTGCTTTTCTGAGTCATAAAAAACGAATTATATCATCTACACTAATGCTGTTTGTAACTAGTTTCGATTTCCATCTTATGCCACTTTCCCTTATATAGCTATTATTCTTCCCTCAGTGTTTATTCTTTCCTGATGTATTTCTAGAAACCCTTTCTGTTCCTTTTCTCTTGCCTGCTGAGCAGGCTCCAGTCCCTCCTGTTGGAGTGTCCGTTGGTCTGATCATTGTCTGTATCTGCTCCTGTTTCAACTAACCCTTCTTGACAGGGGATGACCAGAAATGTCCGCAGTGTTTCAGATGAGATCTCACATGGTCTTGGAGACCAACATCCGTAATTTGCTATCTGCAGTGAAAGTTATTTTCTCTGATACACACTAGGCACATATTTGCTTTTCTCATGGCTGTGTCACAGCAGCAGTTCACGCTTGTACAACACCACACTAGTATATTAGGTTTCTCCCACGGCTGTTCCCTTCTGTTGTTTCAGATGATACAGTAGAAATTATTTTTGATTCCCAAGTAGTGGTGCTCTTCATATTATTAACTTTCAACCCATTTCTATTACTTATTTCTCAAGGTCACCTTTTATTCCTTTGTAATACTCTGGTTCTGCATTGTGTTGACCATTATAGACTACTTGTGTCTCTAGCAAATGCCATTGGAAAAATTACATTTTTTGCTGAAATCCCAAAGGAAAATATTTAATTAGATGAAGCAAAGACTGATCTTTTACAAACTCTAGCAATGTACTTCAGCCCAGTAGTTTCCTTTTCAACATGGTCTGGTTTTGCGTTCACTTTGTGAAACCCTGGTATGATTTTTAATCCCACTTCTGTCCTCTACCTTCCTTAGTTATATTAACCATTTCCCATTTGACAGTGTATCAAAATATCAGCTGACACTCAGTGGGATTAGGTCTGTTGTATCTCTTTTTCAGGGCAAATTCATTCTTCTGTCAGTCTGGGATAATTAAACTTTGTAAACCCATGTGCCTTTTATCCCACTCAGCAATTATTTTCATGACTTTAATTATTCTTATTATTTCAGTTATGCTTGTTCTTTAAAGCCATGCCTACTCCTGAAGTCAGAGTACTAGTCCTGGCCCAGAACACTAGTTTTTCTTTCACGGAATCACGGAATTTTCAGAGTTGGAAGGGACCTCTAGAGATCATCTAGTCCAACTCCCCTGCTAAAGCAGGATTGCCCAGAGCACATTACTCAGGACTGCATCCAGGCAGGTCTGGAAAATCTCCAGAGAAGGGCACTCCACAACCTCCCTGGGCAGCCTGTTCCAGTGCTCCCTCACCCTCACCGTAAAGAACTGTTTCCATGTATTTGAACGGAACTTCCTATGTTCTAACTTGTGCCCATTACCCCTCGTCCTGTTACTGGGAACCATTGAAGACACCCTGGCTCAATCCTCCTTCAACCCACCCTTTAGATACTTGTATGCCATAATAAGGTCTCCCCTCAGCCTTCTCTTCTCCAGGCTAAAGAGTCCCAGCTCTCTCAGCCTTTCCTCATAAGGGAAATGCTCCAAGCCCTTAATTGCCCTTTGATGGACTCGCTCCAGCAGTTCCCTGTCCCTCCTGAACTGGGGAGCCCAAAACTGGACACAGTATTCCAGTTGTGGCCTCACCAGTGCAGAGTAGAGGGGGAGAATGACCTCCTTCGACCTACTGGCCACACTCTTCCCTATGCAGCCCAGGATTCCATTGGCCTTTTTGGCAACAAGGGCACATTGCTGAGTCATGGATAATTTACTGTCTACCACGACCCCCAGATCCTTCTCCTCAGAACTACTTCTCAGCAGGTCCGCCCCTAACCTGTACTGGTGCTTTACGTTCTTCCTCCCCAGGTGCAGGACCTTGCACTTGCTTTTGTTGAACCTCATTAGGTTCTTCTCTGCCCAGCTCTCCAGCCTGTCCAGGTCACGCTGGATGGCAGCACGGCCCTCTGGGGTGTCAGCCACCCCACCCAATTTGGTATCATCAGCAAACTTGCTGAGGATACACTCTGTCCCCTCATCCAAGTCATTAATGAATATAATAAACAAAATATGCCTCTTTCCTCAGAGGCATCATATTTGCTATTGTCTACTCATAATTGCACCATTTCTAACTTGCTAACAAAACTGTGGCTACTAAAACTGTGGTTGTATGTAACTGATTTTTCTAGAATTTAGGAGATGGAAGCCCATTATTAGAGTACCTGAAGTTTTGTTCATGCCTCAAATGCAACAATTTCCTTTAGTTGCCTTGCTTGTTTCCATGCTTTACTTCATTTTTCTTATCGTAAACTAAGACAAAGCATGAAGTGAATCCTTCAGCTATTTAGTCCTTGCTCTGTTGTGGCTCCACTTCCTCTTTCCCCGTTGTATTTTTTCATTATTATAATGCTGAAAAAACATTTTGTTTTTAATTTTCATTGCAGCATCTAAATTTATTATGATTTTTGGCTTATTCTTAGTTTATCTCTGCACATCCTGATGTACAAAACATAGTTTTATTTGCTCATAAGAATTTGTTTGTATTCTTTAAGGACCATAGCTTTATTTGCTCATAAGAATTTGTTTGTATTCTTTAAGGACCATAACTTTATATGCTCATAAGAATTTGTTTGTATTCATTAAGGACTATTCTTAACATCTTCTTTGAGAGGATACTCAGCCAATTAAGTCTGGAGTGCTTCTCTGTAAGTTTGTCTCTACCACCAGTTTTTGCATCTTTGACTGAAAGAAGTACCAAGACTACTCCTCATTTGGTTCTCTGAGTTTTTGCGTTCAGCCAGCTTCACCATTTGTCTTCATTTTACCAAAGCTCATGTTTTAGGACTTGCAACGAGCCATTCTATAATTTCTTCCCACTTACTCAAGTCAAATCTGAATTAGTATTGTTTATGTTTGTTCAGTAACTTTTTGAAAGCATCTTCTAGCTAGTACATCTATGAACATCAAAGGTCCAATAGAGTTTTTCCTTCAACCCGAACTTGGAAGGTTAGAGTAGAGAAGGTTAGAATCACTACACCCTAAACATTTAGGTTCTGCTTCCATTTGATGACTAAGACGTACACTGATGGTCTCCTACCAGTTCTTAGCTCAATTTCTAAAGATTGTATCTTTTCTATCCTACTCTTTTTTTGGTGGAGATAGTTGCTCTTCTATTCTTCAGTGCAACCACATCCTCTTTACTTCTTTATTTCCTCTTTGTATTCCTGTATACACTTTTTCTTTTACTCTTTCTTCCTCATTGTTTGTTTTCTTCTCTCAATAACACACTTATCCTTCTCCACTTCTTACACCAGGATATGCCTTTTTGTACGTCCTGACCATCTGCAGTGTTACTGCTTGCCCACAGGTGCTCTGTTCCATCAGCCACATCAGGTGGGACTTCATGCATAAATAGCTGCTGTCAGGTAAGTCTTCTTGCAGCTTCTGTCATCTTTGTCATCACATCCATTCCTGGAAATATCTCCACTTCTGCCTAAAGAACAAATTTAAATTTCCATCATTGAATTTCCTTATCCTTGACATTTTCCTTCACAGCTGTTGCAGGGAACTCTAAGCTCCCATTTTATAGTCTTTTATTCATTGGTTTCCTCTTAGTTTTGCTATGCCTGGTCTAGTCAGCCAAGGAAAATTCTTTCCACTCCCCATGTACTGGAGTTAAGTGGCATAATCATGGAGATACCCTCAGTGTCCTCACATGTCCTGCAGGTAGCAACGGCTCCTGAAATGTGAGGAATTTCATCCTTGAAGCCCCTCCTGATACAGCTGCTGCTGTTATTGTTTACTGCCATACCATTGCCATAGTCAAGACACCCGATACAGTACCTGAGCTCCGATGCTCCTGGCCCTGGGTTTAGAAAGTTAAAAACACAAAGCAAAACATTATTTTGTGGGGTGAGGGAGCATTGCAGGTATTCTGCCAAATCTTGGACTAGCTGATGCATTGCCTTCATGTGGTTCTACTGAGTTAGCAACAATAAAGACATTTTCGCCCCGCTCTCTATGAACAAGCCCATAACACTCTTTGCTGGTGTATCCAGGGATTCTCTGGAACTTGCTAGTTAAAAGTGAAGGGCAAGTTCAGGCTTTTGTCATTTTTGTAGACAACAGGATTATGAATCAAGTCAAATCTGGACATTTATATCCCCTACTCTTCAGGAATGAAGTATTTCAAAGATAGTGGGAAGCACTGATCTTAAATTTAAGCTGGCTTTCAGGGAATACACCTGCATCTATCAGAGCAGTGAATAGAAGATCATATTTTACATCTGATATGGATGTTTGGGTATCTTGAAATACCCAAATGTCTTTAAATGCTCCACTGATGTTCCAGAATTTTATCCATAATGGTTTATCATTAGATTCACGTATCATGACATGATACAATAATCACGTCTTGTGTTGGAAAACTAGAGTAATCTTTACATTTCTTTTGCCCTGGGACATCTTTGTCAAGCTAATCTATCTAATCCAAACAAAGTGACAGTCATGGTATTTCTTCATAACATCTTCCAAGAGACTGTAGACGTTTCTCTTCTGCATCATTGTTTTGATACTGGGAGCTTGGCTGCTGCTCCAACTAAATAAAAAAAAGGCACACTTCCTTGTCGGCGTTAGGTTACAGGTTCATCAAAGGCTTTTCAAGTGAGTCGTCCCTCTAGCTGCACTCTCCAAAATGGAGGTTAAATGTTCCAGGGAGGTCCATTTTGGTTTGGAGTAGCCAAAGCAGATGATCACCATCAGGTGATCACCCTACACATGCACACTGAAACCCAGCAGAGCTCCTTTTTGTGGGGGCAGATGCCTTTAACTCTGCAGTTAAAGCTGTGCTATCAAAGCAACAGGCGGCATGGTCCTTGTTCTCCTCAGTGTTTAGATTTCTGTTACTTATCAGCAAAGTAATCAAAACACCAAGGCAGACACCCAGTAAAGAGCAAATACAAGTTATACTGTTCTGAGACCTCCCAGTTACAACAGTGAAAAACCGTGCAATTTATAGAGGTTGTTCTGCTGGGATTATCCTAGTAAGATAGTTCCAGTAAAAATCCTAGTACAGATCTGCCCTACCTTGACAGACAAAACCATCTACCTTGGATTTAAATTAAGACTTGAATGCTACTCTCATAAAAAGGTGAGATTTCACCCTGGAAGTACAAATGGGGTTGGAAATACTGGAACATGGACAATTTCTGGTGGCCAGACATATGAACCCAAGATTTGAATATCTGTTGACTCATGTAGTACCTAAGATCATTCCAATCCACAGAGGCTCACAGCACTTCATTCCTTCCAGTCATCAGTGATTCTGCTTTCAGAAATCACCTCTGAGCTGCCTTGCTTACATGACTGTATCTGGTGACCAGCATCCTCAGAGATGGATGGCTTCATGCAAGGGTAACCCACTGCCCACTGCCCTTTAGAGCTTCTGGTTTCCCTGCTGTGTTGGTCAGAGTAATTTCAGGCTAAGGCCCACACTCATTTCTTATACCTGGTGGTAAATCCTTAGTCTTCTATACATCATTTTCAAATCCTGCTACGTGTCTGTCAATTAGTCCCCAGCAATGGAAATCAGTGTTAGATAAGAGCAACTAAGATGATTAAGGGCTTGGAGCATCTCCCTTATGAGGAAAGGCTGAGAGAGCTGGGACTCTTTAGCCTGGAGAAGAGAAGGCTGAGGGGAGACCTTATTATGGCATACAAGTATCTAAAGGGTGGGTTGAAGGAGGATGGAGCCAGGCTCTTTTCAATGGTTCCCAGTAACAGGACGAGGGGTAACGGGCACAAGTTAGAACATAGGAAGTTCCGTTCAAATACACGGAAACAGT
The DNA here is from genome assembly GCF_965231255.1 of Vanellus vanellus. NCBI lineage: Eukaryota > Metazoa > Chordata > Aves > Charadriiformes > Charadriidae > Vanellus > Vanellus vanellus. The sequence continues at coordinate 144,111,832 of NC_138906.1, forward strand.
TCTTTACGGTGAGGGTGAGGGAGCACTGGAACAGGCTGCCCAGGGAGGTTGTGGAGTGCCCTTCTCTGGAGATTTTCCAGACCTGCCTGGATGCAGTCCTGAGTAATGTGCTCTGGGCAATCCTGCTTTAGCAGGGGAGTTGGACTAGATGATCTCTAGAGGTCCCTTCCAACTCTGAAAATTCCATGATTCTGTGATAACAGCACTGCCTTCTCAAACTTCATCAAAGCTATGTGGTGTACACCTAATCCTTGACTACACTTGCTCAGGACAATGCCATCCATGCCTTTAATTCCTGGGGTGCTTCTTTGTCAGCTGGGGGTTTCCTCTGCACTCTGCACTTACTGGCTTCATTTGAACCCCCAGTGCAGCAAAGCTGATCAACCACCATGCCAAGAAAGTTTGGCAAGAACATCTGCATTGCTTCTCCTTGAAAGCCTTTAACTTTTCAGCTGACGGCTAAGAGTTGGAAGTCCTCAAACAACAGGTCTACTTGCCACTGTAATCTGGACCTGTTTTCAGCTAAAGGACCGATGCGTGCTGTGTTTTCTTGCCCAAGAAACTACTACTTTCTTGCCCACTACAAAAGTCCAGGAAAGACTGTCATGTTTCACTGCCTAACCCTTTTCTGTTTCCTCACATCCTCCTCATTTTCGTCCCCCATTAGTCATTATCCATGGTCATGACGGCTTTATAGTTAAACACATATTGAACCCTAGAGGGTAATGCCACAGGCTCCCATATTGACATGCTAGGAAAGCTTATGTCATTGCCATCTGCCTGGGCCTTGCAGACGTCACCCAGGATCTGTGGGGGACCTGCAGCCTCCTGGCCCAATATCTGTAGGCCAGGCAGGATACCCAAGTGTTCCTCAGAAGCACTCAGCCATAGCTTAAGGGCTCATAGGTGCTGGTGACTGCTCCTGATCAGCCTGTTTACCCTGCTCCAGTCACTGTCTACCTTACCCTCCTTGCTTTTTAAGTTTCCTGATATTTTTGTGACTCCAGACTGCACCCCTGTGTTCCCACTGGGTGCACCATGCTCAAGGCTCATTGATATTTTGAATCATGACCTAGCACTCAACCATGGGCCCACCTTGTCCCACACCTCTACCCTGGCTTTGGTCCCAGCCTGTTCTGATGCAAATCCTACTGTGTACTGCCATTACTTCTGCTTTCCTCCAGTTTCAGTTGGTCCACCCTACACCCTTGGTAAAACACCTCAGTTGCAACATGTTTGCCTGACTTTTCATGCCTGCCTGGCCAGCAGGACTAGGGAAGTGATCATGTCCTTGTACTCGGCACTGGTGAGGCTGCACCTTGAATACTGTGTTCAGTTTTGGGCCCCTCACTACAAGGAAGACATAGAGGTGCTGGAGCATGTCCAAAGAAGGGCAACAAAGCTGGTGAAGGGTCTGGAGCACAAGTCTTATGAGGAGTGGCTGAGGGAACTGGGGTTGTTTAGCCTGGAGAAAAGGAGGCTGAGGGGAGACCTTATTGCTCTCTACAACTACCTGGAAGGAGGCTCTAGCGAAGTGGGGGTCAGTTTCTTCTCCCAAGTAACAAGCAATACGACAAGAGGAAACACACTCAAGTTGCACCAGGGGTGGTTTAGTTTAGATATTAGGAAAAAATTCTTCATGGAAAAGGTTATCAAGCATTGGAACAGGCTGTCCAGTGGTTGTGTCACCATCCCTGGAGGTATTTAGAAGACGTGTAGACATAGCACTTAAGAACATTGTTTAGTGGTAGACTTGGCAGTGCTAGGTTGATGGTTGGACTCAATGATCTTAAAGGTCCCTTCCAACCTAGACGTTTCTATCATTGTATGTCACCATCTTCTGAAGGCCTAGTGGTGAACGCTGAGAAACAGTAATGCCACTGGCAGATTGATTATAGTCATCTTGCTGTGAGCATCATATAATGACAAAAAATGGCACAAGTAGAAGGGGCATAGGGAACAGCATGATGCCGGAGAACTGCCTTGTCTCCCATACATGTTAGTTTTTACAGGGATGTTTCTTGTAGAAGTGTTTTATGGAAAGACTTATTTGTTAAGACTACCTCCAGCTACATTGCCACATGCAAACCTGTGCAGCTTAAGAGCATCTTCAGAATATATTTGAGTTGTACCTCATTTTATTCCTCCTGTCGTGTGCTCTCGTGGCGCCCTTCGATTCCTTTTTTTTTGAGAGAAAAGCCCTGTTTTATACTATAGTGTTAGAAAGTGGGACTCCACAGTGGGTGTTGGCAAGAACTCAATTTTCAAGCAAATATTTTGGCCAGTTGCAATGGTAATGGTGGGTAATTTCTGAAGAGAAGTCATAGGTCTTACTGTGGGAATTTAAAACTCTCTGCACCATGGTAAAATGCTGGTATGCAGTGCAGCAGAAAACTAGCAGAGTTTGTTTAAGACTCCCAGTGATATGAAAGCTACTGACACTGTTTGAATAGCCACAGGCCTGTCTGAGGGACAGAGAGGCTCCCTAGCAGCAAATGAAAACACTGCAAAAGGAAATGAATGTGCTTTGTGCGTATGCAGGAATGCACATCAAAGGCAGACTGAGGCCGGGCGATAGGCCCTTGCAAATCAAACAGGCTCTGGAGATTGCTAGTATCAATAATATTTAAATGTTCACAGTATCTTTCACTCCAAATATTCTGGGAAAGTGGCTATCGTCACAGCTCTGCTGTGATAACACCTCCCTGAGTCGCTGGGAAACGGCTCTCTCCACATCCCTGCAAACTGAACATCCTTTACATGGCCCTCACAGAGTCACTCAGCATCTCGGTGGCTCTGCCAAGCTCCCTCCCTCCCCAGCATCAATGCTGTCCCAGGCAGGGCTCCTCACTGCTCCAGGGTGCTCTGCTGGGGTGGCCACCCCACCTGCTTTTGTAACTACAGTTTCCAGCTTTCAGGAGCTAGGCCTTAAAAAAATGAGGCAAGCACATGGGCTGATGTCAGCAAAGCAAACAAATGGCCCATGCAGAAGAGACACAGGGTGGGTACGTTGTGACCTGCCCTAACTCAGGGGCATTCAGAGTCCTTTTGTCCCCAGGGTCACCTTCTCTTGCACCATCACAGAGCTCTGGAAAGGTAAGAGACATTAGCAGGTGGCAAACCTGCAAGCCCAACATCCAGGGTGCTCCTAAAATACAAGATATTTATAACTAAATGACTTGTTAGCACAAAATGGCTTACTAATGCTTGAACCCACATGGCCAGAAGCATGAGCAAACACAGTCACCGCCTAGGGCCTCCCACGTGTCCCCTTCTCATTTCCTTCTTATCTTGAATAATTAAGCATCATTCAGTTTTCTGTTGGCCTCAGCTCCCCTGATTCATTCACCCTGTCTGCTAGACCACACTGACAGCCTGACTTACACAGAAAAAACAAACCCCTCTTAGCTGTGCCTCACTTGAAAGAAGTGCACTGTGCATCATGGAAAAAAAAAAAAAGGAGCCCAGCAAAACACTTAATGACTGCAGCCTAAGACAATAAACGTAAGGCTCGAAAAATTAGACTTGGCAAAAGGCGTTGCAGATAAAATCAATAAGGAAAGGATAAGAATATATTAATACAAAAAATTTCCCGGGGAAATGGAAAAAGTTTCATAAGAGTTGATTTTAACATCAACAGAGTTATCCAAAGGGCAAGAAAAAAATCTGTAGCCTTTCCTATGTTGGCCAAAAATGAAAGAAAAACAGGCGCCTTCTCAGTCAGGTCTGGCAGAAGCAACCACCAGCAAAAGGAGCTCAAGAGGGGTGGCAGCTGGAAATCCCCTGGCTTCTGAAGCCACTGGCACTTGCTGCCTCTAATCCTTCTGCAGCCACCAGATCCAGAAGGATGTATGTGCATCCTGAAGTTCACTGACCTCCTTCCAGGTAGGAAACACAGCGGTGGTTCAGAGGAGCTGCACAGCCTTCAGGCATGGCCGCTCATGCAGGTCTTCAACTGGGGCTCTGAGTATGCTTCTTCTCTCATTTTTTGGTATGTCTTGCTCAGTGTTGCTGCCTTGTTCCTTTTGCCCTTTGATGCTCTCCCACCATCACCTCTTCTGGAAACCCTTCACTGTCTAGATTGAGTGTGTGAAAGCAACGCAGCACCAGCTATGCCAGTCCCTACCTCTTGTTAGTCTGCTCAGCCGGTTTTGAAATTTTTCTTGAGTTGTAACTCAGGTAAATCAAGTCAGCAAATCTTTACTGGCTCCACTCTGGTACTGCTGGTCCTCCACTGCTTTCCCACAATGGCCTCGCAGTGCTGAGTGAGGACAGACAAGCTACTTTGCTGGGAAGGGACAAGCACTGTGAGTGAGCTCGCTGCCCTGTGCAGAGGGATGCAATAAACCCTCCGTGAGTCTCACCTGAGGAAATGTCCTGTGGGATCAGCACTTGTGTCACTTCGGATTTGCCGAGCAAAAGAAATAATTCAAATGTAGGAAATGTAGTTCTGCAATGAAGACCTCAGGGTGTGAAATCTTCAAAGAGGCTGTTTCTGGCAGACGGGGAAATGACAGAAGGTGTTCCTATGCTGGCTGTTAGCAACCGGACACCAACCCCAGTGATAGGATTACTGCACCAGAGACCACCCTCGGTTTCTAGCTTCCAGCTGCTATTCTTCCTGCTTCTGAGAACGAGGAATGATGTGCTACACCTACACTTCCCTAGAGGACTTGCAAGCTAAATATTAGTCCTGAGGAGCAGTGCACTGGAAGAGGAGGTTGTGGAAACATATTTCTTGACCATATTCAGCATTAACGCATGTCTTACAGAATGGTTCAGGAATGGCAAAATGAGTCCGGTTATGATACTGATATCGTAACCAGATGAACTGGATGTAAGTATGCATGCAGCTCATGGCAATAACAGTTGTCATCCTCCCAGCTGCAAACGCATGACATTTCTTCCCCTTGAGCTGATCTGCGGCATAATATCTTTTTGCAACTGTACTTGTTGCCTATCTCTGGCCCCCAAGCTGTAAACAGAACAGGCTCGAGTAGTTCATCTCCTTGTGCTGTACAGTCTTTCACTATCAGTGGAGGAACATGTTGTTCAGCAATGAGTTCAAGGATCTGCTGCTGGTTTGCTTCAATCTTCTGTTTTGCTTTTGGAATACGGAATTAAACATATGGAATTATTTTTCCTGGCTTAAGATCCTTGACAAGGCGATGCTGTCCGTCTTTCTGAATGTTTCTATGGTATTTTACCACACTAACGGATGCTCATGTACATCATTGTAACTCTTTGGTCACAGGCTGATGTGCCTCACTTCTCCAAGGTCCATGCAGAGAGGATATTCCCCTGCTGTTGCAGCAACCTATAGCTCTAGGACTTTGTCTTGTAGTTTAAGCTGCAAATTTCTGGGTCCCCTGTTCACGGTCCAAAGTCAGCCAACAGGGAAGGAGGAATGCTCTGAGGGGGGTAATGCCACTGAAATAACCTTTAGAGACTAGGCATAAGATATCTGGTGTCTAGAAAGAGTGGTAAATCTATGGATTATGTTGTTCCTTGCTTTAGTTTGCCCAAGCAACTAGTTAATTTCAGCTCCCAATTTTGGCAAATCTATGGGAAATAACCCAAGGAATACTTGTGTTTATTTTTTTTTAAATAAAGCCTTCTCAAACTCCTAGCGAGGTGCATCTAGGATAAGCTGCTACACAGAGGGGATGGGAAAGCATCCATCCTCTTTCAGCCAAAACCAGTTGCCTTTCACAGGTCAGCTTCCTCATCCTGCCTAAGTGCCCTCTGTGCTCCTCCGCAGGGGGCTTGTCTACCCCAAGAGCATAGCTCACTACAGACCTGTTTTGAAGGTGAAGACACACTTCTCCCTTCATACTCCAGGTAGAGATGTCCCACCCTGCCTGGAGAAAGTCTGTCCCTCTGCTACTGTCAGTGTTTCCAGCCAGTTGGGCAGCAGCACAGTCCTGGCCGCACTGCTGGCACACAGCTCTCCCCACCCATCGCCAAGTCACTGCCTTATCTTTATCCCAATTAACAGGCGCAGCAGTAGCTATGCGTGGTGGATACAGCCTTGTGCGTTTGATCGTGTGAGCAGAGCTGATGAACCATATTTCAAAACATGGATTAAGGATACTTTTTTTTCCCCCAAGAGCTGCTGTTCTGTGGCATTCGTTCTATAAACCCAGATAAAAATCTTGTTCGTACTTTTCAAGTTTATATTTACAAATGGGTTGAAAAATAGGCATAATGACAGTTTAATTAATGTATGCTATTAATCCTGGAGATAATCAAACCCCCGATAAGTCTCTAATCTTGTAAAAAAGAATTAGAAAGCACTGAAACATCTTTTGTTATCTGTGAACCTTGTAATGAGATGTTGCGTGCTTGGAGGAGGAGCCATGGAAAGGAACGGTGCCAGAGGACATATTCTCAGCAGATTTCATCACTGGACTTCTTCTGTGATATTGTTCTTGGCAGAAAGGTTGAAACTGGAGTCCGAAACCATCAACACTGTTTTCAAAATTTGTCCTTCTGCTATCAATGTATAAAGTTGTTCTAATAACTTATGGATATAAAGTAGGAGAGCTCTAGCTTCTCTACCATTTTCTTTTAAGTATCATGCATTAAAAGCACTAATTCAGTTTTAATGCTTGCAGACCTTACAAGTTTGTTCATAGTGAAACCTGTATGTGTGCAAGTTATGCCAGTGTGCCATACCTATTATTCAAGCATAAAAAATGAATATAAGCCAATATTTCAAAGTTGTTTAAAAAAAATGTGGCCAGCTTCAGAGAACTATTTTTTGAAGGTCTGTACTAAATTCTCTTTTCAGTGCTGTCTATATCTTTACACTTTTATGTGTAAAGTGCACTTTGTGTGTTGTTAGTTATTAGCAAGAAGTGAAACTACTTTGGAGGATGCAGTGACTAACAGACTTTGACAGGAATTTGAGGAGCTCAAAAAGAGGTGCTCGTCCTTTAACACTTGAATTCAGAGCAAAATCTAATGTACAAGGGTAAAATGACCCAGTATCTGCCGTTTCTGTGGGGACCTGGGAACCAGCTGGGGATGGTGGGAAGCATGGTGGGAAGGAACAATAATAAGTATTGCTTCTCTTCCTCTCCAGAGACCCAAAGAAAACTGGATTTGTCCTCTGGAAAGGAGGTCGGGGGTGACAGTCTGCTGCGGGGGAGAGGGTTAAGGCTGGGTGAGAGCTTTTGTCTGGCTCCAGAGCCAGAGCAGGACTGGGTTAAATAAACCCCTGGAGAGCTGGGGGGGAATTCCTGGCAGGCAGGCAGGCAGGCCGGCAGGAGGACGGTGAAGAAAATAAGAATATTTGTGGCTGGGTTGGAAATGTTTTTTTCTTTCTTTTTTTTTAATTATTTTTTTGGTTTATTTTTAGGGTGGGACTAATGCACAGTACAAGAAGCACTAAGAAGTGCCTGGTGCTCCAGCTGGAGGTTAGCTAGAAGCTACTTTGCTCAGGTAATGCCCATGCAAGCGTGAACATGGCACATCCCTCGAGGGCAGGGGACTCTGCGCAAGTGGGGGGTCATTGCAGCAGTGAGGGAAAATGTGCTCATCCCCTAGAGATACTCATCCAGGGCAGCCACCGCAGAGGGAGGACCCCGAGGCGGTTTCATTCAGACCTCTCCTACCACACAGGAACCACCTTTGGTAGAGCAATACCAGCAGGAGGGTTGACCCCTGATTGACCAAGACTGAAAGTCTTCAAGACTGATGACATGGTCAAGACCCCATAGAGGTTGGGCTTTTTTGTTTGTCCTAGGAGCTCTGCTATCCACTGGTCTAAGGGCAGCTGGGCAGAGGGCACAGTGAATTACCCCATGAGACAAGAAATTGCGGCAATGCCTCTGCAGGCTGAGGAAAGGGATAAAGTCCTGCTATCAAACGAGCCATGAATGTAGGCAAACAAAACATAAAATTTTTTGACTCTTCTCCAGAAAATAAATTGTTGAAAATAGGCAATGCATTGGGTAAAACTAGCAAACAGAGAGACAGGTCAGGGAGATAAAGCAAAGTGGAACTTCTGCACATTTTCCCCATCTTCAGATAAAGCCGTATTGGTATACACAAGTACAACAACTCCTGAACTTTGGCTCCTTTAATTATAAAACAATATACTAATCCCAATCCCTGGACACACTGACGTAACTGAATGTCATACTTTCCAAATATAATGGACTGCATTCCCATCATAAAATAAATACATTCCAGCAGTGAGCCCCACAGCAAATAGCAGAGCTCCAACAGCTGGGGAAGCTGGGGTAAGAGGTACAACAATTGGCTTGTGCCGCTGAAGCCCAAAAGCAAAGTTTTTGCTGGCAGCATTCTAGGAAAACCTATTATAATGCAATGCTACCAAAAAAGTGCTCTTTTCTTTCTAGTTCTTTGCTGCATGCAAAATCTATTAAAAAAATCCTGCGTAAACAAACATACTCTTTTCCATATGACCTTTTCTTCAGTGCTTTCAAAAGTATATTGTCTTTTCAGTTTAACACAATATTTGTCAGCTTTTATTTATAGCTTAAAAGAAAAGCCTCCCTCAAACTGTCACCAAAAATGCCCTTCTATAGGCATGTTGTCAGGAGAACGACTTTCCTTCTCTGAGTGTCACTCTGGGCTCAAATACATTTTATTTAAACCAAGATATATGTGCCTCCTGCAATCATTGCATCTTGAATCAGCTGGACATGTGTCACTCTGGCCTGAGAGCTATTTTTAATCTGTATTATATGAAAGTAAGGGTTAAATACAATAGATAACCAATCAGCAACAGTTTGCTCTCATCCACACTCTCTTTTTTTTTTCTTAATAAAATAAGCAGACACTAAAGCCTTTAAAGAACATTTTTATTCTTGCAGCAGTATGATAAAACAGCACATTACCCAATTCCACATTATTTACGTATTATTTAACTTAGAAGTTGTAATGAAAGGCGACAGTGCTTCACAAACTGGATATACTCTGTAGATATTGATAGCACAAATTCACCAACATAATGTAAGCAGGCATGACTCAGTGCAGTTTACAGATTGCCATTAGTTTGGGAGCTCCTTTGCTGAGAGTCAGAGAGATTCCTGCAACTTCATGGGACATCTTCAAATGTAGCACAAGACTGTATTCCCCGTTCTGTTATTCAGTAACTTGAGATGGAAAGAGCAAAAGATGTGCAGTTAGATAAAATGTAGTCAGCTGGAAAGTCCATATTTACTTCAGCTGCCAAACAAAGAAGGTCCGTCCCATGTATTGATCCTTGCAGGAGCTCAGCATTTGGTGTTGTCATGAGTTAACACTTCAGTCAAAGCTGATATTCTTACTAATGGCTGCTGCTGAAATGTATGTACATTTTTTGTTTTGTGACTGAATAGTATTACAAAAGTGAGGTCAAAACCCTGGGAGCCCGCTTTTGCACGTTCATATCCTCAGTTTGTGATAGTAAACTTCTGGGCTTTGGGAGCTATGAAGCTCACTCCTTCCCGACTTAAAGAGCACTTTTTTTCTCTTGATGAAACAGTCATTAAGCCAGATTTTTGAGTTCAGAATTATCCTTCACATCTTTCTGGTGGCTCTTCTTTTCATTTTTCTGTTTGTACTTCATGTGAAAAAACACACCTCCTATAATGACACCTGAAAAACAGAGAGCGCTTATCAGCAAAGGGAAAAGAAATTTTTCTGTAGAAGTATTTCAGCAAAGGATGTCACACCCGCACTGTAATATCCGTGCTGTTTTATGACTTGAACAGAAACAAACGGCTTTGGGGAATGACCACGCAGCATTGAACCAACAGCATGTTTAGGGACCCAAAGCACTGGTGGGCAGGATCAGATGCTTCAGGGCTCAGGAGACTTCCCCCAAAGGAGAATTCGTCTAGGATCTGACTAGATGGCAAAGTGTCCTCTTCAACCCCCATCCCTTTGAGCAGTGATTTATCATGTTTTTCTTAAATTGTAGTCGCTGGGGATTTTTTTCCCAATGGAATGGCAATTCTGTCAGAGTAAAGCTGAGAGTACTGACAGCAAATTTGTTCTTTGGGAACTCCTTGGTATCTCTTAGGGGTAGCTGATGGACCCCAGAAATTTGTGCACCTATGGCCGAGAATGACCGAGATTTTCTTCTAGCCCGGATTAGAAGTGCCTACACCCTTTATCATCACTTGTCATATCCAATCTAAGGTTTCATATCTCTTCATATGCATATATATACACATACATCAAATATGCATATTATATATTTGATCTTTTTAAATCATGATAAGCTTGTTACACTGTATGTAAATTTATTTCCTCTTTATCAGCCTTAGATTATCTATCACTTTCAAGATCTCTGTTCCTTTAGTAAAGTATATAATAGTGCTCAGCTACTCCACTTGCCCCATTCATTGCTCTGAATATCTGTTCTGTAGTTGTTCTTATTTTACATTCATACTTGTGGTACCTGAGTAGTTAACCAAGGACCATGACTAGTATCTGCCACCTTATATTTATTCTCCCACCCTCATCTCAGGGGGAAATACCTTCCAGGAGGAAGACAATTTGTCTTAATGAAAGAGTTTCTCTCATCAGAATGGATTGGCTGAGGGTTTGGGGTGCATTTTTTACTTTTTGTATTTTGTTTTCCAGTGTGTATGCTCCACGTTTCTTTTAAAGAAAGTGAAACTACAGAGGATCTTTGGTCTTGGAACAAAAGGTGCTGAGGTCTGAGAGAGGCCTGAGCTCATGCAGGAATTCATTCTGGTGTCAGACAGGCACCCAAGAGATGGCTGGTTTTATGGTCATATTTTCTGAGCTTCATGGCCAAACACAATGTTTGCAATCTCTCCAGGTTTCATAAGATCTTTAGATACTTCTCATTGTTTTTTCCTTGCCCATGTCTGATCCTGCTAAATACACCTGAAAGGCTATCATCTGATTTTGCCTTTAAAGTGAAAAAAACCTTCCTATTGAAAATACCTGCGTATTCATTTCAGCAGTTCTTTTAGAAATCCTTTATAAGCTACATACACTGTGTTTTTGAAAAGTCATGAAGTAGTAGTAACTTTTACTGTGCTCTCTGAAGCTGACTAGCTCTCTTGTAATGAAAACATCTTTAGTCAGTTATCCAACATAATTTTCACTTAAATGTGTCACTATACTAAGTGAGGGATCAGACTAAGGCATTGGCAGTAATAAGCGACGTGAGAAGCTTGAATAGAGATGATAAAGGTGTAGTTTGAGGGATTTCTCTGTCAACTGCATGGTCTGAGTATGGCTTCTTCCATTTTAAGTTCTTTGAATTTTTTTTTTTTCTTTTTGTCTTCAAAAGAGAAACATATGCATCGCATATGCATCGGCACTTTCTCTTGCTTAGGGGTTTGTGTATTACAAAAGAAAAATCAACACAGAGCTTTGGTTTTGTCTTTTTAGGTACTGGACTTGTTCTTGGGGGCTCGTTCTCTTTTCTTTTAGCATTGAAGTAATGGCAACTTACATAAGTTCTTGGGTTTTTTTCCCTTTTATCCTCTAATTTAATCCAACTTTTTTGAATATGAGGTCTGTAACATATTTAATTTGTTTTCTTTGATTTTCTCCATGGGTCTTTCACACTCCCTCCTCTCTGTACAGCTGAGTCACAGTTTCCCAGTCTGGCTCTTGTGACCATCATATTCAAAAATCACATGGGACTGAGCACTGAATTCTTCTTGTGCTTTGCTTCCTAAGGGACTGGATCCCATCAACAGTCATCCTCACTACTTTTGCACTTACATTGATAAAGAGAATACTGAAGGAGCTAGAGGATGTTGTGGCAGGACCCCTCTCTATCATCAACCAAACTTCTTGGCAGTCTGGGGAGGTCCCTGCTGACTGGAAGCTAGCCAATGTTATTCTAATCCACGAAAAGGGAATGAGGGAAGACCCAGGGAACTACAGATCTATTAGTCTAACCTCAGTCCCTGGAAAAATTATGGACAACATCATACTGGGTGCTATTGAAAGGCATTTAAAGAACAATTTAAAGAACATCAGGCACTGCCAACATGGGCTCACAAAAGGAAAGTCCTGTTTAATTTATTTGATATCCTTCTACGATAAAGTCATCCATCTAGTGAATGAAGGGAAGGTGGTGGATTTTAGTAAGGGTTTCAATACTGTCCCTCACAGCATCCTTCTGAACAAGTTGTCCAACTGTGGGATGAGCAGGTTCACAGTGTGCTGGGTGAAGAACTGGCAGAAGGGCAGGGCTCAAAGGGTTGTAGTGAATGAGGCTACATGTGGCTGGTGACTGGTCACTAGCAGTGCTCAATTCTAGGCCCAGTTCAGTTCAACATTTTTATCAGTGACCTGGATGCAGGAGTTGAATGCACCTTTAGCAAGTTTGCTGATGATACCATACTGGGAGGCGCTATTTACTCTCTTGAGGAACACAAGGCCTTGCAGAGGGATCTAGATAGATTGGGGCATGGGATAATCATCAATGGCGTGAAATTTAACGAGTCCAAGTGCCAGATTCTGCACCTAGGACAGAGTAATGCCAGGCACAAGTATAATTTGGGAGAGGAGTGGCTGGAGAGCAGCCCTGCAGAAAGGGACCTGGGGGTGCAGGTCGGCAACAGGCTCAGCATGAGTCAGCAGTGTGCCCTGGCAGCCAGGAGGGAAAAACCCATCCTGGGGTGCATCAAACACAGCACAACCAGCCGATCAAAAGAGCATTCAGCATTGGTGCAGCCTCACCTCGAGTACTGTATGCAGTTCTGGGCCCCACAATTTAAGAAGTATATGAAAGTCTTTGAATGCATCCAGAGGAGGGCAACAAAGCTGGTGAAAGGGGTGGAAGGAATGTCCTATGAGGAATGGCTAAGGACTTTGGGTTCGTCTAATTTGGAGAAAAGGAGGCTGAAGGGTGATGTTATTGGTCTCTACAGCTTCCCGAGGAGGGAAAGTGGAGAGGGAGGTGCTGATCTCTTCTCCCTGGTATCCAGTGACAGGACATGTGGGAATGGTTCAAAGGCTCTGTCAGGGGAGGTTTAGACTGGACATTAGGAAGCATTTCTTTACTGAGAGGGTGGTCAAACGCTGGAACCGGCTTCCTAGAGAGGTGGTCAATGTCCCAAGCCTGTCAGTGTTTAAGAGGCATTTGGACAATGCTCTTAATAACATGTTTTAACTTTTGGTCAGCCCTGAAGTTGTCAGGCAGCTGGACTAGATAATCATTGTAGGTCCTTCCCAATGGAAAAATTCTATTCTGTTCTGTTCTGTTCTATTCTATTCTATTCTATTCTATTCTATTCTATTCTATTCTATTCTATTCTATTCTATTCTAATATGAAAAAAAGATTTTGTCTTGTTTTGGAAAAAGTTTTAAACTTCTTGTTGAAGTCGCATCAGCTCATGCCTATAAGAACATAATACTGTTCACTACCACTTAACAATATAACTGTACTTTGTTCATGTAAATGCCAGCTCAAAGCAATTCTCCATATGAAAAATGGAAACCTACGAAGCTGAAATAGGTGAATAAAATCATAATTGTAAGCTATGGGTACAGACATTTTAAACGTGATATCCCTGGATGCTTCACTATTTTCACTATAGTCTGGAAGCCAAAGACGAGGCTCCAATCCCTTCCCTGACAGGGAAAATACAGTAGGTAGCAATGAAGCAACAACATGCTACAAGTGCAACATTTTCTTCTGTCATAGCTGCTTGCTGTGCCATTGTACATGCATGCAGAAGCACAGGCCAAAGAAAGCTATTCCTATGACCAAAATCTTAGAATTATGCAGCAATCATGATACACAGACATGAGATCTTCCCTCTATTGCTGATTCTGCAATATTCATGGCACGTCTTCACCTAACAAGTGAATCAGTGTCAGAAATGCAGCAGCACCATCATATCTTGGAGATCTGGCTTCATATCAACCAAGGAAAAGTGACCTACCAATGATAAGCAGGACCCCAATAAGAATTCCAATTGCCTGGCCGGTGCTTGGCCGGGAGTGCTCACGCTCTACTTCAATAAAACATGAGTTTTCACTCGAACACTTGCAGACGTTTACTGCAAAAAGAAATGCCATGAGGTTAATGGGAAGTTTAGTAGTCTTATTCATAAATGTAACTGCTGTCTTGAAATGAATAGTTCTGGTGCACAGTATACCTTCTAGATTCACTTTTCTTTCCAAAGGTGGTCTTCCATTGTCATTAATTATTACTGGAACATTATACACCTTCTCTTCAAAGTTAGGATGTTTCGGAGAGAGGTAAGCATGAGTAGCTGTAAGTAGGAAATGGGACATTCATGTCAGCACAAGAAAGAAATTTGGCTCAATATTCACACCAGCTGCAAATACTCTTTTTTAAGGCTGCTTTGCACATGATGGTAGTTCTTGATTTCCCCTATGTCTTCCCAGGTCTCATTGGTTTGCAGACATTAAGTCAAAAGAGACCATCTGAACGCCTAGTCTGGCCTTCAGCATAATATGATCAGAGAATTTCCTTCCTAATTTCTACAGCAGGCCAAATCTGATCTTAGGTGGTGCTACACAGGTAGCATCACATTTAAACCGAGAATACCCCCTCATACTCATACAAGCTGTAACCAACTTAAATTGTTCCCAAGATAACTTAGTTAGGACAGACCATCCTTCTAGCACACTTACACTGTCACATCTAATCCTCTTTAAAACTTGGAAAAGTAAGACTATAACAGCCATTGGGATCAGACCAAAGGTCTATCGATGTTAGTATCTTGTCTCTAGAATAAGTGGAGATTACAATAAAAATGCAAGCATGTATTTTAGTTTCTCCTAATGCTCTCCCAGCCTTCAACCATTTTCAGCTCAGGGACTTCTTGAGCGAGAGGTAATTTCTTGCTTTGAACTTGTAGAAACTTACACAACACCCTGTGGCAACAAGTTCCACAGTCAACTACCTCCTCCTTCTGTCTGCACTGGAGATAACTCCCATAAGCTTCATTTGATGCTCACAGGTTTGTGTACTGGAAGAGAGGGCAAATGACAAACCTCTGGCCACCCTGACCATAGCATTCATGACTTTATAGACCTTTATTGTGTTTTTTCCCTACACTCTTCCAAGCTAAAAGGCAGTGTCTTACCTTACTGCTTCCATACACTTCCTTATATCGGGCTACTCCATAACTCTGATTATCCTTGTCACCCTACCTGAACTTGTTTCCAGTTCTACTGCAACTTTTTGGAGATGGAGAGACCAGAGTTCAAGATCTGATCAAATCATGGATTTGTACAGGGGCATAATGATGTTCTCTGATTTCTTCTCTGGTCCTTTCCTAGTAATTCCCAATATTTGGAAAAATTTGCTTTTCTGAACACTACTGGTAATTTGATCTCACATTTTCATGGAACTGCTTACAGGTCTCACTCCTGACTTGTAATGACCAGCTAGGCACCCATGATTTCAAATATGATTTTGGGAGTCCGAGGTTCATTTGAATGTGCCGTTTTATTGTTCAACCAGCTCAGTCTTGCAAAGATGTTCTGCAAGTCTTCACATTGGGTTCCTATTCAAATAACTTTGTATAATGAGTAAACTTTGCCTCCTCATTGCACACCCATACTTACCGAACTACACAGATCCTAGCAAAAAACCCTTTGGAAAACCACATGTGAACTCCCTTCACTGCAAGAGCTGACCATTTACTCCAACTCCTGAATTTGAAGTTATTATTTATCCTTTCAAAACTTGCCCCTTTCACATCATGGCAACCCAGCTTTCTATATTGAGACATTTCATCAAACGTCTTTTAGGAATTCAGATAGGATTTATCAGCCAAGCACTTATCTATGTGCTTACTGATCCCCTTCAAAGAACTCCAGTTGGTTTGTGAGGCATGATTTCCTTTTGCACGTGAAATGTCCAAAATACACAGTTTGCAAACGGCTCTATTTCTTTAGCACAAGTTATTTGTATTCATTTAAGTACACAGTACATTTTATTCTTACATGTTTCTTCTCTTGTAAGTACTAGTGAAATTATAGCTTGCAACACACTAGATGCCATCTCTTGAAAAACTAATTACTGACTTAAGTGTTCAAATAAATACATGCCAAAATGCATGTAATTTCTCAAAACCCTAATTTTTTTCAACATGGAATACTGGATATGCAATAGTAGAATGAAAAGGAATTCAGTATTTCTTGATATTTCCTGGAGTACTTAGAGAGTCCCATATCATTATAAGAATAGCTTTATTAACTTACCATTGACTTTTGAGATTTCCCAATTAATTTTTGTATTCATATCCTCCACAAGAGAAAAAGTAAATGATGAATAAAACCATTGTTCATCATCATCAGTAGCTTGAATGAAAGCTTTCTCTCCTCCAATGAGCGGGTGACAGAAGAAAGGAGGATATTCCATAACTAACCTTGGAGGGTTGTCATTCACATCATTTAAGTGTAGTACAAAGCTTGTTTTGGATTTCTGAGCTGCATTATCTGTAGGGTTTAACAGAATGCAAAGTTACATGCACATCTTGAACTTACACGCTGGGTTGTTGCATTTGCGGCTATTGTATATTATGTACACCATTAGGCAGGCAGTGGGAGGTGGTACTCTGTCTGCAGGTTGCAGGGGCAAGGTCTCAGGAGGTCCTGAGGGACTCATAGTAGCTGTCACCACTTCTTAAAAAGTGTGGATTATTTACCCCCAACTTTTGCTAACTGCAGAACATGAGCAAGTGAAAGGAGGCAGATAGACCATTGCATCTAGTAAGTGGTCACATCCACCATATCTGGTAAGTGGTCAGATCCAAGGTGACCAGTTCTCTTTGGAGCGCTCTTTTAGACATGAAACTTTTTCAGTTTCCCATCTATCTTCTATATATAGGAAATGCAAGTCAATATTCTGCCTTGGGGCCAAGACAAGGGCCCCAAGAAGAGCTTTCAGAGCCCTATAATTTCTCCAGACTGTTCCTGCAGGAACAGCCCCAAACCACCTTGGTGCTTGACGAAGCAATCCTTTTTTCTGACATACAGGAACTGCATCTTTACCCATATCCCCCAAAACAGTGGACAGCATTATTGTTCATTTGTGTTTAATAAAGGAAACCTAGATTTATACTTCATTCAATCAGATATAGTCCAGAGTTTTTAACCCCTATTCAATATAAATCAGGTAATGAAATCTCCCCAGGTGGGCTATCTAAAAGATTCTAATGGCTGGAACTAGAAGCCCTAACATATTTCAGACTAACTAGTGTATTAGTTTTGTTCATAATAAAATGAAATTCTGTACGAGGTTGCAAGTTATGTTTTCAGGAAGCCTAAGCATACCTACAGGAAAGACTAAAATCTTTATAGGTATAGAGGAAAAAAGTGGCAGAAAATGTTGATGCTGAAAACACTGAAGAAATTCTAACCTTCTCTATATGCCATGTGGCTCAAGCAAATATAACAGCATATGATAGCTAACTTCACGAAAGCTATTTTAATCCTCATTATCTACAACATCAAGATTTCTTTTAAGAAAGATAAATGCTTAAGAAATATAGACTTCTAAGTATACATCACATGTTCCTGTACATTTCAGGGGTTTAATCATGGGAATTATGACAATTCCTCATAAAGCAGTAAGAGCAGGGGATTCCTCCGAGCGTATATGTAGTTGTTTCATCACTTACTTTGTTCTGATGCAACAACTTCAACCGTGTACATTTCTTGCTGTTCTCGATCCAAAGTGGAAGCAGTGTGTATCTGCCCAGTGGTTGAATCAATCTTCAGCCATTTCCTTACGTCACCTTCTAAGGAGTATCTTTGGAAAGAAATAAGAAAAAGTCACATATACTATTCAAAATTGGGGAATATTGCTGACAAAGCAAATAGTTCTTTACTGATTTTAGGCAAGCGGCTTGATTACAACTGTACTCGAAGAGAGGTTTCTTGGAAGACTCACAGTACTACGGCCAACCAGGAGAGACAGACGGAAGAAGGAAGGCCAAACCATCGAGAATAAAGAGTGGGAACGCCACTGCTCCTCCAAACTGTGTACTGCGACACCACCTTTCTCCTAACTGGGAAACACGGGGTGTTCCTGAGCTTTTTGGTCCAAAAGTCCGTTCTGTCCCAACCCCATGTCCCTCTCTCCCCATCACATCTCCCACGAAGGGGACACAAGCCAAAGGCTGGGGGGCAGAGGGAGAAGTGCATCCAGGCACCCCAACGAGGGGCTGGGACCCCAAGCTGGACTACAATGGTCATCTGCTGCCAGTCTGGAGCAGCCTGTAACTATCATCCGGGCAGCCTTGGAACAGAGAGTGCTTTAAATATCACCACATAATTGCCTTTATATTATTGTTTTTAAAAAAAAAAAAGCAACAAACAAACAAAACAACACAAGGTCACTGGGTATTTACTTACACAAATTTAACCATGAACATATGACCCAGTTAAAGCATGGGCATTTGCTTGGGTAGAAGTGACCTGACCTTCTCATTCAACGCTTTTGTTCTTTCAGTACCCCTTGCATTAAAAACAGCATGCTGACATGCTTGTACATCTTTTGCTTTTAATACTTTGTATTTTATGTCCTTTAACCTATTTTTTAGCAGAAAAGTGGTTTGTGTAAATATGAATTCCTGTCATCTGTCTCTGTCATCATCCCCAGAGCTTCTGGACTATGTGGCTCACTTTCAAACCAGTTTGACAGAAGGCCAAACACGCTAAGTTCCCAAAAGTTAGGGGAAAGTAGAAAGCCAGATGAGAAACCTCTGGGAATAAAAATCCAGGGAAAGCCTAACAGTCATATCCTGCAACTCCATTAACTACTTGGTGTTTCACTGAATTTTAGTTAAATTTCGGGGATTGCTTGTTTTGGTTTGGTCTATTCAGCATCCCAGCTGGAAACCGTGCAGCAAGAGCCACAAATAATCCTTGTACCTGACTCTACTGTGTAAGGTACATTTACACCATGCAACACAGCGCTGTGCATAGATCCGTGAGCTGGCAGGGACTCAAGGTGACTTGACCATACAATATGGATACTGAATGAGGCAGTTTGAGGGTTTGCATCCAACCCATGAGCATAGGAGTTGCCTTGCACAGAGCTTTGCATCCGCAGCGGAAGCAGGTACATCATCTTTGGCAGTTGGAAGAGAAAACGAAGGAATTGTCAATTATAGACTTGGGCTTCAGTCCAGGTTATCTGTTTTGGTGGAGAAAAAGCCCTGCATGGTTTCCTGTGTGACATGAAAAGCAGCTACTGCCCCACTGGTCCCTAGGAGTACACAGTATATGCTTCATTCATTTGTCAAAGGCATTACAGATATGGAAACCCTGTTATTCTCAGACCAGTTTTGCCTTTTTACTGAAGACATTTATGGGCCTTCTTCCCTTTTAGTTTCCTGCCCCCCCCCGGCTGATGCTTATAACAGTACAGAGACAAAGTTGGTTAGAAAAGCACTGCCCAGCAGTCTGCTGCAAGCAGGTCACCGGCCACCACCCCACCACACCTCCACTAGGAAATGAGACTTTTATGAGAGTCTTTTCCTGCATGCCAAATATTGGGTGTGTTTTCCTTGTACTAGATTGTTCTAGAACAACTTTCTAAATCTTAAATTCAATAAATAAATCATGGTCACTCTTTTACCGTACAGTATCCCCCTCAGGATCATAGGCCTCCACCGTCATGACCAGGGTGTTGATAGGAATGTTTTCAGACACTTCTGTTTTGTAAACTGGCTTGTGGAAAACAGGGGGCTCGTCCACATTTGTTACAAAAACTTTAAACAAGGTAAGAGAGCTTGAGTTGTACTGCACGCCCGGCACCAAGGGTTCGGGGTTAGTGGCATTGATCACCAGGTTGTACACTGGAGCTGCTTCAAAATCAAGAGCCTGGATAAATGAGAAAAAAAGGTGCTTTAAACAATGGCCCCACTGCCATGGGGAGCTCCCGTGTGAAACCACAAAGCCCCCCTCTTCTCAAGGAGGAGATTGCATCCCAGATAGAGACAAAACAAGGGAGAGCTGTCAGGAGCAAAATAACACTGGGAACAGTCAATTTAAATGAAACCATATGCGCATTTGGAGGCCTCCTCAGCAACTACATTTCCTAATAATGTTGCCACCTGCCTGACTAAGTTTAATAACTATATCCTGTTTACAGCAATAGTATTTATAGTTCTGTATGAGAAGGCCTTGGGTGACCTCTGGGTGACAAAAGTCATGCAAGGGTTGTTACACCGCAGAGTTTCTCACAATTGCCTCCTTGGGAAAAAACGATGCGAGGTTGAGCCTGAAGATGGTCCATCAAATGCTGCATCTGACTACCCTTGGCCTGGCCAGTGGCAGGTGACTGGAGGCAAACAACATGTTACCCTTTGGCAAATGAGTGATAGGTTTTCTGGAGCCATGGTTCAAGCGCCTGAGAAGGCTAATTTCAAAGGGAGACCACTTTTGCTATTGAAATTCATGGATGCAGCAAAAAGTGTTCCTTATGTTCCTGTCTCAAGCATTCAACATATGGAATGCATCACCCATCGCAGCACGTGCTGACCTTGGCTTTGTCACAGTTAATGTCTGCTTCAGCAGGAACAAGCTGCCTCTCCATCTTGACAGTGAGACATGGTGGTCTCACTTGCACCTCCCATTGCAAAAACCGCCAACAGCCCAGAGCACCAGCAGGGAGGAAGATCTGCCCCGTGACAGCCCACCACCATGAACACAGCTCATGGAAGCATTTAGCTGGCTTTCTCTTTTCCAGAAACACTGCTGCAAAATCACTCAAATAATGCCACTTTTTTCTTTATAGTTCATAAAGACCTACTTCATCGGCCAGAGTGTGCTCTGATGGAGAAGGGGCCAGCAGCAGAGGCAGTGGAAGGAGCTGCTGGTGGCAGTGGGTGGGTAGGGGGCAGCAAAGGCGGGAGTATAGGTGTGCCTGAGCACTGCACAGGCACAGCGCCTGAGCCCAAGACTGGGACCTCCTGCAGTCTGCACCATGCTTAGGGTGTCCTCACCCCACTACCAGCCAACACTTCCCTCTGCAAATTTTCACCAGGACACATACTGTTTATGCCAAATATATATATAAAAAAGTGTGTGTGTGTATATATGCGTATATATATGTATAAAGGAGAAGAATAGACCCGTCTATTCACCTTGTTAATCTTGACGAACCCTCGGTTTGTTTCAGGATCTGTCTCTATGATGAATGAGTTGTTTGGATCTCCTTCCTTCATTTGGTAAATGATGTAGGAGCTCCCTGTGGCAGGCTCATCTCCATCAGTAGCTTGAATTTCTAATATCACTGTTCCTACTGGGACATTTTCTGCAATAGTCACGCTGTCATACTGAGGAGAGAGAGATTGTTGAAATATGACACACTGAGCACCATCTGCAGATAAGATCTTGAGTGCTACAACAAACTCGCGACTCTTGACCATGGATGTATTTCAACGCACAGCAGCCATGTGAGGGAGGGAAGCGGTGGGTGCATTTCACAATGTAGCCAGGTTAGAGAGATGTACAAAATCATCAGTGAACAGCCTTGCAGCAGTACAGGTCAGCTACCACACAGCCCAGTGGAGCCCAGAGATGCAAGATGGGTACTAGATCTTCTGCAATGTTGCTATATCCCCCTTTTTAGCCATACATTTATCAAAGATGATGGGCTCTCTTTCAGTGGGTGAGCTATGAGTAGAGCAGCAGTCCCAGACCCTCTGGAGAAGCATTTACCTCCCCTGTTGGATTTACTCCACGTATGCGCAATGCTCGCAGCAGTAGGGGCAATACCTAGATCTCCTCTGTACCCAGTGAGCATCCACTGACTGTTAAATATTTAATTGCTTCATGCACCACAGGCCATAGCTACATTAGCAGCCTAGCTCCTTTCACTCTGACGTGTGCTCTGACCCAGCAGTCTCATCTTGAGACCAAGTCCTGGACCGAGACCTTGAGGTGAGAAAGTCAACAGCCTGCTATGTAGGCACACAGTCTGCATGTGTCTAAGCACCATTATCATCAACAGAGAGCTGAGCAATACGGTCAGCAAAGGCCAAAACCCAACACAGCTTCCCCAAGAGAACATCTACACCCATTGAGCTAGACAGTTCTCCAGAGCCCACCACCTGCATTGCCTACAAGTATGGTGGGAGCTTAGGCACCTAAATGTAGACACTCCAGCCACTGCAGTGTCTGCAGGAGGTTTGGGCCAGCAGGCAGAAGTAATGGAAGGTCTCTCTGACAGACACCAGCACCTCCATCAGAGGAAGAGACAAGAGCCTGAACGAAGGGCCAGCAGGTACGCCCTTTGAGTATGGATCACTGGGCCACTGTTTCTGGTTAAAGAAAATATAGCCTTTGATTTCCATTCACCTTCTGATTTTTCTGGATACATTAATACTGTGTTTGGAAGAGAACTTGGGAGATGTTAGCTTTTTCCATTTAGCTATTTTAATTAATTTTAAAACCTTTTCTTCCTCCTTTCCCTCCAGATCTTACATTTCTGGAATAAACTGCATTAGTAGAATCACTTCTTTCTGTACACATATTTTTCCACTGAGCAAATTACTTTACATTTCAGAATTAACTATGAGTCAGTCCCACTGCCTACTGTCTAGATAGACCTTATATGCAGGCTTTGCAGCAATACTTTGCCTTTATTTTCACTAACAGATTGCTCTATTACTTGTTCTATAAATGGTTGGTTTCCCACTGACATTCTATAGACATTGCACACGTGCTCAACAGTGTCAAAAGTGATTGGGACATCAAAAATGGTGTTAAAAATACTCACATCTGATTTTTCAAAGATGGGAATCTGATCATTGATGTCGATGACATGTATTTGCACATCACAGATTGTTTGGAATGCTGCTTGGAAAGAGAACAAACAACGTCATGGCAACTCTTCTGCTGAAAATAACTTTCCTTCAAAAGGGTTGACTGTGAGCAAAAGTGAGCCCTGCCAAATTGCCTAATCCAAGCAAAACCCTACTTTTGTAAGAAGCACTTGATCTCAAGTATCTTGTAGTCAGTGAGAACCTCACTTCTATCTTACTATTCACCTTCCCAATTTCGTCAGCCTGTTTCATTTCATTTCCCTCACTTTTTCTAACCGTATCCCTTTACCAGGATGATGATGGCTATGAACTGTGTTAGCTTTCTCCATATCACTTTTGCATGTCAAAAAGTAAGCCCCAGGTTGTTATGCTACTGTGTCCTCTCGGTGAGCCATCAGACAGCACCCTTGTTTTCATTACAGCCAGACTTAACCTTCAGATCTATGTAAACCTGAGCTCTACCTGAGCAGGGACACCCGTAGCAATGGGAACTTGTGATTAAAAGCATGCTCTGTCTGGTCACGTGCTATTCATATGTAGCTGGATTTCAGTGTTTTACAGACGTGCTTCGTGACATGAAAGTTAAGGAATATTCTAAACAAAACTATTTGGATGGAATTCAAATAAGCATCCAAAATGAATCACCAGCTTCTGTCCCTGCAAGGTTTTCATATCATCTGCCTAAGTGATGCTATCTTATTTACAGACATGTCACACTGCTTTCTTTACATGCCAGTTCCTCCATCCACCAGTGTTGCCTGACTATAAGGACAGCAGCACAAAACTTTAAGCTTTAGTATGGAGTCTGATTTCCTTTCCATTCAGTGAACCACAAAGGACTCCTGGGAATTTGCATAATGGACAAGATTATTTTTGAAGATTAATTTCAGCTCTTAATCTTTTAAAATACATTATCTGTACTCTCTAAGCAGCTGTGTTTGATTTCTTGACTTTTTGAGTCCCTTTGAGAGATTTTGGGGGGAAACCACAATCATGATCTCATTTTTTTTCCCCTGCGTAAGGAAATCTCTTACTGGATTACTTGCTAACAAGCTTCCTGGTTTATCCACGCTTTGCCCTAGAGCTGGTTGCTTTCCATACGTGCGTTATGAATTATGGTTAACCTCTCTGCATCTCAAGAACAAAGCAGTACAATGCCAGAGCAAGCCTGCTCCCAGTGCTGTCGCTGCTTCCAGTGCATCCTCTAGGTCTCCTCTCATCCCTTGGATGCTGAGCAGTGGGGATGCCAGCGTGAACAAAACGGTTCCGATGTATAACAGCAGGCATTACGTACCTCCATCTGTCACCAGCACCTTCAAGGAATAGTTGGATGCAATGCGCTTGTTCAATGAATGGCTGGGTAACTGCAAAACCCCGGTGTCTTGTTGAATAAAGAACAGATTACTTGAAGGAGCAGCAGGAACCTGGCTTTCAATTTTGAACCGCAGACGAGAGTTAAGGGTGTCCTTCTCATCCATGTCTGTAGCAACCAGGGTGCCAATATTACTTCCTGTGGCAGAGGAGAAACCGGAGTCAGTGAGATTATGCGGAGGTCTTATTCCTCCACAGAGGTACACGCCGACAACAGTGATACCAATGCAAAGGAGGGCAATGAAAATACAACTGCATGGAAAACACTGTAATGGGATTTTTTCCTTTAGCATCCCAGACAGCTGGTTCAGGCCTCGGGCAGTCCAAAAGGACTGGGCCGCATGTTTTGGTCAGAAGAAGTGACTGTAACAGCAGACACTTTAGTCCTGAAACAAAATAACTGATGTGAAGATTTAGGGACAGGTTTCAGTAATGGTTCATTGAAGTCAAAGGCATTATGCTAGAGGAGCATCTGGTTGAGGGAAAATGGGCTTATGACACTTTTAGAGCAGTATTTCTTGTATCAGTAACAAAAGGGATGTTTTTCTTTTTACGTTCTAAGCAGTTGTCCAAAACTGTGGTTGCGGGAAAATGCAATTTTATATTTTAAATGGAACAGCATTTTTTAATTAGGGGTCTTAGATCTGTCATTCTCAGGTTATTGAAATCCTTTCCACATGAATTAATGAAGTGAAAACAACAGGGCTATTTGCACAGGAAAACATTTCTCTTGGAGAGCTACATTTTACTTTTGGGGATCAGAATTTGTAGCTTTATTTGCACCCAGCTGGAAACAATAACAGGACTAGAATGATGTGTATAACCTAGTAGAAACTGTTTTCTTACCTCCACCTTCATTTTCTTGAACTTCAATTACAGTGAGGGCTGGCTGGCACACAGGGGGATTGTCGTTAATGTCTTCCACAATAACTTGAATGTGCAGAGGCTTGTCCACCAGTTCTCCCTGGTTATCTTTTGTGATCGCAAAGAAAGAATACTGCAATAAGAATATTGAGATTAGATGTGTTGAATGTCCACTGTGACAATATTTTGCATTTAAATGTATAACTATGGGAGCGTTCCTTGCAAATGAAATATCCTCTCATATGTTTGTTTAGTATTTTCACTCTGTTTAATTCAGAACTCTTCCATCACTCCTTAGTGCCTGAGGTCTGAGTTCTCAGAAGACTAAAAGTCTTCAAAAGTCACTGCACTGTGAACTTGCTTTTGCAAAAAATCAAGGAAAGCAGGAATATCTCATTTTTGTCACTTTGCAAATTCATCTGTCACATACAAAGATAGGATTCCTGCTGCATATCTGATCTCTGGCCTATTCTGTGCCCAAACTTCCTCCCAGAACAAAAGGACAGAGACGGTTTTCTGTCTAAAAGACCCCCAGATGGGGAATTTCAGGGTAACTTAACAGTTGCACCTGCAAGTTAAACCCTGCTTCTTCTGCGGAGAGATCCCTGAGGCCCCTGGGATCCAGAGTAGATCTGAAACATCCAAATCTTCTGCCCTCCACAGATGCCGCTGCCTACCTCTTGCTCATGCACCTACAATCCTGCTATGGCTGGTCCATGTTGTGCATTATACATACACTATGGGCAGGGATTGCTACTGCCAGACCCGTGGAAAAATGTTGTAGGGTACCAAACTGAAGGCTGTTTATGGTGTAGTAAATGAATGTGCTTTCGTATCTATCAAGTCATTCCCAAACAGAAGAAAAAAAAAAACCAAAAAAAAAAACCAAAAAACCAAGAAACAAAGCTTTTATTTCTTTTTTTCCCCTCTGTCCTTTCTAATGAGCTTTCTCGTATTTACTCCCACACCTTCCTGCTAAGGTGTCTCCCATTGGTAAGGTTTTACGTGTTTACTTACAGTATCCTTTTCTTCCCTGTCCAATGGTTCGGTCACATAAATAACCCCATTCTGATCGATGGAAAATGGGAGCCTGGGCAGCTTTTCTTTTTCAAAGAGGTCATAAATTACATCTGGCTCATTTGAGTGCACCTAAAAACACAAAAATAAGTCAGGATAGGAAGTCAGAAGTGTAGACTGAGATTTAACAGGGATGGTTTCTGGGCCACAAACAGAAAAGATTGCATTCCTGTTAGCTTCGTAAGCCAGAAAAATAACAGTTTGGCAGGTTCTTGGGATGAGCTGCAGAAAACCAGACTGATAATCCACCTCTGCTCTCTGAATTGTTGTGGTGAAGCCATTATACCTCAGTTTCTCCAGCTGTCCAGATGGGCTATGACACATCATTTTATGGAAGGGTTTTGGGATGTAGAGCTAAATACATGAGAAGAAAGCATTATATGTATTTGAATGCCCTGCCACTAGTTTATTCCATCTGCTGACACTGTCTATTCCTGACTGTTGTTTTGGTTTGTCTAATTCAGAGATGTGGAACAACAAAACGAATAACCAGTACCTATCTGCACGTATGTGTGTGCGTGCTCTTTACATGCATCAAAGTCTGTGATGAAGGATCTTTAGTGAGGTACTTCAGATTTAAAATGAAATGCAGTAAACAGACTGCCAGATTAATGGAGTCAGTATTACTGTTTATGTTTTATACTACATAGCAGTAACTGCATTTCATTTTCCCTTGGCAGAATCAACATATCATTGGCTGCCACACAAAATTTATATACAAGTGACCCTAGAATGGGAGCAGCATTGCACGTTAGTTTTTCTTCCACTTGTTTTCACTCTGGACTTCTTTGGGCTGTCACTGAGGCCAGTGGGAATAGCACCGAGTCAGTTACTCTTGTAAGCAGGATCCGAGGAATCCTGCCATGTCCGAGGGATGACGGCACTGGGAGTGTGAGTGCCAAGGCATTTTTTTAAGTCAAACATTTCTGAAAGGCTGCTGGCCTCTTCGTTAATATTTACTGATGTATATACATCACTATTGGTCTGCAGTTATTGGCAAAATATTTTCTTTGCACCGTGAAAAGAGGAATACCATGGGAATGCAGGATGCCAGATGAGGGCATTTCAGTCCTTACAAGTTACTTTTGATATAGCAGGTGTGCTGCATCACACAAAACTTGTCACAGCAGATATCCCTGAGTGCGGGGGACTGCCCACAGCAGGGTTGCATTGGAGCTGGTCCCCTGTCAGGCTTTTCTGCAGATGGAAGAAGCTAACCTCAAAACAACCTTCAACAGGTTAGGTCTTGGTTTGCCCGAAGCCTGGAGGGCCCATGGTGTTAGCGTACGCCTGGAAGTGCTCCAAGAAACCCATTGGGAGAGAAGAGAAGCACCTCTGCAGAGGCACCCAACTGTCACATGTCCGTCTGGGAGCTCCCTTGGGGTATCTCAAGAGCTTTATCTTTCATACTGTGCCAAATAGCCTTGTAAAGCACCCTTTTTCTTCCAGTCATTACGCTGTAACAAAATTCTCCAAATCTTTCTTCTATCCATGGGATATGCTCACACACAGGCGGTGCTAACAGCCTCTCCAAACTAAAGGGCAAAGTCCAGTCACTTTAATGTTTGTATTGACTGTATCTCAGTAACCTTCAAACCATTAACTTTCGTACTAACAATAAGTTAATGAGACCTGCACTAAAGATCATTTCCAAAGGATACCATATAAAAAATAACTGGGAGGTGCCAAAGTCCTTCTGAAGAGCCTGGTGTTGAATGCAGTGGGGACACCTTCACAGTTAGCTGGGAGAAAATTACTCCAAGGACCCTACCTGGCTGATGTTGACAGGATGGACCTGGGTTGAGTTTTCTTGGATGCGGATGATGGGGGGAGCTTTCCACAGGCTCTCCTTCACAATGATGATTACATCAGTGCTGCTGGTGAAAGCATTCGTTGTCATCCCTGCCATGTCCTTCACAGTGACAACGAGCGTGAAGGTGTCTTGCTTTTGAGGATCTAAGTAATGAGAGCCTAGAGACAGAGCAAAGACCTAAGTGAAATAAATCAGAGGCGGTGGAAATGGTTCACCTGCCCATTGCCACCCACATGCACCATGCTGCCTCATCTGTGCCAGATTCACGCCTTAGACTGGCCTCTGTGCCAAATCTCAGCAAGATGTTTCCTCTGGCTTCTGTGAACGATGCAGCACAACATCAGGAGGAGATAACCATATGAGACCTCACTGCTGTGTTCTCATGTTGTGCAGATGCATAGCTGAACAGCCCTCACTCCAGTTAGGCACTTGTTCAGCCCAGCTGAAGAGACAGGGGGTTTAAATCATTGCAGTTTTGTCAGGATCATGTGGCCGTCTGAGTTTTTTCTGCATTTTTCACTTTACTGCTTTTCATTTTCTAGATTTCAAGGAAGAGAATTAATCCCAAGGTATGACTCAGCACAGTTGTGAGGACCAGAGGATCTACCTCTCTTCTCAAGGTACTTTTAGATCCCAATCTCAATTTCTTCTAACTTTCCTTGAAGTTACTGGGACACAAAGTTCCCCAAAACCAGAGCCTCAGTGCGGTATGTCCCACTGACTATGTTTATTCAGAATTTAACATCAGAGCTGTGTTGTTTTGTTCCTATGTACACCCAGGAACTCATGTTTGCTTTTTGACAAACAAGACTCTTTTTACATACCTTTCTTACTCGGTGAGATTGCTCCAGTTACATTATCAATCTGGAAAAGCATTTCTCCATAAGGGTTGGGAAAATGATGGAGAATGCTGTACGTCAACTGTGCATGGGGAGTTGTAGGATCATCACGGTCAGTGGCGTGGACGTTCATGAAGGGCTTGCCTGTTCAGATTAGAGAAGAAATAACGGTAAGAGGAGACTGAAACCTGAACACATAGTCTGTTTGAGCAGAGCTCTCAAGCCAGGAAGGCAGCTTATGGGGAGCTGCCACTGTTTCATCATGCATCTCTCATGGTAAGCCATGCTTGTGTACAGAGATTGCATTGCCTGTGTACCATCCCACAGGTTCCCTCTCCACCAGCTCTGCATAGCAGGATCACAATAGGTGTGAAGACCAGTTGACGAAGAAGGTGACAGAGCTAAATTGGAGGTCTATCTACCACCCAAGAGTGCCTGCACCTAGAACGTAGCTCACTGGTACCTCTCTTTAAGGCCACTTTGCAGTCCTTATACAAATCAATTAAACCCAAAGCACCTTGAGAAAAACGCCCTACAGCTGCAAAACAGTTACAATTAAAGGAACATTCATATAGAGACAAAAATACTGAAGAGCATGGTGACATAAGTGAATTTTTGCCTTTTTGATCACCAATACAAAATTCAAAACCTTTTTTATTTGAATGCAGTTGAAGAATGCGGCAAAATATTGCAGAATGGTTTTCTGACCCTATGGAGCTTTATGCGCGTGTTCTTTAGTAAAAGTTTCTTCTTGAGTCCATAGTCGTGGGGATAACAGCTGGCTGAATCCTTTGTTTCATTTTCAAGATGTGGGTCTCGAACTGCTCTTCTATACTTTCCTGATTTCCGGACTGGATCACTGCAATCCATCATCTAAGACTCTCTCCTAGACATTAAGGTTCAGCCCATGTTCTGAGAAGCATCAGTCACAGTAAACACATACCTCATATCTATGCTAGCATTTTATTTCACTGGTGTGCAAAGACTCACATATTAGCGTTCTCATCTGTACAGTCTTTGCCAATCTTTAAACTTTAAACTCCTAGCATAGGGGTTTTTTCAGTGTAATGGAGAGGACAGGAATATTTGCCTCAAGTGATACTTGCAAAGCAACAAGTACTATGAAATATATCTGATTAGACTCATCCTTTTACACTGCATAGCGGGCACCTATTTGCCCTTTCATTATATTACACTTGCTTACATCCTGATTTTGTACAGTCCTGTGGGAAGGAAAACTGATCTTTTTCAGTTGTTGAAGCATAGCTCCCACTTTATCTTCCTGTTTAACTACTTTACCTAGCTTCTCATTAACTGTAATATTTTATTATTATGACAATTACCTGGACGGGAGTTCTGCCTCACTACTCCAGTGTACTTTAATTGGTCAAATTCTGGTGGGTTGTCATTGATATCCTCCACATATATTGTAACAGCATATGGGCCTTTCACTATGTTTCCCTTTTCATCCAGACTTTCCACCTTGATTTGGAAAAAGAAGGAACAGCAAAGACATATTTTCATGTAGACAAATTAAAAGACATAAATGAACATCAGGATGTCAAATGACAAGTCATTCTTACTGTGACGCATATCTGGTGAGAGCCATCACTGGGTGGCTCCACCTACAAGGACAAATTTACCATGGTAGCTCACTGACAATAATTCATCACAGTATATAATGTAACAAAACAAAATAACCTACTCCTGCTTGTGCTGACACTTTTCAGAAGGCAATTTCTTACAGTCTCAGCAGACTACTTGTATTCTTGCACAGCTTAGACTTCATGCTTTTCTTTAAATAGAAAGAGATACTTTCTAAAGAACAAGAAGAAAACCCAACATAATACAGTGGACTCAAGTGTGCTGCTGTAAATATCAACCACAAAAATAGACTGATCTAAGGGTTTGTAAAGAAAATTTTTAGTTCTGATCACATTTTTGTTGCAAACAACTTGACTTCTTATTTTTCAGCCTTTGACTTTAAAGCACCGAGTACATATTATGTCTGTCAGACTTTATTTTGTTTGCACATAATACATCAAATCATGATTATTTATGCTTAACCGAGTACCATTTTTCAGTTCTGTCATCACTTCTTCTTGCCTGTAAAGGTTTCCCATGCTTAGGTTTAATGACTTCTGGGGCTAGAAAATTGTCCTCTCTAATTGCAATCCGAGGGTGCTTTAGAGCTGAGAACCATTAAACCTGAAGCGCTAGACTATGGGAAGACAGCTAAGAGTAACTAAAACGTCACCATGTACTTTGTTCAGATACTGATCCTCTCCTGATCATCTCCTTCTCAGTTGCTATTGCCTCAGAAAAAGACAGTAGCATTTTTGACACAGAATAAGAGCACAAGGCTATACTGAGACCAAAAGATCACCTACCTGCCGTCCTACTCCCAACAGTGTTTATGATGAGATCCTTATGAAAGGAGCATAATACCAAGACATGCATACAATGCTCTTGCCCCTAATAGCCTCCGGCATCTGCCAAACAGCTTTCTGCTGTTATCTAACAGAGGTTAGATCTGTGCCTCTGTGTCTAAATGTCATTTACTCAGAGCATTTGTCACTAAATAGATTATAATCTTCCTAAATAGATTGCAATAGTTTATTTTCCCATTCCAGCCATGGAATTCACCCTATCAGTCTTCAGAGATAACAAGTGAATCTCATTCATGGGACCAGATTTCATTTCCAGTCAAGCGTCCTCCTAATGTTAGGAGAACTAAAGGATTGGTGTTGGTATCAGGGTAATTTTTGTTTTCTCAACATAACCTTCCTGTGCTAAGGAGCATTTTCCTGTGCAAAGTCAGAACTATAAAACCATGCTTCTTTTGGCAAAGCTCAATATTAAAACTGAAAAAACTGTCTGTAAACACAGACGAAAGAAAGAATTTGAAATTTCAACAGTTTCCCATTAATTTCAGGTTTACCAAAAAAAAAAGGGTGGATATAAGTAACCTTCCCTTTCTATTTTTCATTGAGTTTTTACCTGCAGCCTGTGCACTGTTTTGGTCTCCCAGTCCAGAGACCCATTGAGATACAGGATACCTGTCTTCGGCACAATGTCAATTATTCCGTCTTTTTCACCAGTTACTCTGAAACTCACAGCAGGTGGCTCGGATGTGAACTAGAATGGGGAAAAAATCAGAGGGAAAATCATCCTTTTTTTCAGCATTTTCACCATAATCTAAATAATTTCATGTTTTTGTGTCTTTTAAAGTCTATTGCCAACAGTGTGCTTGGCTGGGGGAACGATATTTCAAGAGTCTGCTCAAACAAATCTACTCTTTTCTGATCCTCAACAGAGGAGTTTTCACATTATTTCCTGAATGCTGCAGGAAATCCCAACTGTAGTCTCTTTCCAAACCAAACGTCTGCTTAGGACAGGGCTTTGTCTGAGCACGGGAATGGAAAAAAATGACACACATCCTCCATTTGCCCGGGAGCTGGATCTGTCCTTCTGTGGTTATGGCTTTGAGAAGAAAACCGCAGAGCTGAAGGAAAATGATGACATGAGTTACATGGAAACCTATTCTCTAGGAATGATGATTTT
This sequence comes from Vanellus vanellus, assembly GCF_965231255.1. NCBI lineage: Eukaryota > Metazoa > Chordata > Aves > Charadriiformes > Charadriidae > Vanellus > Vanellus vanellus. The sequence continues at coordinate 144,144,136 of NC_138906.1, forward strand.
ATTAATCCCTGTCTTAGGATATCCTCTTAAAATGTGTTTGAGAGAAGGGATTTTCTCCTGCTTTTTGTATTTAGAGTCTTGAGCTCCCAGATAGAGGAAGTTAAAGTTAATTTCAGATCTTCTCAGGGGACTAGTTCTTCCTGCCCGCACAGATGACAACACTGCCCGTGAGGTCACTGTGTGGCAAATCATGTGTTTTTTGACCAGAGTGGATACCAAGAGACACTTGATTACCTGGTAAACGACACGCACTCCGCCTCCTTCTGGAATAGAGAAATTCATGTCCTTCAGAGGCCCGCTTACATGCAGGTCCTCCAAGTTCTGGCACATAGCCTGAGAGAGAGAGAGAAAGGGATGGAGGAAAGCAGCTGAGGGATGTCTGCTGTCACCATGCATGAACAGCAGCTCTCCATCATTGAGCCTCTTGCAAGTTATTTTGCTGTAGCATAATGGACGAGACACTGGCTTGCACTGAACATCTCCGGGTCCTTTAGTACACATCCATTTTTAAAAGCAGTGTTATTTATTAATTAATTTGAAAACAAACATTTGGTCCCTGCCCTTTTCTAACCACTACATAATTAAATGAGATCTGATCTAACTTAAGGAGCAAACAGAAGCACCGAAGAGCGGAGGGTAGACTGAGAGCAAGAGGAAATTCAGAAAAGCATTTCTGGATCACCTCTGTGTCCCCAGCAGGACCAGCCACATCCCATCCAGGAGCTGCACAGTCCTGTGGCCACAAGTATTGGGAGACCCAACGCCACACCTGGGGATGGGGAGGAACTGGGGCTGCACCCCTTGTAATTTCCTCAGTAAACACAAACCTTTTTTGTAAGGGAAAAAGGTGGACCTCCCCAGGTCCCCCATTCCACCACCCTCAGCTCCCTGGTGATCTGAGCAAGCCGCTCAGGCCCCGCGCCTTCACATCAGTTGCATGTGAGTATAAACCGCAGCCAGAGCAAACACATCTTGCTGATCTCTGGTTTCTACCTCACAGCAAAGATACTGTGTAAGTCTGTCTCGGGCCTCTGTTTTCTTCCTAATAGCTGGCAATGACTTCCCATGGTGTTTTTTCTGGCAAATCTTTTATGACTTTTATAACCATTGCCTCCCTAGTGCCCAAAATGCTCTGGACACAATCCTGCCCTAATCTTTCAGGGCTGTTCTTGCTCTTAAACAAAATAAAACAAACAAACAAACAAAAGGCAAAAATCACTCTCCTAAAGCAGCCCTTGCACACAAGATAATTCAGCCTATGGTTCAGATAATCTACCTGTTCCTTCAAAAGCAATACCAAACTGCCTTAAATGCCCACCCTTCTCTCACTGTCACCCTCCTCTTGCCAACACTGAGGAGCCGCCTGCCAGAATTAGGGCTCCATCATTTGGCTGCACAGGTAAAAGTCCCTTTCTTCTCATGTGAAAATGACTTTTTTCTGCTTTATGGATTCAGAGTGCCATTGCCGCGCTGTCCATCACCCCACAGAGTCAGGTTCTGGGAATGCATGTTCTCTGCTGCATGACTTTTCCCCTGGATTTGGTCCTATTGCTGCTGGGACAGCTATTCAGCCTCTCACAGAAAAGCACAGCTTACATTATTACCAAGGGAAAACTTAATTCTGGCTATGACAAAAACATAGCTAAGTTCAGCGCAGTTTACCCTAAAGTGCTGCTCTGTGTGTGTGCGTATGTGTGTCACAAGTGGTGTTTGAATAACGCCAGATTCTGCTCAATAATAGCCAGAGATGCTGCCCTCCTCACTTACAAGGGCTTGTGACTCCTTTTGCAATCAGGAAAACTAGAATACTGGGAGAACTGGAGAAAGAGGGGGAGGGATGCTAGTGAACACTAGTGACAGCAGAAAAATATCCAAAAAAGCCATGTAATATAAGTACGCATACCAGAAAAGAGTACTTTACAGCTACCCTTTACTATTTTTGCACAATGCTGACTGCTGGCCTCTGCCAGCAACAAGATAGCAGGACCCTGGATCTGACCTGCTAGGGCTGTTCCCATGTGGCATTGGTGGACACGATTTGGCTCCTGGACCATTTTTCCCAGGGCCATTTTGTGGAGAGGTTTTGCTTGGTCATGTTCCTCGCCGTGGAGGAACAAAGGCTGACGCTATAAAACCCAATGGGTTCAAAGTGCAGGCTGTGAAGCAAGTAAGAGATATCTCCTCCTGTCAATTAAAATTACTTTATGTGGACCATAAATATTTCCAAATGTATGTCTACAGCATGAATCACTACTCAGGGGCCTGAAGGGGAAATAGGGTTTTCTCCTTGGCCCGTACCCATCTGGCATCCCTTTTGAAGATGGCCGTAATGCCTGCGGAGTGGATTCATGGGGGGTTGGCACTGCCATGGGCAGCAGCTTTTGAAATGGGAAGGAAGGAGGAGGTGCTCACTACTGCACATCAGTCCCACCCCTCAGGGTCCCCATATTTTGAGGCATTTGTTAATAGACTTGAATTTGACTCTTTTTTTAATCTTTTCTGCTAATTCCAATTGTGAAAGTAGAAGACAGCACTGTAGTCTTTACAAACATCAGTAAAGCTATTGAATTTAATAGATGAGGTCCATAAATAGCATAATTAATACATTTCAGTTCCAGAAAATCCCCTGAAAAGGGATTCACATAGACAGAATAATGAGGACAAATAATTAATATGCACGGTTTAAACTATGTGCCATTATATGTCTTAGAATACATTTAATATGTCAGCACATGTAAGGATTGTAATACAGAACACATGATGCAGATCTCTTCACTGTTTGGTGATTTGTTGCAGTATTTTTATATCTTTTCTAGCATGAAATCCACTTATTGGAAAAAGTAATATCTAAGGAGGAAGTACAAGAGGCAAAATAGGTAAATTGGTGTTTCTTAGGCTTTTTAAAGTTTTTTTCCTAATGATTGACACGTCTCCTTAACTTTTGGCCGTGGGGTCACACACGTGTCAGCGACGCTCTCCCACACCCAGTGTTACAGCCGCTCTGCCGGCACAGGCTGTCGGCTGGACCTGCAGACTGGGATGCCCCACGGGTTAGAGCTCAGAGGCTCACAGTCAACCTTTGCCATTTGCTCCCAGATAAACAGAAGAAAAGCTGTAACTCACCGAGTGAACGACAAGCAGAAATTGAAGTCCCCACAGCTTAAACATACTTGAATATGCTTTGCTTCAGCTCCTGCAAAGAAGACGCAATAGTCACTTTAATCCCGTAGAGTTGGCCCAATCTATTTGCGAATAAAGGCTACAGCTAAGCTTTCCCGAAGCTGTAGGGAGAGAGCAGCTGAGGAATGAGCTCTGAAGGACGAGGTGCAGCTCTGCCCATGGGAGGCGAGACCGTTGGTGTCCCTGGGCTGCCCGGGAAGGTCGTGCCCATCAGGTCTGTCCCCAGTGGTGCAGGAGGTGCCACATGCTGTGAGAACCTCAAAGGGCTGTCAAAAGTTGAAACTGGCACAAAACTTCAAGCTGTGTAACCTCACTCTTGCAATGATTCTGTCACACAAGCCCTATTTGCAAGCTTCATTTTCATTTCTGCTTTACTGAAGGCAGCAACAAGTTCACAGGAAACACTATAACCACAAGGAGACAGAGGTCTTGCAGGGACCATCCTGAGGCCTGAGTCTTCCGGTTACAAAACACAACCGTTCAGTGCAGCTTGCAGAGGCGGAGGCAGCCAGAGGTGTCTGCATTCCTTAAAACAACATGGCTACTGGAGGCAAAATTTCCAAGTCTAAGGAGATTAGAGGGCTGGACCACTTCTCCTATGAGGACAGGCTGAGAGAGTTGGGGTTGCTCAGCCTGGAGAAGAGAAGGCTCCAGGGAGACCTTACTGTGGTCTTTCAGTACCTAAAGGGGACCTACAGGAATGATGGGGACAGATTTTTAGTAGGGCCTGTTGCAATAGGACAAGGGGTAATGGTTTTAATATAAAAGAGGGAAGATTTAGATTATATATAAGGAATAAATTTTTTACATTGAGGGCGGTGAAACACCAGAACAGGTTGCCCAGAGAGGTGGTAGATGCCCCATCCCTGGAAACATTCAAGGTCAGGCTCAACAGGGCTCTAAGCAAACTGATCTAGTTGAAGATGTCCCTGCTCATTGCTGGGGGTTGGACTACGTTAACCTTAAAGGTCCCTTCCAACCCAAACTATTCTATGATTCTGTAAGGAGCACTGCTTGCCTTAATTTTAAAAAGTGCTGAGCACACACTGCTGTGACTTGTGTTATATCATCCTGGAAACTAGATGGGTTCCTTAAAAAGGAAATCCTGCTTTCTCACTACTTCTAGATTTTAACAGAAAGGACAAGGTCAGTTCTGGAGAGAGGTGAGGCTGGTGCACAGTGCTGTCATATTCAGTGGTGTTCCGTGTTATGTGGCTCACACCTAAAGGTGTCCTTCAACCACCACAGCTCTGTCCCATGGAGGCTCCTAAGGAGAAGAAGGCAGTGTGGAGGCCCAGCTCCCTCCAGATGCCTTCCGACTTGGGCTTCCCATCACACCTTTTCCCCTCCTCCTTTTCTTTCCTCACTAGATGACCAAAAAGGGGACCTGTTCATATAGAAACTGCTGCCCACACTGCTGTTATCTCCAGCACTCATTTCAGGATGAGCCGCAGGACATCTTATCTTGCAAATCCCATTCTGAGCAGAGTCTTATTGTGTGTGCAATTATGCCCTTTGTAATTACTGGTCTCTTTCCTTGAGCTGGAGCTAGCTGTGTGTGTACTGGAAGAAAATAAAATGGCACTCCTTTGAAACCAGAAGCGATCAGGAAAATCACTAAATGTGCCAGGAAATGAGGACTGACGGTGAAGTCCCTGTAGCTGCCTGTTGTGGTGCCTGCCAAGAGGGTCCCTCACTGCCCTGCCTGCAGCCAGAGGAGCTGGGGCTTGGCACAGGCAGGACAGAGCGGTCGAGAAGACACTTTGAACTTCCTGGGAAGACACTTTGATCCAATACCATTGCTGATATTTCAGTTACGTAGTCAACAGAAATTCGTTTAGGTCTTCCATCTTTCCAACAGCCTCTCCCCTCCTCCTGCTCTTTTCTGAACATGTCAGCCAGTTTCAGCCACACTTAATAGCAGGGTGGGAACTTCAAAAAACTAATTCCTTATTAATTTGGGGTGGAAGGTGGGACGGAGAGCACAAAGGCATGCCCTCCCTGAGGGTAAGGCTGCAGTGTGTGCCCAGTGGCTGCCTGCATGGCTTCATCTGCGCCTCTGGGGGAGGCACGGCTCTACATGCCCCTTGGCCAACCCGCAGCAGGGGGACACCAGGAAGCTAAAAATTTCCGGGGGTGAGGCTGGCAAGAGGTGAGGAAAAAGGGTATGGGGTGGTGTGGAGATACCACAGTATGGATTCAGGGAAAATAGAAGTATGAAGATCTACTATGGAGAGAAGAAAATTCAAGGAAGGGATACGTCCAGCCCTAGCAGAGGGGACAGAAAATGTTGGAAAATGCACTCCTTCATGTGGCTGTGTGACCATGCTGTGTCTCAGCCAGGTTTCTCTGTCCAGATTCAACTACAAAACGCAGCAGGGGAAACACAGCCATTTTGTTAGGTTACAGGTTTCCATGAAAACAGCCTTTGCTGTGCCCTTCTCTTTGAATATAAATATCATTCCCTAATGTCATGCCATTTGGAGGGCCAGTTGCAAGGTCAGGATGAGTGGCTTGATCAGCCCTTGATCATTCATTTTTGGCTGGAAGCTGCTACCAAGTCTCATGAAGCATCACACTGCCAAGGACCAAAGCCCCAAAATACATACTCCTCTGTCACTCAAAATAGAGTTTCAGTATATATAAACTCATACAAAAGTTTTCAATAATAGACAGCCTCAGGATTAGAATAGGATCAGCTTAACTAAAAGCAGCCTGAGATCTGGCAGAGGACTGGAGCCATATTTTCCCCTTCATGTCTTAGTTTCATCTCAGTGCTATATCCCTAATAATCCCTTATGGTTCCCCTGCCTGAACAGAAATCTCTGAGATAACCATACTACAAATATCCCAGTGACTTTCAATAATAAACATTCAGAGAACAAAGAATATTCCCAGAGGTTAAAGATCAGTAAGAATCACAAGTATCTGGTTCCATGAAAAAAAAAATATCTTGATTTTCTTTAAATGATTGATTTCAGATGTGCAAATTCAGTAAAGAGAAAACAGAGGAAATTGATCCAAATCAAATACAAACCAGACTAAGCCTTAGCACAGCAGTCATCCATTTTACAAAGACAGCCAAGTTCCTGACGCTGCCAGAAAAGTCTTCAGCAAAACCCTTGATTCAGCTTTTTAAATCTTTCCATGAAATGACAGTTAGATCGTCCCTTACCTGTAACATGAAAAGTTTATTTTGCTCTAAAAAGGCTTCTTTCTTTCAGCTGTGGGAATCAGCTTTGCACAGGTTGGTAGTGTCCGTCCCTGCTTCTCCACACGGTTTATAGTTCCTCAGACTCGCCCTAGAGGTTCAAGCGGCTCAAACATTAACAGCATGGAGAATTATTGATTCTTAATGACTAGGTGTGGTATGAAATGGCAGCCATGTAAGCAAGCAATTTAGCTCCGAGATAATTTACAGCTTTCTGTATTTTTATGTCCTTTGGGATTTTCTTCCTGAATTCAGTTTTTTCAGCAGGGCTGCGAGAAAAGAACACGCGAGGCATGGGTTGGACGCCGCGGGGGCAAAGTAGTCCTTTCTGTAGGAGAGGAAGTGGAAAGGAGAAGGTATGGGCCTTGGGCGGAGGTAACATTTGCTACTTGCCTAGTCTCAGGGATAATTCCCATTCAGAAGACAAGCATTTGGACATAAAGGTGGCTTGTTTTCACAGCAGATCTGTGCATGGGAAGGACTCAGCCTAGTTATGAGAATCAGTCATCGACTCAGAAAGTTCAAATTCTGTCTGAGCTCTAAAACAAATTTACTTTGGATAACTTTGAGCAAATGACTCTATCTGCTCGTTTCCAGATGCTCATCTCATAATGGATGTAATGATTCCTTTCCCTTGTGTGTCTTCTTTCATGTCTGTTTTGGTTTTCACCCCTTTAAGGGAACCAGTCCCTGCTAGTCTCTGCATTATAGCACCTGTAGTAAGGAGAACTGAAATCAACTGGAGTGTAAAGGACTATGGTAAAATTAATAGTAAACAAAATATATTTGGGAAAACCAGAAACTCTTAAAAAATCATAATCCTTTAAATGTTAATCTTTCTGCTAACATTTTTTTAAATATCATGCTTATTCCAGAAGTTTTGAACAGGCTTATTTTATTCTCTCGTGAAATTCTACTTTTCATCCAGGTTCAAACTTCTGCTTTCAGTTTCTTCAGTATGTTAGATTGCTTTTGAACATCGTTAAATTATTTGTGCAGTGCATTAAGTATTTTGCATCCGAAGAAAGAAATGTTTAGAATCCAATTCTGGGAAAGGTGAGCTTTATGTTTGTGCTTCAGATCACACTTTTCCCTTGAAAACAGCATTTGTTCTCCTAGAAAACACCTCCAGACTGTGCTTTCAGCATGCTTTCAAACACAACTCTTCTCCATTTGCTCATGCACTCAGAATGATTCAGACTTTCTCAAAGCTGCCTGCTAGCAGTTGGTTATCTTTAGAGCACAGCTCAAAACCAATAGTTTCCATTAAAGCATTAGAACTCAGCGTTAAGGATTTCAAAGTAATTATAATATGGGGGAGGGAATTGAACTTTCTTGGAAATATGTTGACTTTAAGTGACTTAGATGCAGATTAATTGTGTACTAGTTGTATATGAATGAGAAGTACTTTCAGCCTGAAGTGTAAATGTCAAAACAGCCGGAATTCATACTGCAATAATAAATTCACATAAACAAATTCCTAATTTCATTTTTAGCCCATCAGTACATGACAAGTGCAGAGTAACACAAGTCATGATGTCAGAAGCCAAAGCCTAATAAACAAGTTAGGCGTTTGTCTTTCAAATGCTAGTCTCTGCTTGGAAGTCCAATTATTAGGTAGTGCAGTGGGGTACTTGAAGTACAAATTTAAGGTAACTAATATGCTCAATTGAATGCTTGTATTTTCTAAAGTCATTGGAAGAGGTGAGCCTGCTCATCCCTAGTGTCTTTCTCTGGCTGAAATAATTTCCCAGCTACAAAGCAACAGCTCACAGGTTGTAACCACACAGTAAAAAAAAAAAAAATAAAATCTCCCATGTCAAATACATTACAAAGTCCAGAAGCACTTAAAGCTTTACAACAGTCATAACATGGTGCCACAGATAAAATCACAAGAAGAAACTCAACAGTGAGACTGGTGCCTTGAGCCAGCTGTTTCTCTGAGCAAATCTGAGGAAAAGGCAGCAAAAGTCCAGGTGTTTATTGTGTGAATCATTGTTTGACGAGTCAGTTTTTCCAGAAACAACTCTTCTCATATCATTAGTCACATCCTTTTCACTCTTCCCATTTATCAGCTTTATCATTCCTCCCTTGCTCCTTTTCCACTTTTTCTTTTTGTCTTTTTACTTTTACTCCTGGTTTTGATTCACCTGATGTCTCTCCATGTACCTCTTCCATTTCCAAAACTAACATGACCTCCCTGACCTCAGCTTCTTTCCTTTTCTGTTTGTTCAGAAGATATTTCTTTTAGGAATTTCTTAGGGCATGGTGATTTCACAACATCATCAGTATGTGTCAAAATGAGCTAGCACCAGTGGAGGAAAAAGCAGCACAGAAAAATAATGTTTAAAAGAAACTCAAGTTTCTAGTTATCTAGTTCCTTTACTCCTCCTGAGGCAGAATCAGCTCCACCTGTAACCTCCCTGATTGTAAAAAATGCAAATAATGGCCACTCTTGGTCTCCATAGGTAATCCATTGTGGTACTTCCAGACTTCTGCTCATTCACATTGTTGTCCTCTGAACACGGCTCAGTCACTCTCCACCTTTGCTGATGAGCTGTGCCCCAGGTTCTCCCAGGTGAGACTTTCCAGTGCTGCTGAGGACAGGCTCTTACAACCAGTATTTCCTGAGCAATGCGACTCTTACCAATGCACTTATGAAGTATTTTCATGTTATCTTCGTTGCATTGTTAGTTGCACTTCCATAATTCTGATTTTGTCTGTATTTGCCTATGCTGTATACTCACCTTTAGTGGTGTAACTTGCTTATGACTGTCTTTGTGCTTCCGTTGTGAGTTTGAGGACACCGAAGAGCTCTGATTTAACAAAGTAGTTTATTCTTACTACTCTGCCTAATGCTATTTCTGCATTGGGATATATCATGCCCGTGATTTCATTTATACAGAGACTCGGTCATTTCAGCTTATGCTTTTCTGTGGCTTGTTTTCTATGAAATCCTTCTTATCAATAATCTTATTTTATAGAAATCAGCTTTTTTAAAGTCTGTTGCCATTTTTTTCCTTTTCCCTCTTTCTCCTTGCAAGGACTGTGGACTCCCATCACAGTAAAATTACCAGACACTTACATCACCCCTATCTCCTGTACTCTGGACTTCAAAATAAATATATTCATCACCATTTCACTTTTTTTTTTCTGAGAGTTTTCTGAAGCACTTTACTCTTCTATACAAACAGTCCAGTTTTAAGTCATTCAGCCAAATCTCTGTGGTTCTCGTAATCTTGAAAACATATTGTGTTACAGGGCCTTGCATTTCAGATGTTCTTCAGACCTTCCTTGTACATCTCTCACTCTATTTGGACAGCCTTGACCCTTCTACTGTCTAGACCCCTGTCCACATTGAGATAATTCATCTATATGATGGTGCAAAATGTGGGATTGGGGAGAGGGAACTTGGACAAAAAGCACAAACCATGAAGATCAGATGGACACATTTTTGTGAGCAATCATGCAAAACAAGAGGCATTGTGGTAAAGGGGATAAGATGGGGGTGAGCTATATAGGCATGCGTTGGGATAGGAACAAAGTATGGCACTGACTGTTCAGCAAGTTCCCTGCAGAAAGGGTAAGCAGATGTATCCAGCAGTTCATGGTGTTAATGCTTGACAGCCAAGGTGAATGAAGCTATACCGTTTGTGCAACCTTGTTCTCCTACCCAGGACATGTGGCTTTCTGACTGGCCCATGAATGACTTCGCCTCAGATGATGAAAATCTTACCTGAATCATCCCTGTTCCCAGAACTTGATATTAATTTTTGACCCGTTAATCTTAATTCTCAGTCGGATCATTTATCCTGCCTGGGGAAGCAGATAACAGGCCACCAGGAGCTCAGGTGAGATACCTAAAAAGGTCTCCAACACTGCCTCAGAAGCAGAGACAGAATCTTGCTTTCTTTCTTGGAGCTCTCATTGTGAATTGCTCATCTGCTGGAAGACATGGGCTCTGTCCTTCCTCAGGGAAGCTTGCAGGCCATTTCTACCCCACTAAGGGGCATGTTCCTTCCCCGCTGTTGCTGCTCTGTCTCCAGCATCTTCATTTGGCTATACTTGGAGGACTCCATGTCTGTTATATTGATGAAATTCTCCCAGCTGCTGATGCACCTCAGCCTAACCACCCCCTCTGGCAGCCCTTCACCCATGTGGTACCTTGCTCTCAGCTCACATTGACACCAATGCTACCTCACAGTTCAATAAATTTCTACTGGGATTTGGGTGGAGATATCTCAAGCTGGTTTCATTTGCATGTTCCTGAAAGCAGGAGGAAGCTGAATCAGCAGCACACCTGGCTCTAATGAGGCAGCACAGCCCCACCTTTGTTCCCAGAATGCCTCCTTGAGGTTGCCCCGCACATGTGATGCTCCCAGCCACGGCATCCATCTCCCCCAGGCACAGATATCTGACCTCTCCCACCGCACACAGACAGACCAAACTGGCTTGCTTTTTTCACTGCTGACAGAAGAGGCCTGTTGAGAAGTTCCCCCATTTGCTGCCATCAGGTCCTGGCCTCTGTTAGGTGCTGAGCTAATGCTGTTAAACTTCTGAGCTATTAAACTTGCCCAGGTCAAGATGATAGATTTTAGTTTCCCTTTTTCTTCTTGCAAGCAATGACATAATGGAACCAAATGGCTCTTCTGGAATAAACAATGCATATTCTAGAGATTACTTGTGCTTACACTATTTATTGCAAGACCTCCAAAGGAGATTAAAACTTGAGCTCCATACTGAAGCACGGGGAAATTCACTTTCTTTCAGCATGGTGGTGTCCTCTAGTTAATTCTCATGAGGTCTTATGGTGGCATGTTCATTAGAAGTTATGAACTGCAGATTTCAAAATTACATTTTTTTCCTTATAAATGCTGAAGAAGCAATTTTTTTTACCTTTTTCATTCGTTACTCAATACATATAAAGACATGTCCACAATTTGCACAGCTCAAAATATATAACACTGTCTCAAAACAAAATAGGAAACCCAAGACTTTTCTCAACTATAGCCTGTTTAGGAAGCATGTTAGTATCATGACATGAAACAACCATTAAGCTGGCAGGCTGACTCTGTTTCTTGTTTATTCACGCTCATATGTAAATACAGATGGCCTTAGGACCTGTGAAGCAGGTGGTCTTAGATCACTTGGTCATCTGGATGTACATGCCCACCTGTAGGACACTGAAATAGGCACGATAAAACAAATTAGTCTCTAGGGCTCTGTTCATCACTGTCATCACAGATTCTGCTGCCTGGACTGTTACGTATTGCAGTCACTGGATAAAAATCAGAAATAAGCCCAGGAGCAAAGCCCAGATGGCAATAGCGGCCCCTGCAAACTGAAGCAGGACTCAGTTTCCCGTCTCCACTCCTCAGAAATCATGGCCAGGCAATCCCCACGGACTTCGGGGGGAACTGGGGTTCTGTGTCGCAGGTGTAGCCCAGCACTGTGCAGCTCACTGCTTCGCCTCCTCACCCCCTGGCTTTGCCCTCCCGAGGTGTTTCAGTGACCCTCTTAGTTGGGACAGGAATAAGGTCTCGGAGCTTTCGGATTGGATTTTACTCTGGGGATCAAATGCCTAAGAAAAAAGCCCAGCAGTGTTCAGGATCTTTCTTATATCTGATTCTCAACCTCTTTATTAAAAACTACTATAACAATATGCAATATGCATCTGATGCAATATGCATCCAGTGCATATACATGAATGCAATATGCATATAGTGACTGAAATACAAATTAAAGCTAAACCAAAATTCACTGGACCATACACATAAACCTGCAGGGCCTGGGCAGCCCTGTGTCCCACACCTCAGCTGGCAACCGGGAAAACCAGCCTGTGAATGAAAACCTCTTTCAAAGACCAGGACAAGTGACTGGAAGCTGGTACCATTTGTCTCTCCCTCCCGCCTGCCCAGCTCTGAATACAAAATTAGTTTCTGTTGCTCAGGCTTTCCTGACTCTCACTTTTCCCTGACTGTGTGTCCTGGTTTCAGCTGGGATGGAGTTAAAACCAGCAACAGGGCATCATTCCAACACCCTCGTCTCGAGTTTGATGAGTCCTCTAAATGGCAGGATTTATTGTTGCCATGCTAATATAAACCTAAGAAATGGAGAGATTGTCCAGTGAAGACAAAAATGCTTCAGCTTTAAGGTTTCTAACCAGCTTGTTCTGCTGGGATATGTTAAAAGAAATCATGCTCTTTCCCTAAGCAGGGATCAGCCCCTGGTTTTACCTTTCTCTTCCCCATGTAGCCAGTGTTGCTTTGCATCACAGGGTGGAACTTTTACAGCCTGATAAGATACCAAGTGGCTCCCTTGAGTACAGTACCTCTCATAAATATTTGTCCCGGCAACTGTAATAGCAAGAAGAGCAGAAAACTTCAGCTCATCAGGAATTCTTACTGATAGCTGAGTTCCCAGAGTATGTTTCCCTAAATAACATCTGCGTTTCCAACACTGAATTGGCTTCCTTAAAGACTTTGACAAGGGTAGGAACTGGTAGCAAGGAACTGAATAATTTTATTGATTTTGACTAGCGATGAAGGTATGTTACATCTAAATATCAAATTCAGGGCTCGTTTTAGTGCGCATTCTTTTCAGAGGAACTGCCAGATGGCCATAAATGTAATCCCTGCCAGAAAAATTGTCACAAATCAGTTCTATTATCTCAGCAGGACCATGAGGTCTGGTTCCAGCTGTGCCTTCTACTTGAAAGTACTATGAACTCCCAGAGAAGTGCTACAAGTGGACTTGAGCCTTCTAGGGATCTGGCTATTTCACTTCAGAGTTAAACTTTATGGCTCACATCATAAACCTGAATCAATGCCGAGGCTGACCTTTACCTATTGGAAGGAACTTTACATGCATTAGAAGCCAAGACAAACATAAATAATTTGATTTATTTCAATTACCTACTTTGGTGATCAAGACCTAACTACATGGACGAGCCATTAGAGGATAAGGCCTACGGTCTGGAAGAGAGGACTGTGCACATTTTGTGTTGCAGCTACCTACAGTGAGCACTATTTAAAGGACTAATTCCTGTGCTTAGAATAGAAAATGCCAGAAATACCGCATAGTTTTTATTTCTGCCAGCAGTGGATAACCAGCTTTCATTGGCACACCATACACAAGCTAGGACCTCAAGGGACTATTTCTGTGACTGCATAGCTGTGGTATTGGGCTATCAGTATATGTACTTCACGTTCACTTCTTCTGTACTTCCAAAGATTGCAGTGCAACCATTTTAGCTCTTTCCTGGCCTCACTTGTGACTTATATGGAAACGCCTCCCTGAACATACACCTCTGTTTGCTTAACATTAATAAAAACTGCATGACTGTATCAGGAATAGCGTGGTGAGCAGGACTAGCGAAGTGATCATCCCCCTGTACTCGGCACTGGTGAGGCCCCATCTCGAGTACTGCGTTCAGTTTTGGGCCTCTCACTACAAGAAGGACATTGAGGTGTTGGAGCATGTCCAGAGAAGGGCTACAAAGCTGGTGAGGGGTCTGGAGGACAAGTCTTATGAGGAACGACTGAGGGAACTGGAGTTGTTTAGCCTGGAGAAGAGAAGGCTGAGGGGAGACCTTATCACTCTCTACAACTACCTGAAAGGAGGTTGTAGAGAGGTGGGGCCTGACCTCTTCTCCCTGGTGACAAGTGATAGGACGAGAGGAAATGGGTTTAAGTTATGTCAGGGCAAGTTTAGATTGAATATTAGGAAACACTTTTTCACTGAAAGGGTTATTAAACATTGGAATAGGCTGCCCAGGGAGGTGGTGGATTCGCCATCCCTGGAGGTGTTTAAAAAGAGCGTAGATGTGGTACTTAGGGACATGGTTTAGAAGTGGTTTTTGTCAGGTTAGGTTAATGGTTGGACTTGATGGTCTTAAAGGTCCCTTCCAACCTCAGCAATTCTATGATTCTATGATTCTATGACTTCATGCCCTCCCTCATCTCCCACCTTAAAGTCTCAAACTTGCATCTGTTTCATTACCTGTAGAGTTAAAAGGGCAGCCAGTGGGATAAATTCGTCAATTCAGAGCTACCTCTGCCTTTCTGCATCTCAAGGTCAGTGCAGCCAGGGGATGAACCAGTGCTTTTAACACGGCAGTGCCCGTGAGCAGAGGTGCGGCAGTGCTGGCCTGGGCTGCTGGTACCAACATCCGTCCTACCCCACAGGGATGCAGGACTGGCAAAACTGAAACTAAATGCTGTGCATTCGGGAGTTTATTTCATAGTCAAATACAACAGGGAAAGAGGGCAGGCTTCTTCCTGAGGAGCCCAAACACAAGGTTAGAGGTTTCACTAAGAAACAAAAGCGCAAAGCTGTTTCCTTTTACCCCAGACTCCAGGGAGCTGTTGCCATCAGCTGGGCTCGGATCAGAGCGGCGTCTCTAGGCTGCTTTCAGGTTTGCCTTTCCCTCCCGGAGCTGCTTCCCAGACTGTATTCCCAGCACAGGTACAGCAGGGCAGGGCTGAGCAAACAAACGCCTGGCACCCAGCAAGCTCACTGCCGTGGGGTGGATTCTCCTCCCAGTCCAAAGGGAAACCATCACACTTTAGCAGCGTATCTATAAACCAAAAAAAGCCCCAGATTGTTGAAGAACAGTTTTCCTGAATTTCTTGGTTTAAATGGGTAAGTGCTGAGTGGACCCAGCAGTTTGTGGGATATTGAATAAATTATATCAATTACTGGTTAATGACACATTGGCATTTGGATAATGCATTATAGGAGTTACAAGCATCTTGCAGGCTTGGATTAATGCAATTCTGCAAGTTCTCTGTAAGAAAAATCATCTCCTGTCCACAAAAGTAGTGCTGCCACCAATTCCAGGAATTCAAAAACCATAATTCAGGCCCCAAAATACCATGATAGGTTTAAAAAGGTCTTAATAAGAACAGTAACATGAATTAATGTCTTTATTCACCTTTTGCTGTGTGACTCATAATATTTCTTTATAGTTATGAAGATTAGACTTTTTTTGAGCAAAAGAAAACTTCTCACGTATTCATAGAATCGTAGAAGCTATCAAACAAAGAAATAAGATTGTTTCAACACAGTGTGCTGAGAAAACAAAAATATAACTTTATCTGAACTTTCTATGTATTCTTCAAATTAATTGCTCTGCTGTTTGGAACTGCAGAGATATTTAGCTCATATCTTTAACTAATCTGAAGAGGTTACCAGTCTAAGGACTTTGAGTTATGTTCATGAAACAGTAGTGCTAGTAGTAAACTTTTATGAATGACTTTCGCTGGAAAGTCAAACAGCACAATGAGCAGCTAATGTAGAGAGAGGAGAAATATGTGTTCAATGCCTTGGATTTTCATGCAATATCTACTGTGACAAGATCACAGAGATGAGAGATGGGATGAGGACAGGCTGTTGCTCTTTCTGGTAGCTGGTTGGCTTTCTTAAGGAAACTGGAGAGGTTTTTTGGTTCTTTGTTGACCAAAACATGTTCAGCTACATTCATATTTATTTTGGAGACATTTTAATTTTTAGTTCAGATCTCTGCCTTTGATAGGTTTTTGCTGAATTTATCTTAGCTTTAATCTATTTGTATCTTTCCGTTACTGTGCTGCATTACTTCTGCAAAAGCATCTAATACATTTTTTTTACTTCTGATATTCAGAAACCAGAAAGGCCGGTCAGGAGGTGTGTCCATCACTTTTGCTGTGCCAGAGGGATGGTGTTCCCATTAAGCCTCAGCTGCTTTAAATGCAAACTCTGACATCTGTAGTCCAAGTCAACTTCATTTACAGCACCGCACAGTCCTTTGCACCGTACTGATCGAGACATTTGGAGATGTTCCCTCTACTCTGCTGCAAAGTCAGCAATTTCCAGTGGAGCAGGTAGCAAAGGAGCAATAATTCCTAAAAATGCAATAGTACTGGCTAACTGCAAGATCACCTTTGTCAGATGTTGACACTTTTATTAATTCTCTCTTAAATGGTAGTTTTATTTTAAAAGTCTTTTTTCACTAAGACTTGAATTTTCTTTCCTTAGAAAATGCAAATCAGGTTATTTTGCTAACCCCCACTAAGACCGTTTTTGCTTCCAGTAACATCTTAACTCAAAGAGAAAGAAACACAAGCCTATTATTGCATTTGATATTCTGGTTATTTTTAAAAGCAGGCATGAGAGAAGTAGCAGGTTTTGACAATGGTATAGCATTTCAGGTAAAAATAAAAGCTTCACTAGTGTGTATATAGTGTGACTACAACAGGATCTTTGCAGTTAATTCCTACAAAGTACTAATTAGTCTTAGAAATGGTAACTTTATGCCACTGCAAGTTTTTACTAAATTAAACTTGGTGAGCATGACAGAAGCAAATTTATTTTCCTTGTTTTGTTTTTGTTCTTTATTTTTGGCTACTTGTGGAATCCAGTTTTAAATATGCCACATTTGCATACTTTCTGCTACACTTTAAGAATGAATGTCAGTTTTGATGGTTTTAGGTTTGTTTTTCTTTGCTTTTAATATCTAGCTACTATGGAAGTTATGTGTGTGTATTTTTATGTAGATATTTTCTAGGTTACTTGCAGAAAGGAAAGCAGTTTGTTGAATAAGCACAAGTATTTGACAGAGATGCTGTGATGGACACATGGAAGGGCATGTTATATATATGTTAAATAAGTTCTATTTAAATAGCATGACATTATTGTCTATTAAAAAAATAAATATTTTATTTATATAGCATATAAATGCATGTTCTTAATTTATTTGTAATTCTTTATCTCTTATATGGTTAATATAAACACTTTACTTTGTATATTTAGCACAACTCCATGTATCTGTAGCACTGATCTAAATTTTTGTTACTAGTTTTTATCCAACCTAAAAAAAACCCTTAGCAAAGATTTTATCAGAGGTCTCCCAGAAATATATTTTCATGCCGTTGAGGATTTTTATGCCGTTGAGGATTTCCATTGGTGTCCTTCTGTATTTAGACAACAGTGACTATTGTGTGAGGATCTACACAAGATGCAGATTACGACTGCAATCGAGACTGACTTTTATGGTGGTTTCTACTGATTGCTGAAAGCTGGAGTTCAGTTAGTTGCTGGGGAAGTTCTCTTGGCCGGTGCTAAGAAGCACATGGCTGGTTTTTTGTTGGAAGACTACGGCTATTTAAGAGGAAGAACAAAGTTTCTGGATGCATGATGACTACACTATTTAAGAAATAGAATTTAGTTCTGAGGACAAGAGCTGTGATCACCCTTGGTGCCCCCAGGAGGGCTTCCAGGAGGAACGTGTGGGACCAGCCACAGTGGTGACAACCAGAGGACAGTTGTCGCCCACAGGAGCCAGCGTGGCTGAGCTAAGCATGCATCTGGCACAGAGCAAGCCTGCATCGGCTGCTGCTGTCTCAATATTTCTGAGTGGAATGCTGGCCCTGTGCATTGCTACTAATTCAAATAATAATTTGTCTCACTCCTGCCATTGCCTTACTATCTTTATAGGCAGAAAGGAAACTTTCTGGTTGGCTGTGTTATGGTTCCAAGCCACATCCCACTCTCACTTGCATGCATTTTGAAAGGGAAGATTCACAAGAAGAAGGCAAGAAAAAGGCAAAAACAAAAGAAAGACAACACAGCGTTCCCAAAGGCCTTAATTATATTGGCTTGGGAGAATTCAAAGCCAACAGGTCACTAGCTCACCCCTTCATTTTTCTTTCCAAACAGAAACTTGTACTTCTTGTATGCCCCTCAAGGTCCTTGCTGCTTGCTTGCCAGTTTGACAAGGAGTCTGTAGTCATTACTTACACATGCCTCATTTGCTGAGTAGCCATGGACTGGCCGGCGTCAGCTCCAGCTAGCCATTAGAGCCCAGGGGCTGTCATCAGGCCAGCGAGATGGTAGCCAGGCAGCTGGGCAGCACCTCTGGACACACGTTTCTTACTGATAACTTTTGATGCAGAGTCTTGTTGCGAAACAGCAAAGATGACAATGGAGAGAGAAGACATATGAAGTGAGCAGCATTAGCGCTACTGATGCAGCCCAGGACGGCAGGAACTCAGCGGGGAGAGCAGGGGAACAGCAATATGTGGTCTTCTAGGGGCCTTTCAGAGGTGCTGTGCAGGGAGGCTTCTGCTATGCTAAAATCCTTGCAGATCTATTGGGAGTCACATTAGAAACACTTGTGGGTTTTTTTCTTATTTAGATTTAAAGTAGTTTCATTTTCTTTAGCTAGTCTATTATTTATGATAGAATTTAGCATATGCGTCAATAGCTGACTATGGTCTTCTGTTTCTGTAAATGTGGTTAATATTTCTGTAACCGCTTTAGGTACATATTGCATGCAGGCAAAAATGTGGCTTCTAGACATGCAATTCTTAATCTTGTAGTTCAAGGTCAAAATCTCAACACTATGTAACTAAGTATCTTACATACATTGACCTGCCATCACGCTGAACTCTTTTTTAAATTAGCAAGAGTTTGTTGCTTTACTTGTATTTCAGTAAACTTTGGAAAAAACTGTGCTGAGGGTAGCCAGAATCACTGCACAGTGGCAGAGCCTGTGCAGTGTCTGAGGCTAAAGTTCTACAGAAGGGCTTCCTCTGCCGTCTAGCATTCATCAGTCTAGAAGTTTATAACCAAAGTCTTCTGACTCCCACAGCAGGATTGGGAGCAAGCATTTTTCCCCTCCAAGTTACCAGTCTGGAAACCAGAACTGTCACTGGTTGCTTGTACATCAGCAGCCTTGCAGTAAGTGCCCTCCAACAGGGATGCAGGTGTTCTGCACGGTCCCCGTGGCATTCATAGCAAATCCTGTCTTCCAGAGACAAGTATTTAAATCCTTTTATGGCTCTACAGCACTCTGGTCATTTCTCTCTTCTATTTAAATAAAAGCACTCAATCACCATGCTGATGAAATGCTGCAGGTAGGAACTATTAAAGCAGTGGCCTTCAGATGTGGAGCTGGACCATGGGCAAGGTTTGCCTGTACCTCTCCCAGCTGGCAGGCCTGTAAGCCCTCAGCTTCCTCATGGCAAAGCCCGTGTTTCTTATCATCCTCAGGTCCCTGGGGAGCAGATGCACTGTGCTGTGCATGGGGGCTGACAGGGCTGGAAGTCATCTACTTCTTCCTGAGAAACACGCCTCCCAAGACGTAGCAGGCAGCATCAAGGCCTGCCCAGGCATTCAGAAAGACCTCTTTCAACCACCTATGGTAGAGAAGGAGGCAGTACTGCTCTCAACCTGCAGAGGGCAAACTGAGATACATGTTTGTTAAATACCCCAGCTATAACAGGATCTGAAGTCAAGAAAGGATTCAGGAATAAAATTAAGATGTGATCCTTAACCCAGAGATTGCTGTAAATTCAGAGAGGCCTCTCTCCAACTAAATTCTATGCATGATAATACTCTTTCAGAGCAAATGTGAGTCAACTAGCGTATCTACATGCTATTTCATGGCTTGTAGCCACTTTTAATGGGTTTTGGTAATATGGAGAGCAAGTTATGGAAGAAGTTGCCTGTACAACCCAAATGGAAAATTATACTTGCACAACAGTTTAATTTTCCCCTGTCCAACAGCCTCTAGCTAAGCAGTTTAGAGAAAAGTCTGTACTTAGTCTCAGTACAATATCTCATTTCAGTGTGTGCCGAAGTGCAGAACATTTCCGGGCTCCACCCATTGGAGATAAGAACACACCTTAAAGAAAGTATCAGGTGGACCAGATGAAACCATGAAGTATTTCCTTTTCATGTGGGAGAATGACATAACTTCTTACAAATAAAACAAATTAATAAAATTAATAAACAAATTAATAAAACAAATTAAAAAAAAATCCCTTTTTGGCACTTAATTCTTTCTTGGTTCAATAAAAAGGACACTGTCTAGTCCTCATATGGCACTAGTATGAGTAACGTCAACTGGACTACTTGCTTGAGCAAACATCTGCAAACAGTAGCGGCAGGCATCCCTCTTCCCATTCATTGTATGGTGGACTCACAGGGTTAACAGAGCTGCCCTTTATCAACTAGTCACCTCTTTTCAGGTTCCCATATAAGATTTTTATCTGCAAGAAGGTTTTGACCTGACAATCCATATGAAGGAAAACTTTTTCCACTTGGAATATAGGAGTTGTATCCTGCAACTAAACATAAGTATCTAAATCCCAAATTAGGACAAGGGCTGTACAGTACAAATTGTCTAGTTGTTTTGAAGTTAATGCATGAAAGAGATGTTCAGTGCATTTAAATGGAGCATAGTTTCCATAAAAACTGTTTTTAGTGATGAAGGATCTCATAAAACCAAGTGAGTGGGTAAGAAGATGGCAGGTGACCAGTCAACGTTGACTGTAGTCAGAAATCGGTGTGTAATGGCAGCCAAATACGCCAACAAATGTGGGACATAATCAAAAGGGTACTGAAAGTGGGAATGAAAATGATGTTTTATCACTCTCTAAAACCTAGCACCTTGAGTAGTATGTGCTGCAGCCTCTGCCTCTCAGGTAGGAGAGCATTAGAGAAGGAACAGAGAAGGACAACAAACACAGTTAAGTAGTTGGAGCAGCCACCTTAGGGGAAGCACTAAAAGGTCTGGGACTTTTCAGTGTGGAGAGGAGAAGGCTGAGGGGGAAACAGACTGATAATTTCAGTTTCACAAAGCTAGTGGAGAAAGTGAGTGGGAAAACTGCTATTTATAAGGTCTCGTAGGTGATATCACTAAACAGCATCTCCTATTGCCACCTTGCTTCCCCCTCTCAGAGACCGTACGGGGCTGGAAGCACCACTGGCCCAAAGCAGTAGGGCATTTCTTCCCACTGGGTTCTTAGATTCCTTTTTGATAATTCTCCAGGGGCAGTCTGAAGTCCATAAACCAAAGAATATCAATTTGCTTTGCCAAAAATATCAGAAGATGGATTTCTGTACGGGTAGAGCACTTACCTGGGACCTGAGGGAGGCATATTTATTCCACCACCTCTCTAACCCCCAGGATTATTTACTGGAAGCTGTTTCCCCACTTTCTCTCTCAACAGCCTAAGGAGTACCTGGGACATGGACAGGAGCTCAGCATGCTCCTGCCAAGGTGTTTTTGCATTTATTGATGGATTGTGTCAATAGAGATGCACTGGTCAGCTCCGTTCCCAGGGCTTCATCAGCTGGGCGCAACATCCCACCCACAGCACAGTGGAAGCCCACGTACCACGGCATTGTAAGCATATCCTGGTGAGGCTGGGTGGCTCCCAAGTACAACTGCGGGCAAAAATCCTGCCACGGGTGCTAAGGGAGCATCCCAGCCCCAGTGGCTTACTTCTGAATGCAACAAGTCAAGGGGGGAGCAAATGCAGCCATTGATGCCAAAAGATTGCATCAAGGGAAGAAGGAAAATCTTAAAGCACAAAAGACTGAAAATATAGCTAAAAAGTGACTAGAATGATATTACGGTGGCAAAGATTGAGCACATCCATCTAAGCATCATTCAGTGATTCAAAAGTATTTAGAGAGGAAATACGTCCAGAGCAAAGTTGTGAATGAGAGAAATGTGGACATTCTTGTGAAAGCCACAGGTAAGACACAGAAATAACATCCTGGCCTTGTGAAACTTATGGTGAGGTCTGTTCTGACTTCAGTGGATGTTAAGCCACTAAGCAATTCAGGGAGACCCACGCAGAGTCAGAGGAGAGTGGGTGCAAAACTCAGCAGAGCTGGAGGTCCGTCCTCCAGAGGGGCAGTCGCTGTGGTCCCCGTCGCCCCTGCACGAAAATGCTGCTCTGAAATTTGATGTTTTCTTGATGTCAGAGCACTTGTACAAACGCGCTGCTCAACCCAGAAGGCATAAATACAGAGACACAACTACAACTTAGAAAATCATTTGATTTCAAAATTACCCAGGCACAAGTTTCAAAACCTAGAGGAAGTGTGTTACACTAATCAGTTTCTTAGCAAATTATTAAGCAGGTGATGAGACGGTGCTGCCGCTGCAAAGGGAGCCACACAGGACTAGTGTGCTCTCATGTGGGGGTGCGTTGTCCTCGCTGTCTGACAGCAAAATTGCTAAAATACACTCAATTTCAGTGTCTCTAAGTAAAAAGCCACTACTTTGAAGATCTTACCTATGTGATCACAGAGGATAAATAGAGAAATATTGCAAGCCCCTGTGTGAGGTGGTCACTGAGAGAGGAGGTCCTGCTCTCCCCTGTGTCTGTAGGAGATTTCTGGACTGAGAGGACCACAAGGAGGGGACAGGTGGGGGTTGTGTGTCAGGCTGCATGCTAACACATCATGCATTCACTGGTCATGGCAGACGCTGAGACTCACCCTATTTCCTGCAGCTCTCCGATGTTGGCTCCCTACACCTGTTAGTCACTGGCCCATGGTCTCTTCTGGAAGCAACAGCAGGAGCGAGGCTACTCCACAGTCTTTCTGGAGCATAGTGAAGAGCATAACATAGTTGTATACCCTTTTTTAACTGGAAGGGGCTATATTTAGAGACCTAGATGTCACTATGTAAGTCCCTCACAGAGTCTGCCACATTTAAAAGTGCTGGTGGGTTATGACCAGCAATGAGACATTTAGCATAATTTTAACACAGGATGCCACAGGTGCCTTGAGTGCTACCACACACTTAGCTTTGCATGGGTCCTACAAGTGGACAAGCACCAAAGAAATCACGTTTTTACCTGCCCAGTGGGTGCTGTGCTTCCCCACTGAGCCAGAACAAGCCGAGACTGCAGACAAGGTGGACAGTTCTCGTTGAGTGTTATTTTGTGCATCTGGAAGCCACATCTGTTAAACAACCAGCGGTGTGCTGAACACCACCACACAGCCCATAGCATTTTCCCTGATTGAGCAACTCTCTCTAATGAGTCCAGAAAAGAGAGTCAGGGGAGGACCAACCCCACAGTTCTCACTGACTTTTGTCTTCTGAGTTTGTGGGTCAGACAGGGGAATGGTTTCTGCAATACTTTCAGCTGTACAGTCTTCAGAGGCATTGCAAGGACTGACTTGCAGGGGTCACTTTTGGAGACTCAAGAATGCATTAGTCCAGGGATCTTGCCAGTAAAACAGCATTAGCACTCCTTAGCACCTCCTCTCTTCTCTGGGTGCCACAGCTTTCTCTGAAAAGCCTTCCCAGAGAGAAAGAAGAGCTGTAGCTGATCCTAGAGGCAATACTGCACAGAAGTCAACTGCTGCCTTCCTCTGCTGCAGCCCTCTGTAGGTCACATTATCATCACCACAGCTGCTTCTGTCTGGAGGCCTTTCTTCCATTTATATCTGCTCTCCAATCAGCCCAAGAACGATAATAACTCTGGTCCACGGTCTTAAAAGCTTTCCAAGGGGTTCATGCTGAAAAGCTTGTATATGTGAGGGTTAAACACACAGTGCATCCATTGTTTTTATTGAAAATGTCTCTCTTTTACTTGACTAAATTTTATCAATAATTTTCCCAAATCCAAAAACACATAGCACCCTGCAAATCCACATAGTGCCTTAATAATGAATAATTCCTTAGTGTAGTTTTGTCCCAAAGCATAAGTAAACCGTTCTTTTTGCAGTTAATCTGTCATGATTAAATTAATTAAAGCTGGACGTGCTCCTTAATTCCTCTTGCTGATCTGATCTACCTTCCTAAAAAGAGCTTTTTATAACAGCTATTGCTCTATAATTGGCATTTTGTGTGTTCTTAGACTTCTTTCTTTTTTTTTTTCCATATTTATTTTATTTTATTTGGACTCTGTGAGTTTTGCCATTTTGGCCTTGGTGCGCTCACTGCTGTGACTCACGTATTCCACAGCTACTGCCAGATCTCTGAGGCCGACATTGTAATTATCACATTAGGATCTGTCATTGTAGCCCTGACTTAATAAATAGCCAGAGCAGTGATTAGAATCGCTGATTGATCCATTCCATGGTTTTGGACACTCACATTTGAGACAAACAGAGGGATTGTGTATATTAAGGGTTTGGAATGTCAGCATTCCAGACTAAATTAGTATTAATTAGTCATTCCAGGTACGCTAGCTGTTATATATAGTAAGCATTTCTGTATTTGATAATCTGGTGATGATCAGCTAAAACCATGACTCAGATTCCTCTCATAAGCTGCAGAAGAAAGCCCCAGTCCTTCCTCCATGCCTATAACTCGCTGGAGCCCTGCAGTGCGCAGCAGATGGCTGGGGTCCCTTCCAGATGAAACTCACCCCACAGCTTCCTCCATGGTCTCCCTGAAAACCCAGGGCAAGGCAGGGGCCTGCAGGGCCGACCAAGAGGGCCAGCAGGAAGTTGACTGGGACATGCAGAGGTGGAGGCAGCTCTTTAAACTGATTCGGTCCAAAGGCAGTGCGGTGCTATTCAGAGGGACCAGGCTTGGTCCCCCAGCAGCCCCAAAAAACAGACTTTCAGTGATGTCTGTTCCCCACCCTGGGAAAAATGTGGTGATACAGCATGCTGTGCACGACCACCACACAGGTCTTTGTGGCAGCTTGTGGCAGCTCTCAGGAACGGGCCTACCACATCAGGTTTTTTCTTTAAAAAGTCATGGTTTAGAAGGAAATTTTGTTATCCTTGGAAGGAGTGGAAGGAGACAACTGAAGGCATGAAACCTTACTAGGTAACTCCAAATTTTAATGACCCCATCTATGCATCCAGTGATGCTGTGAACATGGATGGCTGTTACCCTTAAAGGCTGTATGATCGACATGGACATTTTATATTGCTTCAAAACCTGCTTGGTTTAGATTTGTTGGATCCATAGGTTGACAGATACAGAACAAACTAAGGAAATGTACTGGTCGTGTTCACCTCTACTTTTGGTTCTCAAAGATAATCTTAAAAATGTGTGTAATTTGTGTGATTTTGTTTCCATTCTTGAATGGGGAAAAGGTTATGAGAGTTTAAAAGTTCTGAAAACTGGTATCAGAGTGAGTATCATTCTCTAGACTGCTCTGGGTCAACCTTAAGTTGCATGCTGACAACTCAAAAGCATTCATTCAAAATCCAGCAACAGGGATCTTGTCTGTGCTCTATTCAAAATGTTTTCTGTTCTTGCCAACAGTTTATTCTAGATGAGAATTTCCCTTCCAGGAAGATCTGAATACTGCACAAGCACAGAGTCATCCTGCAACATGATCTATCTGGACAAAAGATCTATCTGGTAAAGCCTTTGACACCATTTCCCACAGCATTCTCCTGGAGAAACTGGCTGCCCATGGCTTGGATGAGCATACATTTTGCTGGGTAAAATACTGGCTGGAAGGCCAGGCCCAGAGAGTGGTGGTGAATGGAGTTAATTCCAGGTGGCGTCCAGTCACGAGTGGTGTCCCCCAGGGCTCAGTACAGGAGCCAGTCCTGTTTAACGTCTTTATCAATGATCCGGATGAGGGGATCACATGCACCCTTAGTAAGTTTGCAGATGACATTGAGCTGGGTGGAAGTATTGATCTGCCTGAGGGTAGGGAGGCTCTGCAGAGGGATTTAGACAGACTAGATCGATGGGCCAAGGCAAACTGTATGAGTTTCAATAAGGCCAAATGCTGGGTCTTACACTTTGGCCACAACAACCCTCACCAATGCTACAGGCTTGGGGAAGAGTGGGTGGAAGGCTGCTCAACACAGAGGAACCTGGGAGTGTTGGTTGATAGCCAGCTGAGCATGAGTCATCAGTGTGCTCAGATGGCCAAGAAGGCCAACAGCATCCTGGTCTGTATCAGGAACAGTGTAGCCAGTAGGACCAGGGAGGTGATTTTGCCCCTGTACTCAGCATTGGTGGGGCCGTATCTTGAGTACTGTGTTCGGTTTTGGCCCCCTCACCACAAGTAGGACATTGAGGTGCTGGAGCGTGTTCAGAGAAGGGCAACGAAGCTGGTGAAGGGTCTGGAGCACAAGTCCTATGCGGAGCAGCTGAGGGAACTGGGGTTATTTAGCCTGGAGAAAGGGAGGCTGAAGGGAGATCTTATCACTCTCTACAACTATCTGAAAGGAGGTTGCAGAGAGGTGGGAGTCAACCTGTTCTGTCAAGTAACAGGTGATAGAACAAGAGGAAATGGCTTCAAGTTGCACCAAGGGAAGTTTAGATTTGATATTAGGAAGAATTTCTTTACTGAAAGGGTCATGAGGCATTGGAACACGTTACCCAGGGCAGTGGTGGAATCTCCATCCCTGGAGGTATTTAAGGGTCATGTAGATATAGTGCTTAGGGACATGGTTTAGTGGTGGGCTTGTCAGTGTTAGGTTAATGATTGGACTAGATGATCTTATGGATCTTTTCCAATCTAGGATATTCTGTGATATTTTACTCCTAGAGAACTGCTAAAAATCCCCTCAACAGAGGCAGTTTTGGGCAAACACTCAGCAAGCTCACTCCTTTTCAGAGCATTTGGTGCATGAAAGCTGCACAGCCCAAGATGGGGAACCCAATTCTCACCTTTTTACTGTCACGTTTTGTAGCCTTCATCATCAAGGAAGATGAGCTGCCAGGCTGGAGATTTGGCTTTTCTGAGCCATCTGCAGGCAAAACGTAATGACTGTACCTCTACCTTTTACTCTGCAGTGTGCCCACAAAAAACAGCAGAGTCAGGAGGAAAATAACACAATTATGCCCCAAATTAAACATAGGATCATAAAATTGTTTAGGTTGGAAGGGACCTTGAAGACCATCAAGTTCCAACCCCCCCTGCCACGGGCAGGGACGTCTCCCACTAGACCAGGTTGCTCAAAGCCCCATCCAGCCTGGCCTTAAACAGTTCCAGGGATGGGGCAGCCACAACTTCTCTGGAAAACCTGTTCCAGTGCCTTAACACCCTCAGAGTGAAAAATTTCTTCCTAATATCTAATCTAAATCTACCCTCTTCCAGTTTAAAGCCATTCCCCTTTGTCCTATCACTACACGCCCTAGTAAAAAGTCCCTCCCCAGCTTTCCCGTAAGCCCCCTTTAGGTACTGGAAGGCAGCAATAAGGTCTTCCCAGAGTCTTCTCTTCTCCCGGCTGAACAGCCCCAACTCTCTCAGCCTGTCCACATAAGAGGATTAGTGAACACCCCACACCACCATTTCTGTCCCTGAATGCAGCATTTCACTTCTTTTCTTCTCCAAAATTGGGGTAAGGGTGTTCATCTACATTTCTAGTGTTTTCAGGCTTAGGGCCAAATACCTTTTTTAAGAATGATTTATTTTTATCTCTGTCACCACAACCACATTTAGACATGAGGGATACTGTACACTCATAGCTTTGAGGCTCCGGGCAATTCTTGCTTTGTGATCCTAGGTTGCTAAGTAGCCCGTATTCAGAAACGTAAAGAATCCTCACTGTACTTGTCATGTAGCAATCTTGTCCTGTGTTCAAAATATTTTCTCAACTTGAAAAAATTCTTAGGGATTCCCCACTGAGGCTCAAAGGCAGTCATATATTTTATTTATTTTATTACAAGGCATGTAAGTAAAAACTTGCATATCTGAAAAAAGATATTAGATAGAAAACGGTAATAAAATTAACATTATTCTTTTAAGAAACTTGGTAATAAATACATTTCCCCTCAACATTAAAATGTTTGTTATTTTGCACAACAATAAATACAGCATAGCTCTGGCATAGAGAAAGGCCAAGGCTGGATACAAGAAGTCCATGTGGTGTCTTAAAAAAAGCTCAGGTGATTTATAAAGGTTTGGCATCCTGCACTTGATGCACTTTGATACAACTTGCACTTTAATTTTAATTTTACTATGATTCTTAAACAGTCCCATAATATGAAAATATGAGAGGAAAATTTGTTTGATTATAGGATTTTTCCTTTAAATATTTTCAAAGTAAGAGATGTGTAAACTCATTAAAACCAATCGTTGAAATAAAATAAAAAAAAGTGTCTTGGTGGCTATTCTACAAAAATGCAGATTTTTCAGCTGTGGGTGCTCAAGCCTGACCAGCCAACTGGCAAAGGACCAATCCCCAGTCTGTTCATCAATTCTTGACAGTTTTAAAAAAGAAATAATAATAACAAGGAGAAAGAATAAAGAGCGTAATATTCATTTCCCAAGTCATGACAGTTTGAGGTTCTTACACTATTATCTGAAGGTGAGAGGAAAAACAAGATGTATATTCCAGAGCACTTCCCAGCTTAACTTTGGGCCATTCTGGACTATACTTTTCTTTCAAAACTACCAACACAAAAAAAAAAAAAAAAAAGAAGAAAGAGATATTTCCATGCACGGTGCTGTTCTTATGCCAGCACGTATCACAATCACAACTGTGAACCTAAGTCACTTTGATAGCCCAATCTAATATAGATTGATTGATTGTCCCACGACATAGTTAGATAATGTCCACAAAATGCCACAAGCTCTGGCAGAGTCCAGCGTTCTTAAAGTACCGATAGGTCATGGCAAGACTTGGACTTGAGTTTGAAGGCCATGTTCTTGTTGTTCTTGGCAACTATTTTGCCCCAAAACCTCCTGGCTTTCTTTGGGATGCTCTCTCTCCGCTTCTGGTATGCCAGCCGCTTCTCATTCTTTTCCTTGCTGTCCCTCCGGAGCCGGACTTGCCGCACTATACCTTCAAACAGCTCTTTCACGTTGTGCTGCACAGCTGCCGAGGTCTCGATGAATTTGCAGTCAAACACGACGGCGCAGGCTCGTCCCTCTGCAAAATTGCAAGGGGGACATGTCATGAGGCATCATGAGCAGGGGGGAGGCAAAGTGGCCTCAGGCTACCACGTGCTGGGGAGCCAGCACCGCCGGCGGAATTCCTCAAGCCTAATATAGGCACGGATAAGTCCTTAATCACCTGATGCCGCCTGCTAGCCTATGATTCATCTGCTCTGTGTCACACTCCCTGCCCAGTGAGGGGGGGAAGCCCAGTCCCTGCCATCAGCTGTGAACAGAGATGGGGCTGACTGACTCGCAATGAGACAACAAAGGCTGAGAGGTCAGCCATGACTCAAAACCACCTGGTCATCTTACATGCAGACTCCCTTAAGTCGCATTAAAGGGTGATGACAGCACCC
The DNA here is from genome assembly GCF_965231255.1 of Vanellus vanellus. Lineage (NCBI taxonomy): Eukaryota > Metazoa > Chordata > Aves > Charadriiformes > Charadriidae > Vanellus > Vanellus vanellus. The sequence continues at coordinate 144,173,481 of NC_138906.1, forward strand.
TCCATGCACACAGCACAGCTGTTGTCCCCACAGGAGGCAGAGCCCATCTTCCCCTGTGGGTCATGGGTGTAAACCAGGGTCTTGGGACAGTAGCAACTTTGGTGTGAACAGACACGTGTTCAAAACCCTTAAATAAAGGCAGAAGTATGCCTATGGCTTCAGAGGTACATCTGAAATCATAGTTCTTATCCTTAATTACATGAACCTAACCTAAACTTGACACCTGTCTTTCACACACAAGACAATTTATTTTGTCTTCTGGCTGCTGTGAACTCATCACCAAGATGCCTAAAATGACAGGAATGCACCTGCTATCTTTCAAAATATTTTTCAATTCTTCAACTGGGGCAACTGTGACAGGGGCCAGAGGAGCCACGCACATCCTCAGTGGAAAAAAACATCTAGATCAACTGGGAAATAGAAGGGCAGAATGGCGGCAGAGAGAAGAAAATGTCGAGTGGAGGAACCCATGTTTCTGACGGGCCAAAATGAGATCGTCTAATGCATTGCTGCATGTTATGTTGTGTCACCTAAGCCTCAGGGAAGACTCTCCAAGAAGAGGTATTACTGACTGCAGACCTTGGGAGCTGGCAGCAGCATTCCCAGCAGTCTCTCTATTCCTATTTATGGGCTTAGGGCTCCCCGGGCTTTGGGAGAGCGGCACAGGTTGGTTATTGTTTTGTATACAGCAGTGAGGGCTGTTTCAGTATCCCAAAGCAAGGCAGCAAGGAGACCTCTCCTGAAAGGTGCACAGTTCCTGCCCAAACTACAAAGGGTGAGAGGGAATTTTAAGTCACCAGGGAGGACAGAGAACTGGTTAAAAGAAGAGAAAATCTTCAGCAGCAGAATAAAGGGTGGTAAACACGTTATGCGTAAGCACATATTGGAAGCCTGAAGGGTTTCCAGCTACCAGAGATATCACATACTGGTCTTGCACTAGGAGCTGGAGGGGAAGAAATTCAAGATGCCTTTATGATGCTACTTAACAAATTTAGGAAAGGGTTTATCTGACGTGTAACAGCATTACCAAGGGAGGCTTAAGGACCTGGCAGACCCCTCCCACCCCTCTGCCCTCTGTTCCAGTCCTCTGCTGTTTTATTGCTCTTTTATTGCCCAGTCCTGATCACAGTGTACTCCCTCAGCCAGAGCTCCTCATATGGTTCCAAAGCCACTAGGTGACTCTTAATGTTTATGTCGTTTTTATCCTCATTATTTTCCTTACCTGCCACTGAAACTTCGCGGCACCTGACAAGGTCACTTTTGTTGCCAACCAAAATAATAGGGATGTCTTCTTTCTGGCGTGCCCTGCGGAGCTGTATTCTGAGTTCCGAGGCCTTCTCAAAGCTCGCTCGGTCCGTGATGGAGTAGACAATCAAGTATGCGTCTCCCACTTGCATGCAGTGGTCTCGAATCCATTCTCCCTCACGCTGTCCAAACGAAACGGTCAGACATTGTTATGCCCAGAGCAGATTTTACTTAGAAAGTATAACATTAGAGAATCCAAATACATTCCTGCTGTAACTGTAATGGGTACGGTTTGAATGACAGTTACACTAAAAGTAATTCCAATGCGGTGATGGTATGAATACTTCACCACAAAGGAGGGCAAAACTTGCCTCAAATAATTCATTGCGCTAGCTTTAGATTGGAATGAACATGGTCTGGAAAATGGCTTGAAAGTTTTGTTTTATCATTAAAAAAATAAAGAAGGCTTGTGCTTCTCAGGCTCACGCTGCAGAGCTGTTAGGCATGCTTGGCTTGGTGTGGGGGTGGGCTTAATCCTATATTTTCCCTAATGTTGAAGTATGGAAAACACCTATTTTCTTTCCCCAGAGATACCTGCTTTTGATATTAGCAGTCATTCGTATGCACTTTTCTTTTGGCATTTAACTAAAACTAATCAAAGTACCTTATTATCCCACATGTCGAGCAGTATAATGGTTGCGCTTTCCCCATCCACCATCAGAGTTCTTTCATACGTGTCTTCTGGAAAGAAAATCAGAAGAGTTAGTAATATATTATTTTGTGGCATCATGTACATTACAAAAAAAAAAAAAAAAAGGAGTTGAATATGTATAATTGGTTCACAGTTCAAATTATTGAGCCAAATTTTATGCTGGCTCACATTCAGTTCTTTCCCCATTTCCATCAGCACTGAACCTGCCCCCTGTTCATTACTGGTTGTCTTACTTTCCATGATATATGAAGGAGGCTGAAAGATCAGGAAACGAAATGTTCATTATTTTGGCTGATATTCTCTTTATCTTATGTGGGAGAGAGAAAATAGAACCAGTGGAAGAAATAACCAAATGCTGAACATTTGCCCCATGGGAGCAGCAGAGTCCAGCGAGGCTGAGTAATGGAAAATATTTGCTTTCGTTTTAGCAGGGACAGTTTACGGGTGAACAGTCACTGCTGCTGAGAGCAGTACAGCTAACAGCCCACCAAGCGATGAGGACAGGGTTTAGTGAGACAAGAGCTGGTGAGTTTTAGAGAGGCTGAGACTTCAGCTGTGTCCTAGTTCTCTCCCATTTTGCGGTTTGCCACTCTATCTTTGATGTCAAAAAGCAAAGGAATCAACAAACCACAGAAGTTCAGTTATTTTGTACTGAGGCCACAAAAATTCATACCTAGATTATAAACGCCATGTGACAAAGTTCTGTTTAGATCTGCGGGAGATGTTCCCACTCATAACTTCTATCAACCCTTGCTGTGAAATATCAGTCTAGATTCTGCTTCAAATACTAGTCTTCCTTCTTTGCCTCAAACCTGGAAACATGAGCAATATGGGGTATGGACCCATCTCTAGTCTTGTGTTGCCGGTCAGTGAAAAATGCCAGGCTTTGGGCTTCTGAGCAAACCACCCCTCTCACTGCAGTGTTTAAGGGGTCTGTCCCAACCACGCTCGTAGATAGAACTGTGTCTGAACCCTTGCCTCATAAAATTTCTGTTGGGAATTAATGGAGTGAACTTTCCCCTAAATTGTAATCAGAGCTTTTCCTTCAAGCCAGGAATCTACATCCAAGCAAAAAGAATGAGATCAAAATATTTCGCATTTAAAATAAAATAAAGAAGAGGACAGGCTTGACGCGGCTTAAAATGAAAAAGGCAAAGCTACTCAAGAGGAGTAGTTTCTCTTGCAGGCCCAATAGCACAACACTTGTGTTCGTGAGTTAGACTGATCTTACAATCAATAGTAAAGCCAGTCCATAAAAGCAGCTGTATCCCCTCTGTGAGTTGGCTACCCTGAAACCGTTCTCTCTTGTGATAAAATTTCCAGTTTGCAAGCTAAAGTTTGGAGAATAGTTTCTTCAACTGACCAAGCATCTGTGCAGGAACAAGCTCCATATACACCAGAGGACAACATCCAGAGGATTGCTTTTCCCCTCTGTTACACATGGAGAGGCTACAAATACGTAGTCACACTCCTCAAAAATATTATGCCCAAATGGTCATATGCAGCACTGATTTGCACCTTGGTCAATCCTAAGGAACTTCCATAGGATATAAAACACCTTAAAAGTGAGCAATTAGTTCATCTCATGCTTATTTCAAAGCTGACACTAAAAAAGGAGAGATATAACAACAGTACCTCAGTAGAGCTGGCCTTGAAAAATCTGTCACTGCTACACTCCAAGCAATACTGCTGGGAGTTCGAATGAGAGAGGAAACCATACGGCTTCACATGGAGGAGAAGAAAACTGTCTGACAGGGGTGTGCAAAGCAAATCAGCTGCTTTTTCTGACTGCTTGCCCAAGGGTCCTACTCTAGTTCGCTGGCATAGCACTAGGAAAACTTTTATCAGAGATACTCCAGGCTGAGGAGCTGGTGGGATTACAGGAAAAGTCAGTGGTAGAAGCTGAAGACAAAGCACACCTGAATAACTGATGTAGAGAGACTGCACCGTGGGGAATGTCAAACGCTCCAGAGGCACGAAGACCTGTGCCCCGAGTCTGTGACAGCAAGTGAGGAAAATGTAGGTCCAACCTTCCCAGTGCTGGGCTGTGTTAAATCCTGGGCAGTGCCTCTCCTAACCGGAGAGGTAAAGACACAAAAAGGTCTCCTGCTTGTGCGTCACTGAGGACTGGAAAAGAAGCCCAGAAACTCTCTGTGCTTAGTGCTGGCACCATCGCGCCAAGGGAGTGCAGGCAGGAGAGGGACGGGGTACGGGAGAGATGAGGAGAGTCCTGCACGCTGCGAGCAAAATCAGCGTGCAACCTGCTTGTCCTCCGAAGGTGACAGCTTCTGCCTCCTTAGAGCCACAGTGGATTTCTGTTGCAACACAACCCTTCCACATCAACACCTCACACACAATACAGCTCAGGGCTCGGTGCCACAGCTTCACCTTATGCATGAAAGTGATCTTTGGGATCACTTTGACCACTTTGCAATCCGAAACAAGGCAAAGCAGGATAGCAAGGTGGGGGGAAGCATTAAAGAAACGCCTACAGCTCATGCCTTTTCCCCTTGTTTGGGCAATAGGAATTTTTCTGCACTACCGAAGGACTTTCTTTTTGTTTTTCTTCTCAGGGAACCCATGCTGGGCAAGGAAATATATTTTACTCAAACTCTGTACAGCCTACGCTGAGGTAATGCGTTTACACAGAAAGGCTGATATGACTTCTAATGGCAAATATTTTGGAGGTGATTGAAGGACTCAGCAGTGGCTTTTTCTTTATATATTATATCTGAGCATTTCATTCTCATAGACCGTAAGGACCTGCAGTTGTTTTCTCTCCCCCACAGAAAGCTGGAGTCAGCCCCGTGGAGCCAGCAGCAACGCAAATGTTGGACCAGCATGAAAGCTGAACCGGCCTCCTGTGTAGCATCATCACAGGCAGGAATAAGGCAGCTTCCAACAAGTATTTTGGCATGAAATAGCATTAGAATCTGAATTGTTCTCTTTCAGAGACTTCCAAGCATTGTTAGTGAGTATCTTACTCATTTTATTTGCTTTCTTGTTCTCTTAAGAGTGATGCATATGTTGAATCAGTTTTGATGATCAGACCCAAATCTTTATTACCTCAGTTTTTGATTAAATGACCTCTCTGATTTTCTGTGCCAATTACTACTGGCAGGGCTGACTGCAAGCAAACACAGACACCCCAGGGCATAACGACCTACCTCCCAGCACCTCACAGTCGCTGTCGATGCTGTCATGAACCCCCGCAAAGATGTTGGCTAACGAGGACTTGCCTACGCCGTGCTCCCCAATCAGCACCACCCGGTAGCAATTGCTGCCGGACTCAGAGGAGATGACGGAGTCGGACGACTCCGAGGACCAGCTCCTTCTGTAGTATTCATCAGGACTGATGGTGTATCGCTTCTGCGGGTTGTATTCATTGGAGTCTTTCTGGACCAGCAGATTCTTTCCATCAGCAGGGATGCTCCATCGCTGCTGCTGCTGCTGCAGGCTGCTGTTGTGGGTGCGACGCATGGTAACGTTGTTGAGGGTCATTCTTTATCCTGGTGAGAAATAGGCAAATCACAAGGGTTACTCCCAAAGCATTTAGGAACGCATTAACGCTCTCATCAACTTCAAGGCAGCACATCCTGCTCTTCTGGAGGCATCTAGTATACAACAGAAGAAAAATGAGACTTTTTGCACTCTTTTGCAGTTGTAGCTGGTACACAAATAAATATTTCTAGTTAGTAAGTCAGAGGCTTTTTCCTAGGGATGATACCACCCTCACATGTTAAATCCTGTCTTTGTTTAGCCTTTACGAGCTCACAGCTGTGCTAGGTGCAGCCCAGCCCTGGAGAGACTGAGGCACTGCAGTGTCCCAGGGGGAGAAGAAAGGGGCAGCATTCACCAGAGCTATCCTACACGGGAGCTGCATCCCTGCTGAGAGGCAGCCTACGGTACGGGCAGCACCTACGGGCACTGCTCCCCACCCTTTGTGCTTAACTGGGGGCAAACAGAGGCACCGGTCCCAGTTGCCTCCAACTCCCAGTGCAGCTGAGTGTACAGCGTCTTTCACCTTGTCTCAGTTAGGAGCTGAAACTTTTGGGAAAGCAATAAGAATCACTCGCTGCACCCTTAGACAACCCTGATATAAGAAAAGAACCACTCGAGCAAGTCTTGCTATGGTGGGGTGGATTTGGGTCTTGTCTGCAGCCGGGTAAACAAAGAATGACTCTTGGTTGGTAAGAGGGAGGACACAGTCAAGTCCAACAGCTTTTCAGAGGTCGTAGAGGTTCTAGCCACTACAGGAGGTAGCACTGGGAGAAAAAGCTGATAAATTTATAGATATTAAATCAACAACTTAATTTGCTGAACAATCAGCTAGATAGGTTCACTCTTTTTATCTAAGGATGGCTCTTAATTACATTTTACTCAGCAAACTCTATTTTGCCTCGCTTGGAGGCAGAGGACAGTGATGTCATCCTCACGGGCCAAGAGCTACCATTTTTAGGAAAGTTACTTTGATGCATTCCAGTTCCCAAAGTGACAGTTATTTAGACATTTTGCTTTTTGCTGTATATCTGATGTTTCTGGGCTCTTGTCTTCATATTAGTCAATAGAATAATTGTCCATAAAAGGCACCCAACCATTTTCCAACCTGAATAATAGGTGGCAAATGAAAAAACATACAGCAAAGCATCAAAACAACATGTACAAATCACTATTCCTCTTCACACAAAACTGTCTGAAGACTTCAGTGAATAAAAGCACAGCAGGACACAGGACACATACACAGCAAAAGCACATTTTAACTGAACTTATTACCACATACGCAATATTTTCACTGTGACGCACAGTACTTAGGGGAAAAATGAGATCATTTACGTGGTCCTAGTCACAGTAACTTTGTCAGTAAGAGATATATCTAAACTAGAAATCATGCACCAAGCAAAGGCTGCTTCACGAACAAAATGAAATATTTACTGCAGTTGAATTTTAAAATGCATGTTTTCCTCGCAGTTTCCCCACTGAAAAGACCAGATGAGAAAAGCCAGCTCCGAGTCCATCAAACAACAGAGCCCAACTCACAACCTGCAATAAACAGTCGCTCACTAAACCCTCGCAAACGCGAACATTTTACGGTTTCGCCCCTAACAACTCATCATCCCTCATTAAACAAAGCCAAACGGGTCCCTGTCACACACGCCTCGTTCCAAGTTCAAACCCCGTACTGCATTTAGCTGCCTGGGTCTCTAGCCTTCACGGTAAAAGACTGTGTCAGAACCAACACTGCCTTACTTCTGCCGGGCTCCTCCAGGCAGACGGGTCTCCTTTGCTCGCGCTGCCCTTCTCTCTCGGCGGGCTGCGGTACGCTGAGCTGCTCGGCCGAAGTAAATCCCCTCCTGCTTTTGGGGCCGCCTCTTTAATTCTTTCTCAGCAAACCTGGTTTATATTAAGCCCATCTGATCAGAGACAGGGCTTTTCCGTGACGTGGTTGGCCTTTCCATACAACAGCCAGCCCCCAGCTGGGAGGAAGCAGACATGCAGAAGAGCAAAAACTTGCAAACAATCTCGAAAGACTTACTCAAAATCATATGATTGTCTTAATATTGCCAGTAAAATAAACACATTTGGTTCTTGCGCGATGAAAACAGGAAAGTGGAAAAAAAACAAAATAATACATGCCGTTTCACCTCACTCAGTTTTTCATTCAAATGTTATCAAAGCTAATGATGTTTAAAAAACTACATAAGTTTCATTAATGCATAAAACGCTGTACATGTATTATGTTCTCTGTCTGCAAAATGCACTTAACCCCCTGCTGGACAAAACGTTTCTTTGGAATAAAATATCAGAATGTTATTTTGGAATTATCCTAAAATTAGGAATATTATTCTGTTGTTTTTAAAACAAATTAAAATCTAATAAATACAATCCTGGTTTTCTCTGTCAGTCTCCAAGTGACTGCACCCAGTTTCCTGAACTTCATAATCATCTCTCACTTCTGCTGCAACCCTTTACTAACAGAGGCTTGAAAAAACGTCCAACTACAAATTCAGTGTTACTCCAGCTGGATGGTGGCAAAGATGCATCAGGACATACAAAGCCTGTACAAAGTCGAAGTAACACAGTGCTGATTACATCTGCAGTTCATTAGGAAAGATGAATATATAGCGTACATACCACAAATACAGGGTCTACTCCTTAATTTTTTATAATCTCATAACTCATTGGCAGAAGAAATTTTGCCAGAAGGAAAAAAAATCCAAACCTGTAATGTGTGCCACTGAATGACACTTCCAACAACATATGCAAAATACTTCTTGATTAACAGATAAAGAATAATAAACTTTCACAGAACTACTCAGTAGGAGTACCACAAGTTATGTAAAAGCATATGGAAACTCTATAGTCAGCCTTCAATTATCCAGATTCTGGATTAACTATGATGAGCTCAAAATCAAGCTCTGACAGATTTCCTGTATATTTACAGTCCCCTAATTACTCTATCAGCCCCTGAAACCAGCAGGTGACTAATTCTTATCCTGCAAATAGGAAGCCTGAACAATTTCGCTGCTGAGCAGGGGCAAGAATATATTTTTCCTGTGCCCATTCTTCTCAGTTACAGGCGAGCAAGCCTTTAACTGACAACACACCTTTATTAAAGGGAGCAGTGATATGCAGAAAAGAATATCTATTACTATGATTGCTGTCTAGACCTTATTTCACATTCCTCCACTGTAAAATTGATTGGTTTTCCCCTGAAAAAACAGACCTTTACAAAATTCCTCAATTGAAATCTGCTTGCTTTGTTCCCCCTTTGGCTTTATTGCAATCCTGTGCCTTTCATGAGGACTTTCAGGGGCCTCCTGAGCCCATTCTCAAGTTTAAAGAGCCAAGAGCACTTCCCAAAATAATATGCGCTCATTAATGCGCATGGAAATTATTCCATGGAGAACTGGACAAAAATATGTCCTGGTTTTCCTTCACCTGTGTTTCATTGCTTGGCAGTAGCTGAACTGGCCCCAAGTCCTGCGTCTCCACCTCACCCCGTCCCTTACACAGCACGCTCCAACTCTCTGCTGCTGTGTGATAATCCCAATGTGCACAAAGGGGCACGTCCCTCTGCGTAGGAGGTACAGAGCGGCTCTTAATATTTACTGCACAAAATAGAACAACACCTCTGTCAGGGAAGGTTTCTGTCATGGCCAGTGGTTTGCAAGAAGGAGCACTTTGCTCTTTTGCTGTCGGCGCACTCAGCTCCACTTCTGATGTTGCTCGGAGTTTTTCTGCAACATGCTGGAAATCATGAAGGAGAGTGGGTGGCTGGTGTACTGTGCTCTGCACCTCAGGTTCACTGAGCTCTCTTTAACTAGTCTGCAATTTGTCACTGCAAGTAAAAAAGCAAAACCTGTCCACCACAGGACTGGAGAGATTTATGGCCAGATTGATCTCAGCAGAACCGTAGGCTCTAATGTCTCACCCAAATGTTTAACGTATATCATAGTAGAAAGCATAGACAGCAGAAATAAACCAAAGTCATAAGAGCCTTTACAGAATCACAGAATCACAGAATAGTCAGGGTTGGAAGGAACTTCTGGAGGTCATCTAGTCCAACCCCCCTGCCAGAGCAGGGTCACCTACAGCAGGTTGCACAGGACAGCGTCCAGGCGGGTTTTGAATGTCTCCAGAGTGGGAGACTCCACAACCTCTCTGGGCAGCCTGTTCCAGTGCTCCACTACCCTCAAAGTGAAGAAGTTCCTCATGTTAAGATGGAACATCCTATGTTCAAGCTTGTGCCCATTACCCCCATCCTATCAATGGGCACCACTGAAAAAAGACTCCTCCCATCCCTCTGGCATCCCCCCTTTAAGTATTTGAAAGCATTAATAAGATCCCCCCTCAGTCTTCTTTTGTCTAGACTAAAGAGACCCAAGTGCCTCAGCCTTTCCTCATATGAAAGATGTTCTAATCCCCTAATCATCTTTGTAGCCCTTTGCTGGACCTTCTCCAGCAGATCCCTGTCTTTCTTGAACTGGGGAGCCCAGAACTGGATGCAGTACTCCAGATGCGGCCTCACCAGGGCAGAGTAGAGGGGGAGGATGACCTCCCTCGTCCTGCTGGCCACACTCTTTTTGATGCACCCCAGGATGCCATTGGCCCTCTTGGCCACCAGGGCACATTGCTGGCTCATGTTGTCCCCCAGGACTCCCAGGTCCCTTTCCACAGAGCTGCTCTCCAGGAGGTCAGCCCCCAACCTGTACTGATGTGTGGGGTTATTCCTCCCCAGATGCAGTACCCTACATTTACCCTTGTTGAACTTCATTAGGTTCTTCTCTGCCCAACTCTCCAGCCTGTCCAGGTCACGCTGTAAAGCAGCACAGCCTTCTGGCGTGTCAGCCACTCCTCCCAGTTTAGTGTCATCAGCAAACTTGCTGATGGTACACTCTATCCCTTCATCCAGATCATCGATGAATATATTGAACAGGACTGGACCCAGTACTGACCCTTGAGGGACACCACTTGTTACTGACCTCCAACTAGACTCTGCACCACTAACCACAATCCTCTGAGCTCTATCTGTCAGCCAGTTCTCAATCCACTCCACTGTCCACTCATCTAGCCCGCACTTCCTAAGCTTGCATGTGAGGATGATGTGGGAGACAGTGTCGAAAGCCTTGCCAAAGTCAAGGTAGACAACATCCACTGCCCTCCCCTCATCCACCCATCTAGTCACTTCATCATAGAATGCTATCAGATTAGTCAGACACGACTTCCCCTTAGTGAATCCGTGTTGACTACTTCTGATAACCTTCTTTTCATCCAGGTGCTTTGAGATGATACCCAGCACAAGCTGTTCCATCATCTTTCCAGGGATGGAGGTGAGGCTGAACGGCCTGTAGTTTCCTGGGTCATCCTTCTTGCCCTTTTTGAAGACTGGAGTGACATTAGCTATCCTCCAGTCCTCAGGCACCTCACCTGTCCTCCAGGACCTTTCAAAGATGATGGAGAGCGGCCCAGCAATGACTTCCCCCAGCTCCCTCAGCACTCGAGAGTGCATCCCATCAGGCCCCATGGATTTGTGGATATCCAGTTTATCTAACTGATCTCTGACTTGCTCCTCATCAACCAAAGGAAAGTCTTGCTCCCTCCAGACTTTCTCTGTTACCTGCAAAGTCTGGGTTTCCCGAGGACTGGCCCGAACAGTGAAGACAGGAGCGAAGAATGCATTTAGCAACTCCGCCTTCTCTGCATCATCTGTCACCACGGCACCTGTCTCGTTCAACAGCGGGCCCACATTTTCCCTAGTTTTCCTTTTGTCTCCTATATACTTAAAGAAACCCTTCCTGTTGGCCTTGACATCCCTCGCCAGGTTCAATTCCAAGGCTGCCTTGGCTTTCCTTGTTTCCTCCCTGCATACTTTATGTTTAGCTATGGTTAGTGTTAGATCAGGAATTGCTAGACATCATCTTCCATATCCTCTTCATAAAATTCAAGGCAGGCAAAGCACGGCTCTCCAGTGACCACACAATATATCTCTTCTATAAAGCCATCCTTAAGAGTTGTCCTAACTGTGGCATGAAGTGCCCGCACTTAGGAAACTTGCACGTGTGTTTCCCATTGTACTGTCTCTTCTATTTGAGTTTTCCAACTGGATAATTAACTCTCCAGACCCCATTCTGAACTACTTGCCTGCCTCCGCATGATGAGGAGCTCTTGCTGCTCAGGGAATGACTTCAGCACTCATTAATTTCAATCGCTATATCTGTGAGGAAAACTTTTCCATACTTATTTTAAAGGTGGGGAGAGGTGCAGGGTTTTCAGCCTCCTGGTACTTATTTACAAGGGAAAACAGCAGGTTGATTAATGAAACATATGAACTGAGCCCTTCTCAGTAGGGCAGGCTGTAGGCTTGGATTTCCAAACACAATCCCGTAGATCGATGGAGGTTGATGCAGTCCCAGGCAGCTCAGCCCTCTTGCACTCTTCTCTGGTCAACACTTTGGCAAGTCAAACTGCCCGAGACAGGCACAAGAAGAGACAAACCACAAGGCCGGGTGCTGTCGTAACACCCCCGAGTGCTTAGGTGTTACTGCCTGGTACAACATTAAAACTCAGAGCGATTGCTTTTCACTCGTCTTATCCATTCTCTGCTTCAATAATCATGTCTTAAAGGAATGTTCCTTGCAGCCAGAATGAAGTAAACATCACAGAGTAACAGCTCTGCAATCCTTCTCCAGCCAGTTACAATTAGACCAGGTGATGCCCGGAGCAATTAGGCAGAAATTTTCCATTGGATATAAAACAGCAGTGCTTTTTAGCTGACACTTAATTAGCCATTTTGAATTTATGTATATGAAGGCAAAAGTAGTGCCTTAAATCACCTTCTGGCATAAGGGTCATGCGTAGAGTTGGCCTGAATCAACTTAGAGGGGGAGGGAAACGTAAGGAGGAAAAAGATCAAAAAAAAGGCAGGAAAAAACAAAATTCAGATTGATTTTAATGGAAATTGAATGCAGAATGTCTGAAAGTGCACTTTCTCCCTATGCATTTAGCAGAAGAATACATCTTCACTTTTCTCCTTGGAGGACCTGACTTAGGAGACTGTGTTCCCAACAGCGAGTTGCCTGCAAAAGGCAACCAATGAAGTCCACCACCTTCCTTTCCTCCACACTGTTGCGGCATTTCACATTTTGCTCTGCGTCTCACGTCCATCAGCGCTGGCTGGCCCTTGGTGTCTCTCAGCCCCACCAATAGCATCGTCTATGGACAGAAATGGGTTTGGGTCTAGACACGATGCTGGGCTGGATAGTGCCGGGCACACCGGGGGTACCCGCAGTTACTGTACGCCTTAGGGGAGATGCTCCGGTGTCACCATGGGGCCATTAGCTTATTTTATACCTACTCACACCCACAGCTTTGCCTTTGCCTTTCCTGCTTCACATCCAATGACTGGCTAAGAAGTTTCATGCTGAGTGAAAAAGGTAACAGGGATAAAATACTCTGAAATTGGGAGCTATGAGGTAGGAAAACAAAGGATTACTTGCCTAAAGAGAACTACTGAGGGTCTTAAGTGGGGTACAGGGCAGAGAAAGACACACAGAAATTAAGAAATAATAAAACTTGGAATTTTTTTTAATGGAAACAGAGTCAGGAACACCTGAAAGTGTTCCCCTGTCTAAAAAAAGCCACTGAGGAGCAGATTTGGTATTCTATTCCCAGCAACTGCTTTCAGAGGGTACCAAATTTGTTCCATCTTCTTTTCTTCCACACCACAGAAGCATTTTTACAATTTTGTAACTGAGCACTAAAAGCAGAACATGATCCTTTGGTGACGGAGCACAAGGATAGGGAAGAAGCTCTGATCTGTACTTCTTGTGCACAACATAGCAGTAAAAGCCAGCATTAGAGCTCTCAGAGAATAGGATTGCCTTTAATCAGCTACCTCATTAGAGAACCCCTCATTAGTCTATTACGTGCAGATAATCTGGATTCTGATGTACCAAAAGGAAGGCGCACTCCATATCTATGCACTGCAGAGCCTTGGTGACTGTAATGGGTGTCCAAAAGGTATTTTTCCCATTAACACATTAAACCAACACAGTTGAATACTCAACAGGGGGTAAGAAACAAGCAGCCAGAGGAGATAATGCAGTTCACTTCATAATAAATACAAGTTATTTTTTAGTCCAGTTAACTGAAAAGAAAAACAATTAAAACAACTCTCAGCTGTGGAAAAAAAAAAAAAAGACCAATGATAAAGAGCAAATGGCAAAAACGGATTATTTCAGTAAGAGTTTCTTAGAAATAGGACCACCTATTTCCTACCTTTGCACTGAATGACGTTATGAATGCTGCTGATAATTGTCCAGGGAACAGGATTAAGTCATGCCTGACATAAATAAATGTGCTTTTCAAATGGAATCAATGCAAATAAAAAAAAGAATAATCATAATATACTAATAATAGTAGGATGTGAGCTAGCCATAAATTTCTCCGAATACTGAGCTAAAAAAACCTTCAGACAAATAGCACCAGCACAGGCCATTTTTTGCATCTGGGAATCTTTGTAGTACATCCCAGTCCTCAGTGCAATCAGGTTTGGGATCCACGGTCTCCTTTGCAGCTGCAGGATCCACAGGTTTCTATAGCTTGATTTTGTAGCACTAAATCATGGTGGTAATTTAACGATAGGTGACTTCTGCATCAGCAAATCCTAGATTAGAAACTTTGGCGGGATAATCTGGGCCCCAATCTCCAGAACAGTTGAAGGGAGATCCAGAAAAAGATCTTTTGCTCCGAAAGCAATTTCTTCTTTACTGTGGTGCCCAAGACTCAGACCAAGTGCAACCAACAGTAACCACCAATATTCAGGGCGGCTGGGATATACTGTTTCAACACACACAAAAAAAAAAAAAAAACAAAGAGGAAGCCCTCAAAATCCCACCAAGGAAACCAAATTTACTTCAGAAATATTCCACATGGTGGCCAGAGCTTGACTTTCAGGTCCCGGTTGCATTTATCTGCAGGACAAACCTGTTTGGGATGGGAAGGGAGCACCGCTGAGCTCTCCAACCCACCTTGGCTTGCAAAACTCCCCCTGGTTTCACATCATTAAAGGGTGTTTTGGGCTCACTGTCTGGGTGGAGGAATTCCACCCCTGGGGCAGGGGCTGTCATGGGGTCCTGGGCAAGGTCGGGAAGGCCTGAGGCAGTGGGCAGGTCTGTGGGTGCCCTCAGGGCCCCGGCACCCCCTCGGTGCACTCCTTGAGGAAAGGTGGTGGCATGTGGTTGAGGGTTGGCTGAGGTGCAGCTGAGTTTGGTCGGGCCCGTTTCAGTTGAGGTCACTCCAGGACTGTTATTCACATCTACACGAGGGCTGTTATTCTCATCTGCACCAGGAGAAAGGTGACATGTAGAAGCACACAACACATGATGGTGGCTAAACCAGCTGTGTTCTTCCAAAAGAAGATCAGGCCACAGCTGGGGTGTGGCGTCTGGGCATCTCATCCCTCCCCAGCTCTCTCTGTACTGCACGGTCGACTCGCAGTAACAAAGCCACAGCTACATATGGTCTGCTTGGAGGCAGTCAACAGCTCTCGTCTTTCCCCATGTACAGTATCGTCCACCCAGTGCCCCTGGTTCAGCACTCGGCTGCCCGTTCCCCGCACCAGCACCTAGTAAAGTGATGCTCCATGCGATTGCTCGGTGATTCACCGCCTTGTTTGGATTTTCTGGCTCCTAGGCTCATGTTTATCAGCAAAACACACGCTCTCTCCAGCGTCAGGCTCTAAGCGGATTGGAGCCTTACAAAATACCTTTGAGCGAGATGCTCTACACGGTCAGGCATAATTAATGTCTATTTAGTTGAACAATGGCACCTCTTTTATTTACACGGATTACTCCCATGTCTTTCAGCGTGTACTTTCCACTTTTCCAAAATGGAAGACGTGAAAATGAACGTGTAGGTGAAGACATGTTGTTCATTTTCTTTTTGAAGATCTAATTCTTCATCTCTGTTGTACTGTGCTCATGGCAGGACAACTGAGCGCCAGGCCCTGCAGGTAGAATTCACTTCACCTCATTTAAACCGCTTGCCTCTGTTCCCAGAGGGAAGCAGACGGGGTTAACCAGGCAGCTCCTGGGTGATTCATCCAACACAGGTCGCCTGAATCATGGAGATGCCTCTCTCTCCCCACTGACTACACAAGGAGGGAGATGAGTCTCCCTGCACTAACACTGGCCTTAAACTGCGCTGTCTGAAAGCCAGACTGGCAGTCAAGTGAAATGAAGAAATCACCAACAGCCTAAAGGCTAATTTTCACCAGTGCCTTTTTAGATGGGCAATAAGTAAGACAAGGTTTAAGATGTAATCATTACATATGCAACACTGAATAAAACTATCCTGCTGCAGTACAGGAGATGCATAAATGCACAAGCAACTCGGCTGCCAAACAGGAGAAACCAGCACATGTGCCATGTTTGGTGTGGACGGCAACGGGAGTCTTTTCCCAGTAGCTGCTGGGACACCTCTGGGGAGGAATTACTTCTGTTGCCACCCGCACTGACTGAGCACCAGCTGCTGTTTCTCCACAGCCTCTGACATACGGCAGCACGGCTTGTGGTGGCTGAGAGTTTTCTGCCCTGCTTCTGCCAGCCATTGCGTGCTATCACTCTGCACCACCACGGACACGTCCTGCTACATCCAACCAGCCTCCTGAAAAAAGGGAGATCACAGCCAGCATGGTTTTCAGGGAACATACTCAATAAAATACCAGCAGTTACAATGCTGTCAGCTTCAATCTTGCTCCGCCAAGCCAGTTCCTTGGCACTGAAGGCTCTCACGTTCCTGTAGGAGCCAGAAAGGGGTGGTGCAGCTACAGCAGGCTCTTCTCTAGCCCTCTAGCTGGGACACACACATGCACGCACGTATGTCCATGCTCAAGCTGCTGGGTGACCTCCTACAACCACCATTTATTCGCCTTTTGCTTTCTCCCTGTTGTTTTAATAAAATTTATTCATTTTGAAAGCAGACAGTAAACACAGGAGCTGGGCATAATAAAAATGCCATCATTAATAACTAAAATCAACAATTTTGATGGCTGGCAGAACCTTTAATACTTTCACTGCATTGCCTCCAGTGCGAATCAAAATGTACATCTCTGTGATAATGTGTGGGACAGCACCATCCTTTCCAGAAGCAGTGGACCACAAGGTCTCTGTCACACACATTTTTCCTTCTTCATGGTAACTACCACATTATTGAATGCTTTCTGAGCATTTTCAACACTGAAAGATACTAAAGTTTTGCGTTAATAAGGGAGGACTTGTTCTCATGAAGCCAAGGACACTGAGCGTGCTACTGACTCAAAGATGTGGGTGGCTAGAAAAGGGAATGTCCATCAGTTGCTCAAGCACATTTCTCAGGTGAGCTGTTGAGACACGCATTGTTCCGGTGAAGCACAAAATTAGAGCAACTGGTAGGAAAAAGCTTTGATTTCTCGAGCCTGTGGAAATAGCTACAGCCCTGGTTTTCATAATTCCTCTGTGTTGCTGGAAGTTTAATCAATGGCCAAGCTGGCAGATTCAGAAGCTAAAAGAAAAATAGCTAATTCAAAGTCACAAGCTCAAGCAACATAATTCTGGCGTGACTCATAAACTAGATCTGATGGTTGATGCTCTACAAATCGCAGTTCTATGTAGCTCGCCATTTGGCCAACGCAGCAGAGCGAGCGAGCCGGCCGCACAGCCAGGCTCTCCCCCCGTTGCGCTGCCCTCTCTCTGATGGATTTTAAACAGTGCTGTTGCACTGTAAAGTAAGACCCAATGTACTACAAACACGGACTGAGATGATAAAACATATCAGAGCGAACAAAGAGAGACACGAGGGGGAACAATACGGACACATCCCATTGCAAAAGGCAGAGAAAATATTTTGATCTCCTAGTTACAAGCTCACTCCGGTTTGACTTCTGACCCAAGACTATTCTGCCGGCAATTACATCACGGCTGCTGGGTGGTATAACGCTGCCTCCAGAAGCCCTTTGCCTCATTAGCAGGGTATTCACAAGGGCAACGTTGGCTCAGTGAGTCAGTGGAGGGAAGTGGGCTCCTTCAGCAGGGACGGCAGAGCGGCTAAGGCAGGCTTTGGCGCTGAATTGCCTCCCGCGCTCTCCCTCACTCGCAGCTTAAGGAAAAGATGAAGCTAAAATGAGCAGCACCCTTAAGGGACAAAATGTTCTTTCATTAGAGGAGCACATGGAAAAACTCTGTCTGACAGCTTACCTGAGCATCTTCAAATACCTGCTCTTATGAAATGCCTCCTTCTCCTCTCACACTTGTATATATCAGAAATCACCCTTAAAATAAGCCAAAATTAAGCATAATTTAGATTTAAAAAACACGTCCAAGTTATGTAATGGGAAAACAGCAGTGAAAGTCCATGTGTTCCACAGGGGTTGAACAACTTGTTCCCCATTTACCTGCACGTTTCTTGTTCAGCAAACCAAAAACAGCACAGGTGCCTGGATGCTTCTCACACTTCCCCCAAAGGACAGACCATATCTACTGTCTTGGCTACCCTGGATTCTCCCTGCTGTCTGCCCTCACATTGCAGAAGGCCTTCAACAACACCTTTGGATTATTTTCTGATTAACCATGTGATTAATGTTGTCTTTACATGTTTTATACAACTTGCTAAGTTGTTAACCTTCTAGCTGAATAAAAAAAATAAAAAGTGAGGAGAGGAAGAGGGGTTGAGAGATAGAGAGACAAAAAGAGACAGATGCCCTGCTCTCAGAATAGCCTTCTTGAGATCATGCAGGTTCAAGCAGTGTCTCTTATTTGAAGATGTTATATCATTTGCAGAGCGTCATTTACAGTTTTTTATATTGCTGGCATCCCAGGAAAGTGCTGTCCTTGGAAATCCTTAGACTCCCAGCTCCCAGTGTCTCAGTCTCATACTGCTTACAATAATGTGACCACATTAAGGCACTAAGCTTCTTCAGCCCAAAACAACTAGGAGAGATCTAAGAGCTCCACCACTTCAGCTTTCCAAAGCATTCCTCAACCATCAGTAACATAACGGTCTTCACCATGGATTTTTACCTAGCCTACAGGCAGGGGAAGCCTTTCTCCAGCTTTCTGAAAAAAACCCAGAAGTTTCCCCACGGGTACCTTGGCTCTGCCGGACTCCAAAACACTCTCAGCTCTGCCTGAAGTATCGGCTGCTCTGTTCACGCTGGGGGCTCTGGAGCAAATATGCACACTCATGCACCATTTTTGTTCAAATTCAGCAGAAAAGGGAACGCACATATTTGATCAATTTCAGGCCCAAAGTCTGTAGAACTGGGAGAGGATGTGGAGGTGAGGAGGGCCTGCGTTAACAATGTTTTTATCTATGATGAGAGGAGAGATGAAATGAGATTACTTCTTCCCTAGCCAGGAAGCAGTCAAGTTCTGGAGGTATCAGACATGAAATGTAGCTGTCTGTGAAGGTCATACCTGCCTTGCAAGCAGCTGGTTTCCCGATTATTTTATTTTCCATTTCTGAAGAACACTGGGAAGTACTTTTCACAGTGAGGGGAAAAGTTCCTGAATTTTAGAAAAGTGCAATCAAAAAGTCATGGAAGCGAAAGGGCAAATTCTTAACACATGATGTGTGGGAAGTGAGTTATTTCATGGGGTTGCTCCACATCTTGAATGTACGTGGCAACACTCCATTCTTGGCCTCACATCTCTAATTTCACCTCCAGGCCATGCCGATGGTTTCTCAGTGGCAGCTGCGTGCAGAATAGTCCCCCACTGAAGATGCTGCTCCACCTTCACCAGATTAGCACCCAGTACTAGGAGACACTCAGCTGCCTAGCCCAGGCTTGGTCTAGAAGAAATGGAAGTAGAAATCACATATATTTATCCTTTTAATAAAAAAAAAAAAAAAAAGAAAACCAGTGACAGTGACAGAGATAGTCTTGGCTGAAGACTGACAGCCACACCAGCTCCCTCCATCCTGCGGCAAAGCGAAGGATAGAGCAACCCCAAGTTCAGACGTGAGAAAGTAAGATATAGTGCCTTGCAGAGTCAAAGGCAATGCACTGTCTCTAATATTAATTCCTATTTCATTAGAGCTGCACAAATCACCTGGTAGTAACCTTTTTGTTTATTTGAAGTCTGCGTCACTACTTTAGTTATTGTCTTTCCATGATGCACTTGTGGAGCGTATACTTCCCTGCAAAGAGAGCAGCAAGTTCCCAAAACCCACCTGTTTAAGCGCACAAACTGGGTTTATTGCACTTGGGGGAAAACCGATCTATGAGACACGAACATACGTGGAGAAATTCCTGAGCAGGTTGAACAGACCCTCCTGCCTGCTGTCACCTCGCCAGCTGCAGCGGAGGGAAGGAGCTGCCAAGTTCAGAACCACATCAAAACCTTCTCGACTGTTATAGGAGCTGCCTCCTGTCGGGCTCAGGCAAACCAGGGACTTCAGCTGCCACCCCAGATGGGGAACCTGCAGGAGGTCACAGCTGAGCCAGCCTAGCCCAGAAAATTTGGAGGTCATCATCACATTGTTACATATTCAAGCCCATGTGGCTGTAAGTGACAGCAAGCGTTAAAAAGCTTAGGCCAAGCTTTTATTTAACACAGCAAATCTGAAACATCTTAACGATATAAATAGCCACCGTTAATACTCTGTGTTACCCAACGGCTGAACCAGGTTATAGTATTTTTCAGTTTAATTGGGGATAGCCCAATATATAAATAGGTTGTGGTTATGTTTAGCAGGGTACAAGGATTAGAGACTGGCTTAATACAGAAGTAGATCCTGATGGACCACTTAGGAAATAGAAAGAGATTAACATGACTATAATAATAGAGCCCAGACGCAATGACGAACCAGCGCGTAGGGGGTTTCACTAATTAGGGATGTTTATCAACGACAGTGGTCTGACGCCTCCGATGTTTATGTCATTTCCCATGCTAAGACAAGGGCATCCCTGAAGTATTATGACACAGGTAAATACTCCAAGGGAATAACATTAAAGATTAAATTATCGCTGACACTGAGGGCATATGCCAGGTATTACATGGTGTGTGTTGTATTCCTCGTCCTGCCTCTCGTTAGCAAAGCGCTCCACCGGGAGCAGCAGCGCTTGAATTTCAGTGGTTGTGATGTGGTTTTATTCAGGCATCTGGAGCAATTCTCCATACCCTTAGGTTTTGGACTTTAAATCGGTAAAATGATATGCATATAGCACAGTGCTTGTGAGGAGTATTGGAAAAAGCACTGAGATTATTAGAAGAAACCATAACTGATGTGGAAAATATTGCTAAAACAGCAATTTGCTTCTAACTATTTAAAAGGGCACTTCTGAAACAGTTAAAAAGGTGGAGATTGAAAGAACTGGAAACATCATCATTTTTATTTGACATATACAGTCAGAGATCAGGCTTCATAGTGCCAAGCACTATACAAATATATATCAAATATATAGCCCTTGTCTCAGGCAACTGTCAGCCTTGTTATTAAACTAGAGACATGGAAAACAGAAGGAAATAAAGAGCAAGCGCTGGTCAATGGGAAAGACAATGGCCAGAGCAAATCAACATCACAGCAGTCATCAAATATTTGCAGAATAATCAAAGACTTTTATGTAGACTTTAACAGAGAACGAAATAGCTCTAAGGCCCATAGGGATCTTTTAGACGCAAGGGACAGCACAGAGAAAAGTATGGAAGAGTGGAAACTGTAGATAAATTCTCCTTCACTGCTATGGAAAGGAAAAGAGATTTTCTTTGGAGCACAGTCGAGTACATTTCCTGACAGAATTCTAAATAGCTTTGGGGCTTTTAGCATGCCTTTACTTTGCCTATAGAATTTATCATCCAGTTTCAGGCCATGTTCATAATTTATGACGTAAGACAACATTTGGCCTTAGACAGTCTGTTTGTCTGAGTCCCGGTTGGTTTTCTCAAAAAAGAGAAATCACAGAAAATAATTAACTTGCTCATATTTACGTTTTCTCTTTTTTTTTTCTTTTTTTTTTTTAATGTTTAGCTTCTTAATCTGAATTTCCAGAAGTAAACAATAATTTCTTGATGCCTTGGTGCCTTAGTATTTTCTTCGATTCCACTTTTTAATCTTGTATCATAGAAAAAACAGTGTCTGAAACCTGGGTTCTTATCAAGCCGATTGAGCTGGGAATGAAAACCTGTGCCTGGAAATGTAAAATCCTTTATATTAAAAGACCAAAGACTTGCCTATGTTAGAACATAATGAAATATTAAAAGAACCACAGTGGAAAAAGTGGAATAGATTTACAGTTTTAAAATAGCACTCATGATACAAAAGTTCATGGTTCTATTTAAATTTCAAGAAAAAAGCTCATGGCTTTTTTCATTAATGAAGAATGCATTCATTGTGGGTTCTAAGCGCCTTAATTTAGAAGTCAAAGGCGGTTTTTATTAATAGCACATGTAATCCCGACACAGGAGATTCCCGTGGCAGATTCATTTGCTCCTTAAACAGGCACCCTTGGCATCAGTGGGAAAAAGGGCTGAGTAAGAACTGCTTGTCAAGGGGGGCTCCTGGTGACAGCAGGGTCCCTGCTGGCAGTGCCACCTCGCTGCTGTCCCACAGGCAGGATGGGCACGTTGGTCATGTCGCGAGGACAAGCCACGAATGTGCATCCTCTCTCCTCTGGAAGGAGATCCCACGCAGAGAGACTGGCACCAGCCACGATGGGTCCTGGGTCTAAACATCTAGGGGAGGAGGACCCCAGGATGCTGCGCTGCTCAAGAGCACAGACACAAGCATCGGGAGGGGGAGCGAATATGATGTTCTGAGGAACGCAGGGAAGGGAAGACCACCTTGATGGCTGTCACTGGCAGTAGCTGGCAGCTTATTTCTCTTTCACCTTGTTTATTCCAAGAACTCCTCTGACATACAAGGAACACTGGCAGAGTGGGACTTGACACTGTCATGGCGGTCTCTCTGGTTACTATGTATGGGGATTCAACTCATCTCAGGCTTTTCATGGAAATAGTTTGTGTGAGCCAAGGAAGAAGAAAAAATATATACTCCTCCCACCTTTCTGAGAAGGCAAATAGCCACCAGGAAAACCCTCTGTCCTGTACAGCTTGGCATTGCAGTAAAGCAGTAATCAAAATAAATGTCCCAGAATCCATCTTATCAGGACCCCAGGGAGATGTTGTGTTTCCCAAACTCGCAGATCCCCGGTCGCTTTGGAGAAAGCTGCCTCCCACCACGTGGCCAGCTGGTGCCACCGAAACAGAAGACCATGGCTTGGAAACAGCAGCGGGCAGCCAAGGATGGTCAGAACCACACGCAGCAGCCCAACCCTGCAAGAAAGGGATGGGATTAGAGAGCCCTGAGGTTAAAAAGAAGCCATAGGTCCAAGAGGCATCTGAAAACTCTTGGGTAAAATCTTCAGAAAGGCAAGGAAGAGCAAAAAAGCAAGGGGAGGTTTTAAGAATAATGTTATGCAACAGCAGAGCGGTGGTGAAAGAGAGCCCAGAGCTGCAATGACACATCTGTCCCTCTGACTGTCCTTTGAAGGAATTTGAGGAATGCCCAGAATGAGTCTGAATACTGTACAAAACACTGTGCCTTTTTTTTTCCCCCTGCTTATTCTAAATTTGATGCTCAAGTGATTTCTGGCCCAAAAAGAGGAACTCCAAGCCATCCTGAATGTAAAATGGCAAAAGCCCTCATTATCAGTGGAGTCTGAAATGAGCTACAGAAAGACTAAGACTAACAAATGATAATTTCCAGCTGCTGATGCTTCCAGTACGCAGAACAGAGCTGTCACAAGCCATGACAGCTATCAGGAGAGGGGAGAGAGATGCCAGGACTGCAGAACTCCTTTGCATTAATCAATTTATATGAAGTTTCCAGTGGAAAAATTTTGGCACATCTGCACTTGAAAAAGTCCATAAAAACCTTGTATGAAATACATTTCTGCTTTTCAAACTTTCCTTTCTTTGTGTATTCCCCTAATAGCTCAATATTTGCCAGCGAGCTACCCCCAAAGCAGTGCTGGTGTTTCATAAACCGGCAAGCAGTGGAAGCGCGGGAGTTGCAACATCAGCCCACACCCACCGGCCAGTTAAGATGCTGTCTCACCAGTTCCCTTCCCAGGTGACTCCCTAGCCATGCATTTGATCTTGCGAGAAGTTGTGAAACGCCGCGAACATTTATCTCGCATTGTTATCACAGCAGTGGGAGAGAATTCAAGGTCACTGCCAGTCCCTGGCAGAGATCTGAATTAATGTGGAGATCTTTTACCGACGCTGGTTTCCAGGGCATCCTCCACTCCTTAGCAGCAGAGTTACCTTCTCTGGTTGTTGTATACATTCCTGTAGGTAGTTTTTGTTCCTGAAGAGGTGATTCTTAAGATGTGCTTTGGGGGATCTGAGGGCACAGGATGTGCTTTTGCCCGGGAGTGCTCGGGCGAAGTCACCCCTCAGCCAGGTCTGAAGTGGTGGCCTTGGAGACTGGAAAGGAGCAATGGCACAGGGAGCCCCAGGGGCCCTCCTGGCGATCAGGGGAGATGGCAGAAGAAAAGAAGCGAACGGCTAATGGAAAAGGCACCTGCTCCAACCTGGGTAGTCCCTGCCAGCTGTGCCACCAGCATTGCAGAACAGGGAGGGCAGTGCCTCCTGACCCGGTGCCAGAACTGGGCAGGGTCAGGGAGGGCTCTGTGGCCAGTGCACACAGCAGGGGATTTTAAAATCATAATAAAAACTCAATACACGTTTTTTCAGTCTAACCCGCTATTGCGTTCCAGATAACGCCTGCCAGTAGAAGACCCGCAGTGCCATGAGCATGACGCTATACCAAGTGTATGTATTGTTCTCCAAGACCTTTCCAAAAATGACAAATGATCTCAATGCAGATGTTTCTTTATGTATTATTCCCTTTTCATATGTCTGCTTCTCCTCGTACAGGCATTTTCTGGCACTTAGGTAAACAATTCAGTAGACTTCAGATCTGTCAAATGCCCAGGCAGTTGTCATGATAATAGGGATAACAGATAATACATAGTCTTGCATCCTTTTATCACACAGACAGTCCTCATGGACCTCGCTGGTGAGATGAGTATGAATAAGGATTACCGCACAATAAAACTAACTATAAAAGAAAGAAATGAAGGAGGATGACAGAAGGTCAGAATAATTTATGTGGAGTATCAATAAACTGTCAAAACAGAAACACTTTTCTCGTCTTTGTTTTTCTTTTCATCAACACACATTTTTACGGGCAGTGCAACGCTGCGTCCCCTGCCAGCTTCTCAGCTGGCGCCTCTGCACAGCTGGCTCTGTGTGAATTTACATGTGCGGCGGTGACGGTGAGCGCGCAAAACTTGATTTGAGCACAGAGGTACACTACTGTACGTGCAGAGGGAAACACAGCTCAAATGTTTTTGGTTTTTTCTGAGGGCATTTCTTTTCTTCAATGCAAAAAGACAATGAACAGAAGAATCTGTTGGCGTTATAAAACAAGAAGTGTGAGTGAGGTCACAAACCTAAGAGCTACACATTGTGGGCCACAGGCTGGAACGCACACACAAATGTTTGTGTATGCATGTAGACAGAGTTAAGTTTTCCATTATAGTTCTTTCTATGTCAGAAGATAAAGAATTTCAACCAATTGTGTAGCCACTTTAATAACTGTGCACTTTATAGCTTTTCCATTTTGTGTGGTCTTGCTTTCTTTATTTCGCGTGTGTCATTTACCATCTCCTGTTGCCAATGGTTTGGATTCCACTTCGAGGAGTTTTCTGTCAGTTCATTGCTGCAGCAGATACCAAGCAGCAGTGTTGGCTGCAACAGCACGTACACGCAAGTCATGATTCATTATTTTTGGTTCCTAAGAGTATACATGATGTTAATCAAATTCATCTGTAAGCGAGTCAAGTGTGCTTGATTAATACTAATGAGGAAAATCTGAGGGCAGATAGGCATGTAATTTCTGCTTCGTTTGAAAGATATTGAAAGCTGAAAACCTATATTGGTGCAAAGCCTATTTCTAAAACATTAACTACTTTTTCTCTCTGCATCTGTTAGCTGTAAGTACTGACAGGTTAGGAGCAGGGTTCCTCCATTGCTGCTGCAATGTGGTTGTTCTTCTGGAGGCATGTTTGCGCATAGCATTGCAGCCACATCACAGTTTGAAATGAAATGAAATATTTACAGGCATCCCTCCACGCATTTGAATTGCAGCAGGCTTGACAGGCCCATAGGTCCCACATTCTGAAAAATATTGAGACGTCTTGTCCCCACTGATTTCAGTAGCAGGAACCTAAACAACTTGCAGGATCAGGGCCACGATCCCTCAACCCGACAGGTACAAGGTAAACTCCAGTTTGTACCCGGCTGCATTAAAAGCCACTGTTCAGAGTAACAAATAGGAATCATCAGCAGTAGGGGTTCGGCAAACCCTGGAGGTGTGCCGCAGATGCTGGCGTGCGTCCTGATTGTTGCTTTATCTGTTAACACAGGTGGGCATGAGACAATAAATCCTTGATACCAATAGATGTGGTCAATCATAGGTGTGAAATACAGGCTTGCACGGTAACAACGCTTTTATGCAAACCTTTTGCTAGAAGCTACATTGCCCAAAGAGAGGTGCCAGCACCAGTGGGACAATTTGTTATTCCTGCAGCAGCGTAACCTTCCTTTTCTGGAAGTGCACGGGTAACTCCACAGCCTGATTTACCGTAGCTCTACCGCCTGCACAGCAAGTCCGTTGGCTGCTGTCTCGCAGTATTTCAGTAATCCTGTTCATCGTACATAGCAGACAGTTGTCACTGCAGGCTACAAAACAGCTAACAACATGAGCAACGCTTTGGTACTGCGGTGCTGCAGGCCAATGAAGGCAGCACTGGGATAATGATGCTGCAGTGCCCGGGGCTTGAACCCCTGGAAGAAACACCCTATCACCCGGAGGAGACAGTTTTGTCAGGCTTTTTGCTCAGCCTTTCCCCCTCTCAGCTGTGGGTAGAAGACCCCCGGTCTTCTACTCTGAAGTTAGTGAGGAAATGTGCAGCGTACAGGAGAAGGCAGTGACTATAATAACTTCTAGCACTTGTGTAGGAGCCTGTATGTTACTGTGAGTACAGAAAAAGCAGTGACTGCATCAGTCCTCCTGTCTAGCACTCGTGCAAGGGACACAGGGGAGCAAAAACGTGTGCATGAGTCCTTGAAGTGTAATGCAAGGGGGAATCTGGGGGACTAACGCTAACAAAACAAGCTACCAACCCCCACCTAGCCCAGCAGCACACCTGAGAGGACATAGGCATGTAGGATTTTGCCCAATGATGTTTTCAGATGCTTAAAATTCTGCACCGTGTGTGCCTTCAGATGCCACTGCTGTGGCCAAGTTCATCATAACTCCTCTGCTGAGATTCACAAACCGCTCACTGTCGGGACAGCCGGGTCCCTGAGGGATTCCCAGCGTATATCTACAGTATTCAGCAATATCCATTTAGCAAAAGACAATCAAGCAAAAAAAAACCACTCCAAACAGTAGCCATTTCCATACCGAAACAGCTAGAGGATGGATTTCAACAAGTTTTTCATAGCAGCCTGGTGGATAGAGCACTCATGAAAGAAATGGGAAAGCAGTATTTATTCCTCTCTTCCCCTGGAAGGGACTCGGAGCTGTACGCTCCCTGGGCTGCTACTGCAACATACCCCCGAGGAACCAACACAGAGCTCAGGGCTGAAGCTCGAGCCTGCTCCTCCAGACTGAATCTTTGAACCGCTAGACTACATTCCTACTTTTATATATTAGACTGTTGTCATGAACTTTATCAGCCCAGTGGGTCAGTTTTGGCAAGAAGTTGCTCCCTATCACCTGCAATCCTTCCATAAACTAGGAGCTCAGGCATGCTCCTGAGAAGAGGAAGCTGCAGAGCTGAATTCCTCCAGGATAAGATCCCCAATGGATGAACGGTGTAAGGATCTGACTACCACACAAAAGGTCACCTTACCTTCTGTGCAGGCCCCTCTTTGCAAGGCTAAAAGAGAGACAAAGATACCAGAGCTAGCTCTCAGGTGCACAAGGGGGTTAGGTGGGATTTGCAGCTTGGTCTATAAGGTGAGTCCCCCACATTCCCCCTACACTGCAGCAGAAGAGCTCACACACTCGTTTTTGGATCCAGCCTTCTCCCTTCCTGATAACCCCCCACGAGTGCTGGACACGCTGCTGTGATGGCACCCACAGAACAGTTCAGGCACCGGCCACCACTGGCGGGGGGCTCTGGCTCCCACACTGACACAGCTCTTAATGTGGACCAATCTCAAGGAGCGTTAGCCCCACAGCATGTGGAATTAGGGCACCCATCCCTGCTCCAAGGCGTATTGAATACGTGACCCCTAAGACCAGTTGTCTTGAAGTTCGCTACACGGTGTCACCAAGCTAAGGGCTTTCAGGAATCCAAACACCGTGTCTGTCTTCCACCTACACGCCTGTCAAAGAGCCGAGGAAATACCTCACTTCAGCTGAGGGAAAACCAAATATTTTTATTTGGCCAGTGCCTCCCAGGGAACGGACGCTTGGAGCCAACTAGCAGCAAGATCGCTTGCCCAACGAGTTTAATGTCTAAAAGCATTTAAAAGCAGTGCGGATTTAATCCGGTGTGTGTAAGAGTAGTCAAGAATGTATTGTCTCTACTGCAGTCTGGGGGTGTGGGCACACTTCATCGTCTAGTTGTAAAGACTGCTCCAAGCTTCATTAGGTTTTGCCACTCTCCTCATGGTTTTTCTGTTTTGCCTGCTGGCTTATCCCATTTACTTGCCCATCTATTTTGCTTAATTTAAACCATATCAATGGACATATAAATATCTTCTAAATAGCTTATAAATAGCTTATAAATATCTAAAGGGCGAGTGTCAAGAGGATGGGGCCAGGCTCTTTTCAGTGGTGCCCAGCGACAGGATAAGGGGCAATGGGAACAAGCTGGAACACGGGAAATTCCATCTCAACATGAGGAAAAAAATCTTAACTTTGAGGGTGACAGAGCACTGGAACAGGCTGCCCAGAGAGGTGGTAGAATCACCTCTGGAGATACTCAAACCCCTCCTGGGTGTGTTCCTGTCCAACCTGCTCTAGGTGAACCTGTTTCAGCGGGGGGGGGGCTGTGGACCAGATGATCTCCAGAGGTCCATTCCAACCCCTACCATGCTGTAATTCTGTGACATACATCAGAAAGTGATCATCTGGGCAGCTCAAGTGGCTACAGTAAAGGAGCTGCAACCTGTCGTAGCATTCTCTACTCTTGCAAGGGACAAGCCAAATCTCTTACTTGTGTGTTAACATAATGTGTAAGCATATTGCTTCAAAACCAGACCAAAAATCCTTAAACTAAATATCAGCCTCTTTTCCCCACTTAGTTGAAGAGGAAAACCGTTTGTACGAGCAGAGTCTTAGCTGTTTCTGTGTCACTGCTGCCCGTAACAACGTGGACAGAGGAACAGCTTCGATGAGCAGATAGAGCCCAAGCACCTCCTGTGGGCCTCACGGTTTAGATATTATTTTTTTTTCTGTGCAGTCTTTTGTAATGACTAACGTTTGCCACAAATGTCTTAGTGTGTGTTTCTATATGTAAAGCTCTGAGCCCAACAAGAGTCCATCACAAGTTTCAGCTTTGGAAACCTCTCTTTTATATCAGTCATGATAGCAAACAGAAGGCGCAACCCCCCTGATTAATGAATCCCCATACAGCACCTCCTAGCAACCAAAGGTTGTTTTGTTAACACTTCTAGCCGGGACTTGCAAGAGTATAACTTAACCGCACGGGAATGCATAATCTCATTCTCATGAGCTCAGAAGTCTTTAAAGGAAACATTACCTACCTCGACGCTTTCTCTGAGATGCCATCAGTGGCCGGACAGACAGCATTACCAACACACGGGCTAGTCACAGCGGGCAGGAAGAGAAGGTCCGATGCCAAATTATGTAGTTACAATTAGCAAGTCTTCCGTTCTCCTGAAAGGCTGATGAAGCCACACGGTCAGACCTTGGCTCCAAATGTGTCCGTGGCAGCAAATTACAAGGAATTTCAGAGCACAAAACTGATGCCTTTCTGGAAGGCACCTAAAACATAGAACTTAAGTCACTGAGTTTGTAGAGTGTAAAGTGGTGGTAAACAACGCGAGACATGCCCATCTGGGATGCAGAGAAATTCACAACTTTCATGAGTTTTTGACACCCTGACATACATTATCTGTGCAAGAGCAGTCTCCAGACGCCACATTACAACAGCACCGGAGCCTCCAGCACTGAGGCTTCCCAGATCTACCAGCAAGTACAACATAGCACCCCACCCTGAAAACCACTTGTGGCATTATTACATTAAATCTTGTCACCTGACTTGTCATTGACAGGTTATTAAGGTGTTACTCCAGTATGTCTGCAACCTTGTGTTTATACAATGCATCTTGTACTACAAAATCTTAGCTGAGCAATGCCAGCAGAGAGAGTCATCTCAGCAGTCCTGAAGCATGAGGAGAAAAGTAGTTGGCCCCAATGTTTATGCTTGAGACAAACCAGGAGACTGCAATCAATGCAGTTGATTTACCTCCAGTAACCGCTTCGCACTGAATTGCGTATCCACCTGCTGTACTTCACCAGCTACGGGAGGTCAGCACACACGCTCCTTGCTGAAATTAATTAACACAAGGACAAGAAATTTATATCATAATTGATTCATTTGCAACAGTCTACATTTCCAGGCAGTCTGAAGAGTGTGTTTTTAACCAGTAGATCTTCAGGAAATAAAGATATACACAAAGGGAGACCGTTTGGGATTAAGGCCCCTGCCTGGCATCACATTCTGGAGCATAAAGGTGCACTTGATGGACTGGGCCAACCTTAACAGCTGCAGATTAATTCTGTTAGCCCAGAGTGCACAGAGGGACGTCTCGGGAGTCTGCACCCCAGTGATTATAAATGCATGTTTCTGTTCTAATGCTTGCAAATATTTTTTTTATTTCTAGAAATTAATTTTTCTTAGTTCTGCAATTTAACATAATAAAATGCATTTTATTGTCACTGAACTCCTCTGGTACTGAGAGGGATGACAAAGTGATCTGGGAAATGCTGGTGCTCCTCCCTCCGGGCAGCAGTGCCATACCCACTTATGACACTGGGGATTATTCCTCACTGGACTTTCCTCCCACAGGCAGCACATCAAGTCAGTAATCACAACGCCATCTTCTCTGCACACCTCCTTTCACACACGTTTCTAGCACCACAAATGAGTGAGTCCCCTTCTAAAAAGGACAGTGAGACCCTTTACCAGTGATGGCTTGCCAAACCATCGCTGAAAGTTTTTCCTCTTTGAGCCTGACCACTCACAGCAGCCTTAGGTGGGAATATCATGGTGGTGGTGGGAAGATACTCAGGTGGGCTCCTGCCCGTCCCAGGGGGGTGTCAGAAAGCAGCAGCAAATACGCCACCAAACCTAGGCCGAGGTCTTGCTGGCAGCATCCCCACCATCCTGGTCCTCAGCCATGGCTGCGCTGCACCGGGACAGCTCTCAGGAGCTGGGCTAGAGGACAGGAGACAGGTGCCTTCTCTCCAAGGCAGTGCAAACATCAGAGCATCTTATCAGCACAACTCCCCAGCACAACCGTTGGTTGCAAATCACGTACCGAATTCTCTACATCAGACACCGTAAGAACACAGGGCCATGTGTTTCCCGGCTTTACAAATCATGTGGGGAGCTGGAGGAGGGGGCAGCAATGACTTTGAATATCGCCTGGTTGAAAGAAAGCCATTACCCTTCCACCCCGCCGTGCCCAGGGCCTGGCGTGAGTCCCCACACTCCGACCCCGACCTGGCCACAGCCCCTCGCTGGCCGTGGCGGCGAGCAGGAGGGGTGCTCCCACGGCCAGGGGAGGAACCAGAGAGTGTCAAAGAACCTCAGCACTGAGAGCGCGTTATTCTCAGCAACTCACTTCCAGTCTAAGAGGAACATTTTCTCACTGTAACTCCTCAACCTTCTTCCCACCTCCTGTTTTTTTGGTTTCTGACCTGTTTCCTTGTACATGTCCCTTGACCACAGTGCAGTAATGCAGCGTGCATCTTCTTCCAACAGGTGCAAATTACCATTTGGAAAGAAAGGGTTCCCATTGTGGATGTCCTGCAGGGCTTAGCGGAAACCTGTAGTGTCTCCAGACATGACTCTTGCCAGGCAGACAATGTCTCCAGGCAGGTAGTGTCTCTAGGCATAGCTCTTGCCTTGACAGGCATTTCAGGTGGAGCAGGCATGCCCTGGTACAGAGTATGGCAGCATCTCATGTCCGGGAAAGGCAGAGCTACCTCTGCTGGGCCTTCCAGCCAGATTGTTCATCTGAGCAGCCAAACCTCCCACTGAGTTCAAAACGCAGCAGGACTGTGGTCCAGAAGCCACCACCTTTCGCAAGGGTGAGAAGTGGCGAAGCCAGGTGGTGCCTGCAGGCAAGCCACCAGCTGGGGTGTTCACAGGGCCACAGGTCTCAGCAGGTGACTGCACTGTGGGTTGGAACATCCGCTCTAATGATTCCTCCCCTACTCCTCACATCTCCCACAGGAGAAACTCTGCCAAGAGGCCATCCAGGGAGTAACCAGCTCCTATTCGCAGATTCCTTGCAGGGAGTCTCCAGGCCAGCTTCAGAGCTCAGGTTCAGAAGGACTTTTTTTTGTTCCAGCTGACAGCACAACCACCCTCAGCCACCCCAAAACAGGACCTGCTGCTGACAACTGCTGGTAGCAGCCAGAGGCTGTACATCGGGTAATTAATTTTAACTTGTCATTAAACCTTTCTGTTTATCAGCCCCTTTGGCAGAGAGCGTTTAAAAGCTGTACTCATTCAAACACGAGCTCTCATCAGTCTCATCACCAGGAGGCTCAGTAGGTTCTCCTGGGTCCGGGAAAAGCAGAGCAGCAAGTAGCTTTGGCTGACAATAAACAACCTCTACAGGGGATTTCTCCTCACCTGAAGTCATCTGCTCGGTCTATTGCAGAATGGAATGGAAGTGGCACCCATTTTGATAGACAATTATCAGTGATGCAAACAAGTCTTTCCCTGTGTTTTACCAGATTTTTCCCCATGGGCTTTCTCAGATGGTACTTTCTTGGTTCTTAGGAACGCACTTCAGATGTCACCACACTGGAATCTACCCATGCAGGTTTGGCTTGGGTGCTGTAACAGTATATCTGAGTGGGATGTATACTACTCACCCCGTGAGCATCCAAAGGTGGAGTAGAAGCTGTCATATCTGAAGAGAGAAAACGAGCAAGACACAGTAGTTTCAGATACCTTCCTTAGCAGGTCAGCCCTCTGTGTCTCACACTCTGTTCTGTCTGCAGCTGAGCACTCCTAAGGTACGATGGCTCACAGGCATCAGGGAAGAGGAGCTGGAGAATGCCGGAATTGCTTGAACTGGCTCTGAGTATATTCATGATTCAGAAAAAAAAAGCAAAGGGCCAAACTTGAAGCATTGTTCCTGTCCTACTCAATTCTTACTCAAGGATTTCAGGAGTATAGCCTGAAAGAAATTTTGTGTGTGGTCTCAAGATTTTATTGCCTCATTGTAATGCAGTAAGAAGTAATTCTGTCCCAGGGGACTCTGGCCCTCCCAAATGAAACGCCAAGATCCTGGATCCTGATATAATGATGCAAAGTGGCCAAATTTGGTAATGGATAGAGTTGGGACCTTCCGTGGTCTGAACCACCACTGAGGGCACGTCTGAAGGTCAAAATGGGTTGTGATGGAGCAACCTCTTTGAACTATTACCAGGCATTGTAATTTAGAGAAGCCCTCGGGCTGCCTTAAGTTACTCACAAGATCCTACTCTCTTCTGCTGGCCCTGGAAATGAAAAGAACAGAGTGGTTCTAAGCAGTCATTTCTGCTTTTCCTTCTCGGCTTGTAAGCAAGCCTTGGAGAAGGATGTCGGCATCAGCCAGATTTGCAGAGACACAGGTGCTCTCAAGCTCAGCATTATGGCACCAAGCCTTTTGGTGCCTCCCCTGTGTTTAGAAACCCTAGCCCTGAGTTAGGTGTGCAGGCACACTCTGCAACACCTGGGGACAGCTGAGTACCTCAACTGGGGTCCATAGATGTCTACAGCATCAGGAGAAAGACACAAGGGCATTCCCAGTCTTTTAATCACGGTGGCAAGTCTTTGGCAACAAAACACTGACCTGAGATTACCCTCAGGGAGTTTAGTGGTTCGGGTAGGTGTTTAGATATCTCGCAGCTCAGTCTTAGGACTCCAGGTTTTTAGGTGCCTATAGCAGCACTGGGACAGCACTTCGGTACCCGGATCCCTCAGCTGCCTTAACCCGTAGTGCCTGCACCTGGTTCCTTGGACTGCCAGACACCCACGATCGGGTGCTGGCTGCAGCTTTGGTTTACAAACTGCGGTCTTTTAGGTCAGTTATAAACCCGCGGGGCTTGCCCTTTCTTCGCTGGAAGGTATAATCCCATCATAACTCACTTATGACGGAGCTGGTCACCAGATTGATGTGCACCTCGCTGATTTCAATATAGAAATAGAGAGATGGTGCCTGACTTCTGTCTGGATGCAGCAATCGGGTTCACATAAGGTCTTTTTTTGTAGCGAAGTCTCCTTCCCTGGTCACAGGCGCTCGCGATGCATGACAGCGACCCTGTGTCACCCTCACTCACCTTCGAGGGGTCCCTCGGAGCATCCCCCTGCAGCCCAGTGCTCCCTGCTGCCTCGGAAGGGCTCTGCAGGCTCCTCGCAGCCCGGCACAGGCACTCGGGCACCGCACAGCCCCGACCGACCGTCCTGCGAGCAGCTGCTGCCACCCTCAGGTCACCCTCGCAGGAAACCTCTCCTTCTGCCTGTGCCGCGTGCTGCCTCTAAAACAAGTAATTAAAAGCAAACTCCGCAAAGACACCCGCCAGTATGATTCCTGCGCTTTATTGCCATGCTGGCATCGCTTGCCACGCCCGAGTCAAGGTTTTTAATCTAAAATGCTCCAGGTAAGAGCAGGAGCAGGGGCGGCTGTGACACGGGTGGCACAGACGCAGGGAGGACCATCGAGGGCCACGGTCCCGTCTCCGGACGGAGCCTGAGGTGCAGGAGCGAGGCGGCAGCGCGGACCCGCAGGCAGGGGAGCAGCACACGCTGCCTCGCTGCTGCCTGAACGCCTCAAGCTCTCTGCCACCCAAAAAAAAACCTCCCAGCCCGACACACCTGGGCAACCGGCCAGGCAGCTGCACCAGGCCTGCAGGGACACGATGCTCAAAACAAGCTGCGCCCGCCCTGGAAAACGTGTTCCCTGCAAGGACTGGAACTGCAAGAGGAAAACTGGAAACCAGAGCTAAAAAAGGAGGTGGCCTGAAGTCACCTTAATTCCCCACTTCCAGCTCCCCAGGTAAATCCCCGGCTGGATTTAGACGTTCACATCCTTACACGCCTCTTTCCCAGCAGGAACAGCGCGTTTGCAGCTGGACCCACAGCTGTGGCCAAGGCTGGAAAAAGAGTGCTGCGTCAAGCAATCTTCATTGCTTTTGAACAAGCATTTTGCCTGCATTTATACCACCACGCACCACCTACATCAACTTATACCAGCTGAGGGGCATAGGTCTTGACACAGTTGAGATGAGATAGCAATGGAGGGGGACGGGACCGCCAGCACTGCTCTGAAGGCAGGCGGTGCCCGTCCTCGCTCCCAGGGCTGCTGCGCTGCGGGAGGAGGGATGAGCTCAGCGGAGCAAACTCCGCGCCCGCCAGCCCTTTGTAGCCAGCGGGTTGGCTTTTACTGCCCAGCCAGTTAAACAAAATCCAGTTTGAAGGTGGGCAAAACCTTTGTTCTTATTGCTCTCCTGCTACACCTGTGATCTTTTCACCTCTGTGATATTTCTGTAATTCTCCTAGGGAGAGGAAAAGAAATTACTTGTCTAGAGACCACTTTTATTGGCACATATAAGTGCAGAAGTAAATAAGCCTTGTCCTGAGGGAAATTTTATGTCCTCTCAACAATGCATGCTTAAGCCTACTGCTGGTGATAAGGATTTTTCTTGGAAGCTTCATTCCAGAGGTTGCTTGCACGCTAAAGTAGGGAGCAAGCAGAAATTCTTTTCCAAACAAGTTTTGTTCATAAGAGTGTCAGGGTCAGCAATATTTTCATCTCCAGCACGTTCTTCCCTCCTAATATTTTGTCTGAAACCATCATAGCTGCTGGGGAACAAAAGCTCTAGCAAGGTAATTTCTGGGCTGTGTTTAACTTTCAAATCAAAGTTGGGATTTCAAAACTTGCAACGTTTTAGCAGTTTCTTAAAGACCTTTTCAGGCCATTAAATCTTGCAACATCTTTGGGAGGGGAGATATGGATTACTATTGCTTTTGAGTTATGCTTTTCTTTATTGTACAGCTTTGCAAAACAACATGCAGAGAGACTCAGTGACTACACAAAGAGTAGAGCCATTGCAAAAAGCAGCTTGAGGAAAGCTGGTGCTACAGTTTCAAGTGGCTCTGGAGTTTAGGCAACCTTCCACTGCTCATCTGCGTGCTGCAGGCTCCTTGGTTAACCCTGGCTTCTGGGAGCTGTCAACACTGTTAGTAAAAGACCTCACAACCCTTTCCAGGCCACCGATTTCATACTGGTGGTAATATGTTTCCCTCCACAAAGCAGAATTCCTGAATTCTTTCATCAGATCAGATTTTAAAATCTTGTTGTTCCTGAGCAGATTGTGTTGCTCTACATCCATCACAGATTTTAGAATCGAAGGAGCTTTTGAAGATAGTCAGTGACTGTTAGTCAGTCACAGACCTCGCAGATCTGTACTTTCTCCATACTACTAACACAGACCAGGAGATCACTTACATTGGAAGGAGCCTTTGGAGGTCATCTAGTCCAACCCTCTCTCAGAGCAGGGCCAACTTCAATGTTAGATCAGGTTGCTCAGGATTTTGTTCAGTCCAATTTTGAAAACTGCTAAGGATGGAGCTTCTGGGAGAGCCTCTTTCACTGTTAATCTCTCTTGCTGCGGTTTTTTTTTTTCCTTTTCTTTATATCCAGTCAGAATTTTTCCTTCTGCAGTTCAGAACTGTCACCTTTTATCCTTTTGTTGTGCACCTCTGATGAGAGTTCAGATCCATCTTCTTTCTAAACCCCAGGTCAGATGTCTGACCTCTCTCCTATACAGCCAAGTGTTCCACGCAGTTTGGTTAATTTATCTTCACACCACTGCTATCAGATGAAGGGTTACTAACCACACTTATGAGGTGGAGCATAGAGACTAAAGATAGCAACTAAAAGTCAAAGCAACTAAAAGTCAAAGACATTCGCTAATTTGGACTGCCCTGTTTGAGAGAAATGGTACCAGATTTCCATATAGGTAAAAAGCACAAATTCTCTTCACATCAGCTGCCACTCAATTTATTCCCAGATCACTGTCTGTCCTCTTAGCCGGATGAAGATGGAAAGTGAATACATGTTCACACAAGACTTCATTGTGATGCATATGTACAAGGCCATTCAATGTCCACAAGGCAACGTTGATCCTGAATGCCAGCAGCCTGCAAAATAGTGTCTGTATCCTCTAAGAGACTGTGCTGCAATAAGAGTTGCAAACATTTTCATCTGGATCATACTTTCCAGTTTCCAGCGATTCACAGATCAATAGCAAATAGAATTCAATGACTCTGTAAAAGCCTACAGACATCATCTGAGAGGAAACAATTGCTTTACCAGTGACTTCACAGATACTTGCCAAGGGCAGGAGAATGGTGAGACTTGGGAATCACAGGGTCCATCACAGGATCTGGAGGAGAGCATCCTCCCTCTTTTCACCAAACTCGACGCTTCTTTCTTTTTATTAGTGGTATCTGGTTCCAACCTTGATTTCTCGACCATCTCATCCCCACCCATCCTGCTTGCTCAGCAGGACCTGGCCTTCTTTGGCTTCTCTACCTGACTTTATGTGCCATCTTAGTCTATGCCCACGTTCAGCTCTCCCTCCTACCTGTCCGTCTCCTTGCTCCCCCAGGTCCCCTCCACGTCCATCTTGTCTCTCTCTGTGACAGTCCTGATCTCACCGGTTTCCTTATCCCCTTGGGTCTAGTTTTACTGCTCTGACCCGGACATTTTTCCTCCTTGAGGCAGACGGGCTGTTGGTAGGCTGATTTAACACACAGATGAGACAGTTCTTTGCTGTCAACTGCTGCATTTGTGCCCTGACCAGCAGAGAGCAACTGGCAGCAGGAATGACTGGAAGAATCCCTTGAAACAGCTCGGGTCGCACTGTATTTAGTCATCTGTGGGATGTGGTGTATTCAGGGCCTGATCACAGGTAAAAGCTCTGAGGGAATGCAGCTTGCTCAAACTGGTACAATCGAGCAGTTCTGAGTCTCATACAAGCCTGGTGTGTAAGAAATCAGGAGACATTTGAGCTGCTCAAAAGAAAGAAGTCTTTACCACACATATTCCTACTGCGTTTTTCTTGCAAATGTTTATAAGCTGGTGCAGATTCTAAGGGGAACACTGAAAAACGTGCTAATACAGAAGTGATGCCTTTTCTTTTAATCTCTTCCCACCTCTATTTTAAGTCCTAATCCAAAATATGAAGGCAAGAACATATTCCAGCAGAAGAGTTTCCAGTTCTGGAATAAGGACAAAACAAACTCTTTTCTCCTACCCACAGTCTTCGGAATGGATCAGCCATTTTTGGTGAAGCTTTTGACCCAACACAAATATAAATCAGCCTGGCAGCAGAAAACTGTGGGGGAAAAATTTAGTCCAAGCAGGAAAAGTTTCAAAGGAACAAGTGAATGAGAAAAGTGCTGTATAGCAGGAACTTGCTGACCAACTTTAGCGGTAGGAAGTACTGCCAACCCTTTCTACGTTTGTTATACCTATCTCAAATACGACATTAGCATGAGCAACCCACAAAGGTTCATCTACTTAACTCAATGATTTGGGCAGCTAATCCAGATCCCCAGTCTGCAAGGTTTTGGATAAGCCTCAACTCCTGCACAGAACTCCGTTGACTCAACGAGGCTGTGTCCAAGCCAGCTACAGGGCAGGACGAACACCCCATCAAAGGCAACGCCTTCCAATGGGAGGGAGGAAATTTCAGGCTGCACTTCTATTGTTGAGCAAACTCCATCCCTCAGAAGGAACCTTGAAAAGTCAAGGGTCACGAGGGAGCTCACTGTTACATGACATTACTCACGCTCAAGAAAACTAAAGCCTGGGCCAAGGCAGTCATAATGAAGAGGGGGAAAAGATCTTTGGCTAATTGACAGAAAATACCCCAAAATCTAGCTTGCAGGGGCACAGACTTTTGCCACAGCGGCTGACATTTTGCCTGTTTGGAAGGAAATGAATTAGAGGAGAATGAAGAGCATATGTTGTCAAGTGGGTGTAAATCCAACTAAGCAAACAAAGGAGCACAGGGAGAACTCAGGCTGACATGAAGGCTGAGAGAGAAGAGAAGAGGCTGGAAGCAGCAACAGCAGCAGATGCTTTTAGACAGACGTATTTCCTTAAAAATCAGCTTAGATTTCCACGTGTTGATGAAAAGCCGGGTAAAAGGTAGCAGCGACCAATGCACCTACCCAGGGAAGTTTCTAGCAGAATATCCACAAGTTGGTTGCAGTGTTCAGTATTACTTATTCGGGTCCTGACTCATGATGCTTGTGCAAACACGTATTGCCCCTCAAGAGTGGAACGCTCTCTCATACGTTATAAGTCCTATAAGTACCTTTGTCTACAAAAGCAGACTTGCTTTTGTACGAAGTAATAGCACACAAGGCCTTGTTAAAAACAGATTTCAACTCAGCTTATTCTTCAGTTACTCTATAAAGCCAAAAGTGGGTTTCCTTATTGTTCTTTATAGCCTTCCCAGATCTTCTAGCCACAAACACATCATTTATTTAAGCCACACATAAACAACCATGATTTACGCCAACTTTTCATTCAATGGAAAGCGCATGAGAGAACTACTTTCCTTCTGTGTGTTACTTGCCTGCAAGGGCTGGAGTGTCTCTTTGCAAATTCCTCATGGTAACCCCAGGCAGTTGTCAAAGCTTGTTCCATATTTGGCATTTTAAGAAATTCCCATGAGTTTATTCCATTACAGAATCATTCAGTCACCATTTGGCACCTTTTTTTGCACCAGATGACGAGTCAAAGAACTTCACGATCTCTGAAAAAGCCAGACCTTTAACCGGACTTGACGTCAACCTCTTGTCAGAATGCAAGACATATCTACTGCAGTTGCCATACAAACTTGTATGACAACCAAAGATTGTTATATGGTTCCTTGTCTGACAATAAGCGAAGCGTTATAATTCAAATTGCTATTCTGCAAGTGAATAATGATACAGGGTCACCATCTCAATCACAAAAAAAAACCTGAGCCAGGAAGCATAAAAGCTGAATCAACAAAAATAGTCAGATGAAACCAGTTAAAAAAAGCTCTTGCCGCAGTATACAGAAATAAATAAAACACCACCCCTTCTGCTTTTTAAAATCAGGGTTGGTCTCATTCGAGAACATGCAGTACGCTTGTCTCTTTGGCACTATGCCCTGTACACCAGAAGTAACAGAATTTCTCCAAAATCCCCTCCTCCCAGCTAAGAGCTGGCAAGGAACACAGTATTGATTGCTGAAGCTGAGGGCTGGTTGACAGTCCTCCCTACCCAGTGTGATTCAGAGCCCTGCAGTAGCCGTTCTAAGATTAGCAGACCATTCCCTAAGAGCACACATCTCTGATCTGTTCTCCTGACAGGGCGAGCACTCCTCTCTGGGCCCGCCGGTGCAAAGCAGCTCAAATCGGTGTCATTCTATGGAGTACCCTATGACACATCTGAGCTCAGATGGAGCGCACTGTGACTTGATAACCCTCAACATCTCACCCCTATAATGGCAGCAGGACGTTTAGCTGGCATTGCACTCACCACTCGCTGCCTCAGGCATATCTCTCCGCTCTGTACATTTTCACTGATTCTGCAGCACTAATAAATGTCGAATACTGGCAATCTTTGCTTAGCATTTGTTGAAAAAAATACGCTGCTTGCCATTATGCTTACTCCTGTGGTTTCTGCTGCTCTTGTTTTCCATGCTGCACTGAAGAAGCCACCATTTCAGACCTATTGCTAGGCACACCTGCCTTATTCTTTGGGGTGGGTCCCTAGGAACCACGACTTGGTGGATGAACACTTGCATCTCTCAAAAACTGGAAAAGGCAGCCACGTACATTGATTGACACTTTGTATTTCAAGCATTGCACTAGAACACAGCCATGACTTCAACAGCCCTTCCCTCCCCCTTTCTGCAGAGCAAACCTTGGACCTAGGAGACCAGGGCTGATGGGTGGGACCACGCAACATAAACTACATAGTGCTTTACAGCTGGCACCACTGGCAGCGGATCCAAAAGCCACATCTGAGACCATCTGCTAGGACCTGATACTTGCCTTTCAGCACCAGCCACCTTCCCCAACCTCTCGGGTTTCGCAATTGTTAAGAGAAGGGGCAATATGACCTTGTAGAGCCCTGAAATCCTCAATATAGTTTATCCGTCAACAGTCAGATTAGGCTAAATTCACCACAGGTCCTTTTCCTAGTAGATGTTTCTCACTTATGGGTGAAGAAATTCATATGTCCACGTGCTGCACTCTGTATGAAAACACCAATTATTATACTGTGATTATGCAGGGAAGATGGGCTAGCTCATTTTGCAGGCTGTTGTAGACTATTGTGGGAGAATCACAGATGGCATAATAAATTAGAGTCTGTATTCATGCTTCCTATATTTTCCACAACCTATCCCTCCAGTGAGAAACATAGTTTTCCAGGAGACATCAAATTTCAAATGCAGATTTTCAATCTGCATCATGTGTAATGCCATGCGCAATCTGTTATTTGGGTAGTATTGTTTTACCCAAACAACCAAGAAACACATGCGTACTTCCATCATGCCCAGAAGTTCGTGAAGGGTTAATGAGGGGTGTACATTTGGCTGGCTGGGTGGATGCTGGAGGAGTCTTCTACTGAGCATCACCATGCAGCTGCCACTGCCAGAGATCTGGGGCAGCTTGGCGTAGCAGGGCACAGACGGGGAATCATACAGAGGCTATAAATGGCATTGTGTGTGTTTGTATAGGCCACTTTGGGCTTCTTAACCTTGAAGCAACATTACTTAGTGTGATAGCCCATCTGCCAGAAATCCCTCCCAGAACAACGATCTGAGCCTGGATCACCTTCACACATACAGCAATATGTCTGGGGGCTCATCTCCTCTGGCCTCCCAAGAGCTCCATGGTGCTCCAGCATCAGCTTTTATCTTACTTATTTAGAAACTGCCAAAATAAAACTACCCTCGAGGCCAAACAATGAAAGGGCTTTTGCGCGAGACCTGTGTTTTCCCAGCATGCAGCCACAGCTGTGTTGTGCATGACGTGACGGCATGTAGGATTGTGTGAGGGCAAGACTCTACAGGTGAGGCGAGACGGCCTGCTGAGATAGTCCTGAGGGACTGCCTTGGGCAGAGAAGATGAAACATGGTTCATTGTGGATCCTGGAGCAAACTTCCTTCTCTTATATGTCCAGGTTTCCTCATCAACACTGCCAGCTGGTTTGCTCCAAACCTGAGTGGGCTCGTGTGTGTTCAGTAGAGATGACCAGGGTCCCACAAACAAACCAGTGATGGAACCAAACTGCCATCTACTTGTTCATGCAGAGGCAAGAAACCACATAGGAGATCAGCATCAGCAGAGAGCAGAGAATCACAGAATCACAGAATGGTCAGGGTTGGAAGGGACCTCTGGAGATCATCTAGTCCAACCCCCCTGCCAGAGCAGGGTCACCTACAGCAAGTTGCACAGGACGGCATCCAGGCAGGTTTTGAATGTCTCCAGAGTGGGAGACTCCACCACCTCTCTGGGCAGCCTGTACCAGTGCTCTCTCACCCTCAAAGTAAAGAAGTCCCTCCTCATGTTTAGATGGAACTTCCTATGCCCAAGTTTGTGCCCGTTACCTCTTGTCCTATCACTGGGCACCACTGAAAAAAGACTGTTCCCATTCCCCTGGCACCCTCCCTTTAAGTATTTATAAGCATTAATAAGATCCCCCCTCAGTCTTCTTTTCTCTAGACTAAAGAGACCCAAGTCCCTCAGCCTTTCCTCATAAGAGAGATGTTCCAATCCTTCCTACAAACAGGGACAGGAGCACAACTTACAGAAACTTACGGGCAGCACAGATCTAAGTATGATCAGTCTCAGATAATTACTAATTGCAATAATCATTATTATATAGATTGGCTAAAATCTCTTTCTTGAGTTACAAAGCTGCAGGAAAGCCTTGCCCTTGCTAGTTAAAATAAGCTGTGGGAGCTGTAAGATATCAGACAGCCTTTGTCTAACAGCGAACGGGCACCACAGCAGCACAGCACCTGGATAAGCGTGACCACCACACTCCACCATATACAGGGTGAAGAACAGTCTCTTTAACAGCCAGCATAAAATGTTGAAGAACTAAACTCTACCTATTAGCACAATTCTAATTGTTACCAAGAACACAATTTGAATGCCAAAAAGATGTTCGTAACTGATGATGTTCTCAATCATTCTCTCACTTGGGTTTTATTTTCCAGTATCATACAGCATTTAGAGTTAAAGGAAACTCAAAAAACCCTCTGAAATAAATATGGATGGCAAAGAGAGGTCAGTGCACATGGCTCTCTGTTCCCAAACTGCATCAAAATGCAAGGGAAACGTTTGATGATGGGTTAGGATGGACTGTGAACTCAGTGACGGTCTCGGGAAAGACAGAGCACTAACTGTTATAACAAGGAGAACAAACCAATTTTAACTTTTTTCAGAACATTAGCTGGGCTTTTAGCCACTGCTATCACATGTACCAAATATCCAGAGGCTGCACATCATGTGGCACAATGCAGAATTACCACAATGGAGACCTACTCTTGCTTGAGGTCTTTTTAATTCTGTAAGTTTGCAGTATTTCTGAAAATCATCCAATCTTCTGTTCTTCTGGGCCTTTCAAAGTAAAAGCTTAAAAGCTGTAAACTTTTCAAAGTAAAAGCTTAAAAGCTGTAAACTGATTTCAAACTTCTGCACCTTCAAAGAAGAAGGAAAACATAGCCATTAAAAAATACACCATGAAAATATGCTCAGTGCCCAGTGTTTGGCAGAAACTGTCCCTAAAAGGAGTCAGCTAAACGTAGATAAGCCTGTACTCTGTATGTCTGAGAAATAAAGTTTGTTTATTGTCCCAAGTAAAAGCAATAGGTGAATTTCAAAATATTTTGACACAGTATCAAGCTGTGGTCTCAGAATTTTGGACCTCAGTTGCTATTGCTCTGAGGTTCATTAAATTGTAAATTCAAGGCAACAAACACCTACCCCATTATAAAGCCGCAGTTACACAGGTACATAACTTTTCATTGTCAGAACAAGAATCCAACCAGTCTTCTTAACAGCATATACATGTATATAGCATTGCCTAATCTTATAAAATTTGGCTCAAGAGCTGCCACCTTTACAAGCAATAAATCTTTATGGTCAAATGAAAACTATAAACCAAAGTAGAAATACATAGGAATGTCCATAAAAACAATCTCACTAATTATGATACCAAAGGAACAGAAGACTGGAAAGCAAAGCTAGTTTTTAAAATCTGTATTATGATTATAGTAAGTATGATTAACTTAGTAATAACTGTAACTGTGTATAAACACCAGGAATCACATTTATCCAGAAATACACAGAAGAGAACTTGGCAAAAAGAACAAAATGTAACTGCACATCCGTATAGCTGTTTACTATACCTATGAGGAGGAGGATGCAGGCGGTAGGGAAAGACACTTCAGTTTTATTAGGTGGGGGAAGTTGGACTGGTGACATTCTGGAAAACGAAAGAAGCATTCTCTTTTATCCTTTCAAGGAAGGGATCAGCTAGAGTCTGATGTTGCCCAGAGAAATGTTTCCATTGCATCAGCTGTGACATGGAGAGCGGTTTCTTTGAATCAGGCTTCCCATGATTTTGGCCGAGCTGGCAGCTTCTAGATGCAGAAGGCTTCGCTGAGGAAGGATCTGAAAAAAAATGATGCAGTAGATTAATCAGAAAAAACTAGGACAGAAAATTTCAGTCTGAATCAATAAGCCAGTTGGTGATAACAAATGAGAGAAAATAGACAGCATATATAATCCTGCTATGTCATTGAAACACAAACATATGTATCCATAGTAAGAGGGGAAAGGCTGTTTCTTGCTCATTGATTGAGTTTATCAAAATCACCATATGCTAGCGTAAAGCCAAATCCTTTTACACGTGGATGGGAAAGGAAATATCTTATCTAGCAATTTCCTTTCTTCTGTTTTCCTAATTCTGTGACATTTGGGCTGCTCC
Organism: Vanellus vanellus; assembly: GCF_965231255.1. Taxonomy (NCBI): domain Eukaryota; kingdom Metazoa; phylum Chordata; class Aves; order Charadriiformes; family Charadriidae; genus Vanellus; species Vanellus vanellus. The sequence goes on from NC_138906.1 coordinate 144,218,306, forward strand.
CATTCTTTAAGTAAATCTGAATCTAGAAGTATGTTGCAGCAAAATTCGTGCTAGTTTCTATTTCCTCCCAGAGGAGTCATTTCAACCAGCTAAGAATAGTTTGAATAGCTATTTCATTGACTTAGCACACCAGAGCTATGCACTCTGTACATCCAGATTATGTCAAGTTGTTCAATATACACAATATTGTATACTGTAGATCACAGTAAGGAAAAGACTATTGCCTGTGAAGCACAAAAAGAGGAATTCACTTTTGACAAAGGATCCTAAACAGTATCAGGTCACTGCAGGGTATGTCACACATTGCTGGCTTCATGACTCATCTGATGCATGTGACAAATGGATGGAAAAAATTGCATCATTTTGGATGGAAAAAATTGCATCACTGCTGCTATCAGTTTCAAACCTGTCGTCAAATATTTTCATAGCAGTGTTATGTGCTCCTTAGGAAAGACCAATGACATGAACAGTGTGATGACTCAGAGTATTCTTGAGTTTTTTAAAGTTTTGGAGAGCCCATAAAGAGTCATATATGCAAGACTTTCCTTTTGACTGACATATGATGCACATTTGCACTAGACATGCAACATATTTTTTTACTGGCCAGAAGAAAAATTAGAATAGATGCACTTCTGAAGTCATAGAATCATAGAATACCAGGTTGGAAGGGACCTCAAGGATCATCTGGTCCTACCTTTCTTGGCAAAAGCACAGTCTAGACAAGATGATGGCCCAGCACCCTGTCCAGCTGAATCTTAAAAGCGTCCAATGATCAGGAATTCACCACCTCCCTGGGGAGATTATTCCAATGCCTGATTGTTTTCATTGTGAAAAACTGTCCTCCTGTGTCCAGTCGGAATTTCCCCAGGAGTAACCTGTACATATTACCCTTGTCTTTGACATGTGACTCCTTGTAAAAAGGGAGTCTCCACCTTCTTTGTAGCCACCCTTTAAATACTAGAACATGGTGATAAGAGTCTCCCCTAAGCCTTCTTTTCTCAAGGCTGAACAAACCCAGTTCTCTCAGCCTTCCCTCATATGGCAGGCTTCCCAGTCCTTTGATCATGTTGGTGGCCCTTCTCTGGACCCTCTCCAGCCTGTCCACATCTTTTTTGTACAGCAGGGACCAAAACTGACACAGTATTCTAGGTGTGGCCTGACAAGCACTGAGTAGAGTGGGATAATGACTTCTTTGTCTCTGCTGGTGATGCCCTTGTTGATGCAACGCAGCATCATGTTGGCTTTCTTTGCCACTGCAGCACGCTGTTCACTCACATTGAGCTTGTTGTCCACCAAGACCCCCAGGGCCCTTTCCACAGAGCCGCTCCCCAGCTGGGTAGATTCCAGCCTGTGCTGCACTCCTGGATTATGTTTTCCCAAGTGCAGGACCTTACACTTGTCCTTGTTGAACTTCGTAAGGTTCTTGTTAGCCCACTCTTCCAGCCTATCCAGGTCTTCCTGCAGGGTGGCTCTCCCTTCCGAAGTGTCCACTTCCCCACTCAGTTTGGTATCATCGGCAAACCTCATCAGGTTGCACTTGATCCCTTCATCCAGATCACTTAGGAAGACATTAAACAGCATTGGGCCCAATATTGATCCCCGGAGGACCCGACTTGTGACAGGTTGCCAGTTTGAGAAGGAGATATTTACCACCACCCTCTGGGTGCAGCCTGTCAGCCAGTTCCCCACCTACCACATAGACCACTTGTCTAGACCATAATACATCAGTTTCTCTAGGAGAAGGCTGTGGGGAACCGTGTTGAAAGCCTTGGAGAAATCCAGGTAGACAGTGTCCACCACACACCCCACATCAACCAAGCAGGTTACTTTGTCATAGAAGGTGGTCAGGTTTGTCAAGCATCATTTGCCCTTGGTGAATCCGTGCTGGCTTTTCCCAATCAGTTACTTCATTTGACTTGTGATAGCCCCCAGGAGTATTTGTTCCATAACTTTCCCAGGGACTGAACTAAGACTGATGGGCCTATAATTTCCTGGATCCTCCTTTAAACCCTTCATGTAGACGGGGGTGACATTAGCCTTCTTCCAGTCTTCTGGGATGTCCCATGATCTCCACAACTTCTCAAAGATTATGGAGAGTGGCTTCGCAATGATGTCAGTCAGCTCTCTTAACACCCTCAGGTGGATATTATCAGGGCCCACCGATTTGTAGAGGTCAAGCTCCTGTAATAGTTCACATACCAACTCTTCCTTCACTTACAGTGGGTCTGTGTTTGCATCAACCTGGATTTTTGTTCCCAAGGCCTGGGCCCCTTACAGATTACACACTCTTAACTCCATAAATTACACCATAACCAGGTAAAACAATAGGCTTACAGCTTTGTAACTGATCTGAAAGCCAGTAGAATAGCAAGCAACCCATCTGCATGACCTATGCACAGTTAATTGCTTCCTTTCAAGATTCCTGTGATTTCCTAGAAATGGCGCTAATGTGAATGGACAACAGGAGCTTGGTCAAGAACATCCAGTCTCACTGATATGTCTTATGGAGATCACTATGAAAAGTTCATCTATTGTGAAGCCTGTATTATATTGTTTGGCTCCTCTTTAGTTTATCTTTTGAATCACACTCGCTAGAAATGGAGGAGACAAACCAGTGAAAGTTCTTGGCCTTTTCTGTGCATTAGTATCTGTCCCCAGTAACCTGGAATCTGGTTCCCCGATGAAGTAATTTGAAAGCTTTCTATTCTTAGGAAAGGCAAAGAGACCAACTAATGGTAGCTGCATTCTGGGTGATCAAACTGAAGACCATGACTCACAATTTGACTAGGGAACTGATAAGCCAGTTTGTCCTTTGCTCTTCAGGAAATCAAACTTTCCCCTCACTCTGTCAGTTCCACCACTTAAGTCTAAGAATGACCTTCAATTTTCTCCTTGATTTACTGCCAAAAAGGTTCTGTTCACTGGGGCCAAGATATGATTACCCTTGAGGAAGTCTGGTTACATTCACTGCCCTGAGATCCGCGAAACTGTTGTTGTGGTTGAACTGATGGAACAAATATGCGTTCAAATCGTAAGACAAGCATTCAAGAGTGTTAAACAATTGCAAAATGCTAAATAAAATTACATGCACCAGTGTTCATCACAGTAATATTATAAAATTTCTCTGGATTTGCAGTCCAGGAGCTCTACCTGCCTCACTGCACACCAGTGAGAAAGTCTGGCTAAAATTTAACACTAAAGGTGCGTGTTCTACACAGATCCTGTAATAGTGCCTAGGTGGAGGCTGGTGTATTTTAGAACATAACTTATTCATGCGAAACCAGAAGGTCTAATTTTTCAGTCCTTAAAGAGAGACACAAAGGCAATTAAATCAGTATGTGGAGGAAAATTAAAGGAGAGTGGCAAATCCTTATGGCTACAGAAACACTGTGCTTTCACTAACCAAGTCCTCCTCATTTTGGATAGAATGGGATGAGAAAGGAATACAATTCCAGCCTACTACCTGGAGACATGCAAACCATCAAGCAAAATAGTCTCACTGGGTCTGTTGAACACATGCGCTCTTGTAGCCATTTCTTTGGCTCTTTTCATTGTGGTATCTGTGTGCATTTAGAAGACAGCAGTATTGGTACCTCATTATCACATCTGTGATACTGTGTGGGGATATTTCATGCCCAAAGGAAAGAAACATACCAGGGCAATAGACACGCCTTCCTTTAAGAAATTAGATGAGCTATAAAACTAAAACGGATGAGATGTAAACATAACTTAAAATATTTTTTCTTTTTTAATCCTGCTCCTAACTTAAACCTATATACCTGTATGCAGCAAGGTATTTAAACAATTTTGGTATGCCAAAAGATCATGAGAGACTGACTCCTACAGAAAGGATAGACGTGAATATTTGCAACTTGGGTTTAAAACTCCCAGAGGATCTTCCAATATTTCTCAAATACCTATTTTAATCATCCTGCATGAGCTTTAGCTAATAACTGTGAAGTGAAGGGTTATATTCAGAGATTTGGCCTATCATTATCTAGATCTTCATCTGGTACTGGCTGGTATAGCTATCTGCAGATAAACAGCTTTTGAACCAACGCTTACCAGCTACTCATTACTGTCCTTGAATATTTAGAAACAAACCACCACACAGTGTCATTTGGTTGTAATGAATCACTAGTTGAGCTGGCCATAGCTAATTCAAGGAATTAAGAGGCATGATACATGAATTGGTTGTTACTGCAAGGAATGAATCTTTTCTCCTCTTCATCTTGTGAAGGGATTCTATGGATTAGAAAAAACAGCCAATATCTGGAAGATCCCATAATGAACCTCATTACTTCAATCCTATTTTACTGAGCATCAGAGTTTTCTCCAATGACAGACCTAAATTCAGAATGGATGTACTACCTCAGCAGTGGCCAGAGACAAAGAAAAAGAAACTCACTTTGATGGTCTTTTTTTCCCATACAGTCGCATTCAAGCAAGTCGTGGGTAACACAGCTGGAATCTTCATGAAGAGTAAAGAGATTTCTAAGCTCCTCTATGGAAAAATTGATGTGTTCAGATGTCTTGGAAAGGTCTACAACTGCCCCAGAAAGGTCTTGTTTGCTGATCTGTCTTTGATAAATCTTTTCTTCTATTGACCCTGTATTGAAAAATAAAAAATACACTGGGATAATTTTTGACTAGTATTCTGAAAAAGAAAAGTCAAATCCATTTCTTTATAATAATATTCATAGGAAATGCTAAATCACTATTTTCCGTTATTAAAGCAAAAGCAAAGCAAATGAATCAATGTGATGCTTCTATTTTAACTGAATTCAGAACAAATTATATATATTTTCAAAGAGCAAATGATTTTCAAAAACACTCTCTCCCTTTCTTTTATTGACAAAATTTCAATAGCTGTCTCACTCTAGGGTATGTTTGAGCACCATCTCTGACCTGTGGTTAGCAGTCTGTAGATGTACACGGCGTGTTTCTGACCATCTCTCCACACTCTGGCCATTGCCTGAAGAAAGCAAAAAGATGAAGAGCATTAACAGCCTACTATACAATAGTATTTAAACTAAAATTTGTAGCCTCAGCCGATCAAATTACCAGTTCTTCTAGCTCATTCAAAAAGATGTTGTCAGCTTTTCCTCAATAACTGTTTTTGTTTTCACAAAACTCTTCTGTTACTAACTGTAAATAATTTTGAAAACGTAATTTACTTTCTGCCATTTATGCTGCCCTTTCTTTCTATGCAGTGTAATAGGAAGGTAGCGGTTTCACCTCTTTCCTGCCAGAAATCCCCTCTCCATATCTGTTTTCCTTGCATTAGCAGCTGTTTAATATTTCAGGAATACTCATCATTCTCCACCATTTCCACACGTTTTTTGCCACAAACCAGCTTTAGAAATGACATTCCAATTTCTTTTAAAACTGTAAAACTAGTGTTTCACACACCCTTTAATTCTTAAACAAACAAAAAATAACTGAGTACTGTTATATGATTTTTGTCAGAAATGTAAGGGTTACACATACATATTGAGTACAAGGACACAAACATGGCTTGCGGTCTTTGGCAACCTGTAGCAATTTTGACTGATTTAGCAGACTGTGTTTCAAGCAACAAGACAAGTGACCACATGAGGGTACTAATTCACACTTGGAATAGGAGCAGGGCCAAGAATCAGTTTGTTTCAGGTATTGAGCAACACGGCATTACTCTACAATAAAAAGTTTCTTACTGCGTTGATAAAAAAGGTTTTTTAAAATTGTTATTGTTAAGGACCATTCTAACTGAGACTCTTATGCCAACTAAATAATCCCTTGAGTCCAACAGTGCCGTTACAAGAATAGCACAGCACTGGCTTTGTTTTCTTTCTTTTAGCATCATTGCCACGTGATTTTCTCATTCTCTTAATTCTGATCAGAACCTCTCCCTTTTTCCCAGGTATTGCAAATCAACAGCAGCACTTGCTATGCAGTCTAATCATAATTTTCTTTTCTTTTTGGAAACAGAGTGTTGAGAGATATTAGTTGTTTAGCTTAAGTAAGTAAATTTTAATTAGAATAAATTACTTAAGGTTATAAGATAGTGTGATTTATGCTGCTTGCCTAGCTTTACTTAGCACGAGTAGCAAGATTTGCTGAAGCCTTTAGGCTGCAATAGAGTTCATTTTCTTAGTAATTTTCCTAGCAGCTGGTAGAATGTGGTGTTTAGTCTTTTAGTATGAGGAAAATGTCGATAAGACACTGATGATTTGTGGTTTTCCCTAAGTTTGGGACTTCACAGTTCCCCATGTTCTGCCAGTGAGTGTAGGTGCACAAGAAGTGTGAACCAGAAGATAAGGAGGCTCCAACCGCCAGCAGGGACTGCAAATCAACAGGATAAGAGCAGTCAACAGCCAACCTGCCTGCCCCGACACAGAAAAAGAATCTAATAAAGTGTTAGAAGACCCCAGACCACAAATCACCATTGGACTAAAAGACATCTGAAGAGCACATGAGGAGAAGGTGCATAGATCGCAAGGGTATAATTGCTCAGGGATTTCTTTGTTCGATGTCCCTCTCCGGAGGCCCCCAGCTAGCTGACCTTGCTGCTGTACCTTTCAATTAATTTATTTATTTTTACAGAATCCAATGCCTGAGACTGTTCTGTGGGAAACCCCCAATTTGGGTTATACTCTGTGCATATATTAGAAAACAACTGAGCGCATTTTTCAGCATCCTCTCTCAGTCTCAGCATTTTACTCCACCGTGAAGCTAAATCACCAGAATTCCAAGGCTGATTAGTAAATACGTGTACCACAGGGGAAGCCTGGCCACCTGCGGTCAAGTCTGAAGAAGGAGGGAGTGCACCCGAGAGTGTGTGGAGCGGAAAGGGGCACCGGTTGACTCACTGGAGCCACCCGCTGCGAAGGGACCTTGGTCCCAGCAGTTAAAAACTCATCTGGTGTGTGTGTGTGCGACGCCTTGAATGGTGTGTGAGTGCTCAGGCAGCGGCATCTCCTTTAACACACAGCAACTTTCCAGTTAAAAAGAGGTCAGGAGACAAAGGGGATACAGGACTCACTCCTCCAAGGAAACCAGAATTTACTCTTCATTTGTTACTGCAAGGGGGCTTCTAATGACACCAATATATATAATATGACAGAGAAACATTTCTTCTTTTCTCCTTACATACAGTTTTTCCCCAGTAATATACTTGTCCAGATGCAATGTGTTAATTGGGTAGCAATAAGATGTGTAAAGTCAGGCACTTCAAACTCAATCAAGATCTCATTGATGCCCACCCCAACCCCCTCATACACAGTTGTATCAGACCTGAAGATCTGTAGCTGGATTCCAGTCGATATCATACAGGATCAAATGAGATGCTCCGACCAGATTCAGTCCTACTCCGCCAGCCTTTGAACTCAGCAAAAAGATAAAGGCTGGACTGAATTTACTATTAAAAGTATCAACAATCTGCTGCCGCTGGGAGACAGGAGTATGTCCATCAAGTCTGGTATAAGAGTATCCATAACGTTTGCATGTCTCTTGTAATATGTTTAATGTCTGAGTGTAATTGGATACCAATACGACTCTGTCAAACAGTAAAACAAAGTTATCTTATCATCTTAGGCCTTGGTAAAATCCAATAACAAATTACTGAAGACATCAAGGAAAATAAAATTACAAGTCAGGCAAAAATTACACATCAACCTGAGGTTACTCATGTTTCCTAAGAAATAAAACACTTCCAATTAATTTGAAGCACATACTAGATTTGGATGCATTATACCTACTGTCAAGCATTCAAATGTTAAATAATGAATGTTTTCCTTCGCAACAGAATTTGGCTTAATGCACAGATTGCAGGGATCCAGAACCAACCATATAGATATTTTTTTTAAAAAAATCTCTATTTATACAAAATAGCAGTTGTTAAGGCAGCATTTGTAAAGGGTGTTGTAGCAGCTAATAAATAATATATATATGCCTGTACTTACTGAAAAAGCTACTGTGAACTTCCATAGACAACTTTTGAAAATTCTAATAAACAAAATCATGAAAGTCAAATAGGAAAGCAATGACTGCTACATTTTATGACTGAAAAGAACTGGGATGAAGGATAGCAAAAGATACCACAAACATTATAGTCTCGATATTTGTTGTTATTTTATTTAAAGCAAAATCAGTCTCCTGATCCCTTACCCTAATGACCCATACTATATTGGTGGGTTTTCTCTGAAATTTTGACTAAATAAGCTTCAGAGATCTGCAAATCTAGAATTTCTATCCTTCCAGATATTGAGGATGAGTCTACTGAGTGGACAAAGAAAGATCTGTTGAATTTAAGCCATAATAAGCACCATTAGGGCATTTTCTGCCAGATCTTGTTTGGAGGTCTTTTATAATCTAAACTAAATGTACAAAATTACATTAAAGGTGCTCCATCTTTTAAAATAATTTTTATTAAAAACAAGTGCTGATGAACTAGACAAATAATTTCAGGGAAAACCTGACAAATTAACATTTTAAAATTATTTTAAAGTATTTTTAGTATTACATTTTACAGTTGAACTACATCCAAGATTTGTTTGTAAAGACTTTGCAATTGATTGATTGATATTTTTTGTCAATCAACCCCAAATTCACACCTTTGTTTTCATTCAAAAATAGAATATAAACTTTAAAAGAGGACTAGAATTGATTCTGTATATTGCAAAAACTATTTAGTGCTAATGACAGCAGAGAAACAAATGAAAAAGAAAGACGAACAGCATTGAATTAAAGCAACAAAACTGTTACAAGTGTAAAATAATGCCTTAACACCATCTGTAACTCAGCAGCTCCCATAGCACTGATAGAGGGAAAGGTCCTTTTTCCTGATACCCCTGATTCTTTTGACCTACAAGAAATAAGGCCGCTACATTTAGATATTTAGTTGTTATTGGTTTCAATGGCTGCTAGGCATATAAACCCCAACAACAGGCACAGCTTCTAATTTGCAAAGAGAGAACATCAGGAAGAAACAAATTCCATTACATCAGTGCCAAGAGATCTGCTGTTGTTTCCTGCTACTGAATTACAGCATGGCCTATTTAAGCATCAACTTAAATAAAAGCTAAAAGCTAAATACTTTTGGAATAACTGGGCTTTAAGGCAGGAGTATGTAAAAAAGTTATCAAGGGACACAAGGTCATGTGAGATTTCCACGAATCAGCAACTGCACAGTAACTAACCATGTGCATCTTATTACCCCATGATAAACAGAGGTTTTGCTACATGTTAGTGGCATTTACCACAGGGAAAATAAGCAGTTGCTGTGCAAGTTCATCTGTTGAGATTGGTTCCCCTGAACAGAAAAGGCAGCAAGCACTAAGCAGTTAAACATCATTAAAGAGGGAAGAACTTATAATCTAGTAACTAAAAATATTTTAGTGCAATTTAAAGTATTTAATATATGAATAATCTCCTCAAGGAGATACAAAGCATTGGAAAGTCTTTGCAAGTAGATAATATGTCATAGTACAGGGGCTGTAGCAAACTCTATCTTACTTGCTGGAACTCAGTATGAAAAATACATGTATCTTTATCTTGAAAAAATATGAAGAGCAACTTTGAAAATGTCAGCCGTAAATCCTAGTTTAGTAATTTAACATGGAAGAGCCAGGAGTACAATGCATGAATGTGCCTGGCATCTCTGTAAACAGTTGCAATGCCTTTTTTTTTTTTTTAATATTACATCCCCATGCATTTGAAAAGCAAAACAATAACAAGCAGGTCACTCCCATTATCTCTCTTTTACCTTTCTTTCACACTTGCCTTTCTGAAGAGTTGAGCTCATGGATTGCTGCTAACAACTTCACCAGCACCTGCAATTTTCCTGAATCAGTTTCAGAGAAAGTGTCCGAAGTATAATCTTGAGGAAAGACATCTATTAGACCTTCGTAGAGACTGAACTCATCATGTTCATCAGACACAGGATCGCAGCTTTTTTCCTGTTGAAAAGAAAAGGATTCAAGTCCTATGTCCTCTCTAACATGTTTTGGGTTTTTTAAAAACTTTACTATACTTTTATTACAAAGACAAAAGGAGACACTGAAAGCTGCCACAAAGTACTGTATCATGTGAGCATTACAATCTCCCAATACTGCATTTAAAGCACAGTTTTAAAATACCTATAGTGTTTATTTTGCTTTACACCCTTTAATGTAAGACGTTGTTTGCAGCTGAGTAGAAAGTTGATATACTTAAAACTGGAAAATGCGTTTTACTTCTACTTCTCTACTTAAACAACCACACAGATGTACACCCACACCAAAGCCATGCCTATAAGTTGGGGGGAAAAATCAACACTCTGCTTATTCTTTCTAAATCCCATGACACCTTATTGTGGAACTCCCCGGTCATTGACTTTTTTTAGGAAGATGCTTCCATTATGATTCAGTTATGCAACTGGAAGTGAAGAAAAGCTAACAAGCAAAACCAATAAAATAGAAGAATACAGGTAATATTTTGCTGTCATTTGAAAATCAATGTTTCGCAGGGAGGAAAAAGCCAAACTAATCAAACCCCAAAACCACAACAGTAATAAGTGACTTGCACATATAGTCCTTTCCATCCCTATAATTTCTGAAGGGTTAAACTTCCACATATGGAAATTTTCTAATGCTTATACTATGACGTAAAGGCAATGAACTTTACTCAGCAGTGTTCAAAGTTACAGAGAGGTCTGTGCTGTGGACTTTAATGAATGTCCACAGCACAGTCATGAAGTGCGTCTTTTAAGACAGACTTACATTTCCACCCACCTTACTTGGACTTTGACTAGTGGCCATAGAAGTTAGTATTACCAAGTTCTAACTATCATGTTATTTACCTATAGGAATGCGAACAGTTCTATAGAAACAACAAGGTGTACAGTGTGATAGGATCCCAGAAGTGGAAACAGAGACATCTAGTACCACTAATATCTTGAGCCTGCAGCTCCCAGTGTCACCGAGCTTGAGGGTGAAATTATCACATGGACAGGAAGGTTTCAGAGGAACCAGCAGAGTACATGGAACGATCTCCAGCTGACAGTGTTCTTTGTAAAATTTACATTTACATGTATTTTTACAGATATTCAGAGTCAAGATTAAGACGGAAAACGTATGAAGAACAAGAAAATAACATAAGGCAACCGGCGACTGGTGAGGCACCTTCTCTGAGTACATTCAGATTTCCTAACATTTATGGTTTTGAAAGCAGGTCTCCCAAAGCAAGCTGTATGTGAGAAGAGAGCATGGAAATAACCTTAAGTAACACGCACATTGACCATAATATAGTTCTAGTGAGCTTTGCCTGCTGAGATGACTAATTGTAGGCACCCACCCCACGCAAATAGATACCTTTATAGCTTTAAACAGAAGACATGGATGATTGCAAAGTTTTTTCAAAGCTCCTATGCATATTAGGTGAGGACTGTTTTCTAGCTTGCCTTGTAGACAGGACCTAATAACTTGAGAACTGAGCAGTTTTCGATACAATTCAAGTTGCAGTGCTGTTGGTCGGCAAAAGATTATGCTTTCCTTTTTGGGGGGCAGAAATTTGTTTATAACCTCCTGTGTTCTCCTAAGAATAAAGAGTCCAGTGAGGCGTGTGAGTTCTGCTGCTCTTTTTTCTCCTAATTCCTTCTCCTCCTAAAAGAACAAAGCACAAAATTAATGATAATCTTGCATTTCATTCCAATAATTTCTGTATGATTTTAATTAGGTAGTTAAAGAACGTTTTAAACGTATGATACCATTCTCTAACACAGGACTGTAATGATCAATTCTTCTCCAATTAGTACCACTGCTTAGTTCTAGGTTTGGTTTCTAAAGTCTTAAATAAAGGAAAAAATGTCCCAGAAGACATCCAAGGCTCAAATTACATTCCAGAATTTCCTGACTGATGCAATGAAATCATACAGATTTTACTGTACTGTGGAGAAACTAAGAATGAATAAAGTATGGTATAAATGAATAAAATGTGGTAATGCACATGGAGTTTTTGTGAATGCAAGGTGCTGGAAGAACAATTTTTGCCTACTAATTAATAGGCAGCTGAAATGATGTGATCTCAACATGCATGTATTCTTCCAGCTCCCTTTGGAGAGCAACTGAATTTATTTCAAATAGGAAAGTGAAAAGCTTTGGCTACTATTAGTAGTCCTGAGCTTCACTTTATTCCATAGAAAGTATATTTCACAGTGCTGCCTATGAATTTTCTTCTATAACTGCATTTTTTTAAATAATATACCTTTGTTGCTGAAGGTTCTCTAGACCTGACAATTGGTTCCTCATATATCTTTCTATACGTGGATAAAGAACCAAGTATTCCAGGATTCACAAACTCTATTAATGCATAAAATTCTTGCAAGTCATTTTGGATTGGAGTACCTGGGAAGAGAAAAAAAATACAATTCTGCGTTTGGTAACTTTTTCTTGAAAGGGATGAAGTACAATCATTGAATGCAGGGTTTAACGTTAAAACTGTATCTTGAAAACAAATGTTTTGTTTCAATGTGAATTACTCGAAGTTCTGAATTAATCTAAAAATTTATCAAGATTAATAAGCTACTCTCCTATTAAACAGACTGCACATGTAATTGTTTTGACAAACGAATTTAAAAAGTCAAATTCTAAATCAATTTTATTAAGTAACTACAAAGCAAAACAATTAGTGTTTGTAAACAGAGTCCTGATTCCTTTAAAGAAGTTCTCAGGTTTCTTGCCTGTCCCTGAAGTCAGACAAATTTTACATTTATTTAAAAAAAATTGCAAATAATCTGTTTTTACAAGACCCAAGATTTGTACATTTTATACCCATTGCCAAAATTTATATGGTGCTCCTGCCATACTTACAATAGCTTTTTCCTTTATCCCAACCTAGTACTATTAGCATAGCTAAATATTAAAAGTAGCTACAGTTACTAACCAGTAAGGATAATTCTCTTCTCACAAGACAGACTAGTAAGGGCTGTAGTTGTCTTAATAGAGCTATTTTTCAAACGATGTCCTTCATCACAGATTAGGAGGTTAAATTCTATAGCCTGAATTTGATCCAAAGATCGCAGTAGCATCTCGTAACTGATTATCAGAACTGAATAAAGTGGAGAACCGCTGAATTCTTCTACTTTGTGGTCCTGCAGGTGTAAAAGAAAATATATCATACAACCATTCTTTTGGAGATCGGTCATCATATTCCTTAAACATTCAGTGTCTACAGAATTTGTTTCCTAGCATGATACAAGACATTTACTATCTCTTCCATGAGTTTGGATTATTGATTCTTTCCTAATTTGCAAAGGAAATATGGGATCTGATGCAGCAATTTAGAGTTTTACCACCTCATTAAAAGAAAATTTATTATTCTTTTAGGCCTTCAAATCCTCTGAGACATATTACCGTGAAGGTGAAAAGCACAGGCTCCCTGTAACAGCTTCCCAGTCCTCGCATTTAGGTAAGCTTCAAATTAAAGCCAAGATAGCAAAGAGGCATAAGTAGCTGCCTGTGCATTCACTTTGGGATCTCAAGCTACAGGGTGCAGCAATGTGGTCCAGTAGGAAGTTACCAAGTTCTATCAAAATTCCTCTCGTAGTTTGGAATTGAATATTATAACAACTTTATTACAGCCCCTTAACATTGGTGGATTGGCCAACGGGTAAGGGCAGCCTGGGACTCTGAAAGCAGAGCCCATAACCAGCCCCAGAAAACATGCCTGTGTAGTGGTAAATAAATGCAATTGATTTCTAAACCCTGTATTACTGGTCAGAAAATGGCTGTGAGCCCCTCGACTCTTATATACCCTTTAAACCCTTCTCCTCCAATAGACATCAAGGCTTTTGATGTCTATTAAAGGAAAGAGACACACTAAATAAGAAGTCACTGCAATGTGACAGGAAGCTTCTTCCAAAAAAGTTTCCTAGAAACATTTACATTTCTGTACAGACTTGTGAATGTACTAGGATTGCTTACCTGCCTTGCAATTATGCGTAAAAATAGAAAAATCTACTGTGGGCACATTCCTCACCTTCCTGCTTAGCTCCAGGCGCTAATTCCCTGCATGTTCCTTCCCATTTCCTAACAGTGCTCACTAACTAAGCAGGCTATGGGCCCAGCTGACAGGCTGAAGAACCTCTTTAATTGTGAAAGCAAATCAAGCTAGAGCCTCAGAAGGTATTTTTATTTCCAAACAAGATCAGTTACCAAACACAGACAACTAAGTCTGGAGCCAGATGGTGTAATAGACTGTAAAAGCAGCACCGCTTAATTATCACAACCTTTAGAGCCTCCTAGCAGGTGATTCAGATGAACCTATGGGCCGAATCTGGCACGTTAATCTCACAAAGTACCTCATAGTAGATCAGTCCCCACATGCTGCTCACAAAGAGGTCCAGGAGTAGTGAGGGGCAGGTAACAAGGGCATGCACCGATTTCCCCAGGCGTTTGGACTGGACCCGAGCATTCCTGTTGTTTCCTGGACCGTAGTTAACTGCCTTTTTTCTGGCCAGTCTTTTTACTGCCAGTTTCAAAATAGGAGCAAAAAAATGCCCAGCACAGGAACAGAGACACAGAGGAGCCCTGTAAGCAACACCCAATGTTTTTCCTGCCCAGTATTCAGGCTCCACAATGTAGCCCTCTCTGACCTTCTCTTGGGATGGCCAAGCATCAGAAGATGCCCAGGGTTCAGAAATCAATTTGTTTTCCTACGCTTTCTGTGTGTGGGCTGAGACTACAGAGAAAGTAGGGGGGGCACTAGGGAACTGCCTCCAACGTGGTAAATCATCAACTCTTCTGCACTGTTTGAACACCTTAAAAAAAAGCAGGAGAGTCCTGGCATATTATAAGCCCCCTGCAGCCAGATCTAATGTATTCACTGCTGTATATAATAACAGCAGTGAATGATGGACTGAAAATTAAAATAAATTTACAAGCTAATTTCAAGTAATTAATTTATCCTCTTAACTGGCTGCAAGATATGTATGTATTATAGCCTCCATTTTCACAATTACCCAAAGTGACTTGACAGGTTTAAGTGAGTTGCCCGGAGCCACATATGGAGCAATTGTCAATCAGTATTAGAGCTCCATAACGTTCCAGACTTGCTCTTTGAACAGACCCTTCTTCGCACTCGTCCAAATCCAATGTAGCTGGTGGAGTGTAAATTAAAAAGATGCTGAATCATGAAGCAATGTAAACGTTGAATTAATTCTCCAGATATTTTGCCTTAGAAAACAAACAAAAAAAACCCCAGTAGAAGTGATACTCTGCAAACAGATAAAGGAGTTATTCTCTCAAACACATCTCAAATGCAGAGAACGTGGATTAACAAGACCTAAAAGCAACCTTTGCAGGGATGCCTTCATTTTAAAAGCAATGTCCTCCACATGACATTTGCATTTTAACAGAAGTAAACTGTAAGCACATTTTAAAAGCAGATAATGTCCTGGTGTTTTTGAAGAGTCTGTTACTGAAGGGTTAGGATCAGTTTTCGTGGTGTTTCAGTGTGAAAGTGAGGAAAACACACCTAACACATTTTTAAAAGTCTGCCAGTTCTTTGAATGTATTCCTTACAGGCAAGAATAGAAAAAACGTTTGAGCCAAGCTCTTCCTTTTAAGTTATACAGGAGAAATAACAGTATGGTAATTGCTGTTTTTCTGGAGAAGATAGACAGTAAATTATTTTGAAATACCTCATTATACCCCAGGCAAGTCATATGGTGTCTTCCTTTTGCATGACAATGTATTCCTTCCTATTTTGGAACACAGTCTTAAAAGCTGCTAAGTGTCCTCAATCCAAATGTCTCCAACGAGATGAGTAAGAATATTGAAGTTATTTAAATTAAAAGAAAATGAAAGCTACTGTCATTTGGGATCATAGTAACTGTCAGCAAATTCAGGTTTTCTCCTCCTAACGTTATTCATTAAAACTGCAAGAAAACCTTCAATTAGTTCTAACTACCTTTTCAGGTAAAAATGTTGCCATACTATGTTTTGCCTTGTATCCACTTCTTTTAGAAACTTCTGTATTTCTCACCCTAACATATACTACATTACAGCTCCTGACAAGTCAGTGTGCTTCATTTCCACATCTTGAAACAAGTTACTAAGAAAAGCAAATGATACAAAGAGCACATATTACATGTGGATTGTCCTCAGTAGAAGATGGTTCAGTATTTTCAAGGGTTTGACAGTAATGAGTGGAATTCAAAGAAATAATTGTTGTTACAAAATCTTGTATGCTCTACAAAAGAGTTTAATAACAGTTTGAAAACTTCATCTGAAATATGGATAATTCAAGAAATGAAAAACAAAACTGCTTGATTTAAGAATCGGGTCATCTTTAGAACGAAGTACTGTTTGTTTCTTCAGTCTACCTGTATGGAACTATTAGATTAAAAAATAACTTTGGAAAATAAATATCATAATTTTTGTTGCAAGCACCAGTGCACATACTGTAAGTTCTCCACTTCCTCCCACTGACACAATTCAAATATATAGGAGCAAGGAAAAGGTAAGGGTACAGCAAATTGCTGAATGTACATATAGAAACCACAGTTTGCTAAACAATTTCTCTGAATGTCCACTCCATAAGGACATGGGGACCAGAAGTCTTACCAAAAAAATACTGGATGGTTAATTATAAAAAGCAGAGCTTGAATCTGAAAGCTTCAGAAGTGTTAACAAAGGCGACAGCAAGTCTCCTGTTCACAGCTTCATGAATGCCAGTCCTGCGGGGACCCAACCCTCTGACTGAGCTATTGAGCCATGTTTAATGGGAAGATTTACATGGCAAGAAAGCCTTACTGGATAACCAGAGCAAGATGCGGCTCTCCTCCAGAGAAGGCCCTCTGTCATTGATGCTACAGCCTCACTCCTTGGACTCTCTTGTCTTTTACTTGGCCAGGTGCTTTCCTGCCCAATGTGGTCAATTAAGGTCACTGAAGCATAGAATCTGTGCTAAAACTTCTAGTCTTTGCAGTAAAGGATGGAGAGAGTTTTGTGTTTCAAAAGCAAAGGCAAGACCCTAAAGGTATACCAAGGACAGTAAAAGATTAAATACTTCGTCAGCACATGGGATTCATCCAGGCACTACAGGAACTTGGGAGTGTCATTACCAGCAGGAACAGCTCCACTATAGGAGGGACAGGGATCAGCATCATCCTGCTTCATTAAGATTTGTACTCGTCTGCATTCTTCTAGAGATGAGAGATACTCACATGACCTAACAGTGAGCCTCTATGCTTGGTGATTCATGAGACTTTAAATCATCCCTACAGAAACCTAATTCCTGAAAGTGACAGTAAAGGGAATAACCTTCTGAAGTAACCTGAAACAGACAGCCGAAACAAAGAGGAAAAAGTTTTCAGAACAGAACAAAAGCAACTACCGCAGAAACGGAGTACAAGTACATAAAGCAGGGAAGGTGTGCACTTTGATAGACAACAGAAAGCTCCTGAAACCAAAGATGCACAAGGAGGAGCATGTCACCATTTACATCTTCAAAGGTGAAGCCTGAGGAAAGATAAATAAGACATATGCTACACAGGCAGGTGAGCTTGAGTTATGACCTGGTTACCATATGGACAATTACCTGAAGGAGAAATAAAGTATTATAAATAAATACTAACATAGAATTACTAGTCTTGGTCTACGGCTAAAAATAAAAAAGAGGAAAAAAAAAAATCACAATGTCATATTCTGAGCCAAATAAGACCCAATCCCCTTTTGGAAATAAATCTTACCTGATCAACTGTAAAGACTTTGATCCTTTCACTTCCCAACCATTTCTGAAATTCTTTTTTCCAGTTTTTTACCAGACTCCCAGGGGTGACAATTAGTGCTCGCTTTAGTACAGGTTTGCATCCATAGACCCCTTGACGCAGAAGAGTCCAGACAAGTGCAATGCATTGCAATGTTTTTCCTAAGCCCATTTCATCAGCAAGAATAGCTCCAAATCTGCCACTGACTCTGCAAGATATAATTAGGTGGTGATACCATTTAAAAAGATATATCTATAATTATGTACAACTGGTTTAGGGAATTGCTTCTTGTGGTTGTTTTCTCAAGTATATATAACCTATTTACACTTATTATGCTCTACTGTAGGTTTTCATTCGGTTAGACCTGAAGACCTTAGAGTGAAATTCCTCATTTTCTACATTATTGCATTAGTTCCAAAACCAAATAGTTTAGATCTTCTTTTAGAATTAAATTTATTATCTAATATTTTAAAAACTTGTATATACCCTAAGGAATCTATAACTTGAGAAAACACTTTTGAAAATAGTCCTGTATTTTTTTCAACAGGTTGGTATAACACCTTCTTTATTCTAAATGCCTGAACTATAAATTATATGAATAATTATGAATTATATGAATTATAAATCCCCAAAAGAAGTGTGCTTTGGCATGGGTTAGAATGTATCTGTGTTTACAAGACTTGGTATTTGCAGTAGAACTGACAGGCCTTTTGGTGCATTAGCTTCTCATCACATCTGATAAAGTCACAGCAAGCATGATGCTACACAAAGGTCAGAAAAAACTTGTGCAACCTTTACTGGGAGAAAATTACTAATATTAATTAATTGAACAATTGCTCAAATCTTCCCATTCCAATTGTCTGATTCCAAACATGGGCATGAAAATATTACAGGTATTGAAAACCAAAAGGATAATTATCTTCTTACCTCATTCCCATTACACATTCATATAGAAATATAATTCCTTCTTTCTGATGAGGTCGGAGATTATTTGCAATGTAAGGATCCACAACTACATCCACCACAGGTAAACCAGCCTTATTGAATGTCCACTGATGACTTGCATTTGGTCTTGGCATAACTAAAGAATCTTGAAGTTCAAAACATATGCAAGTATTGCACAAAACCATTATTTTTAGTCTGTTAGCAAAGTGTACTATTTCTCTAACTCAGCTACAGAATAAAGTCAATGATCTAATGACTGCTAAAAACACTGTTTAATATATTGACCGTTCTCAGCCAGAAAATGCATTTACCAACAGAGCATCTGTGTAGCCTTCTAAATAAAAAATCCTTTTACAGATGTCTCCGAAATAGTTTGCATTTTTCTTAAAGGCAAAGGTGGCAAACTGAGAAATCTGAGGGTTTTTTTATGATGAGGTGAAACTGCCTACCTAATAAACACTGCATGATGACTTTGAATGCATAGAGTTAAATCAGAAGAAGTTCTAAAAGGCTTCTGAAAGAAAAGTATAAGAAAAAGAACATAAACAATGGCCTACATAAAGTCTAGACAGTACATTTCAAGGGGATATTCTTGTAGCTGCCCAGGAAGACTTCTCTGCCTGAGAAACAGAGATTAAAAGACAACGATTTGTTAAAAAAAAAAAAACAAACAAACAGGGAAAGACTGAGAGTGAGCTGACAAAGGCTGCCACAGTGCATGAATAAAAGAAGTTGACAGGTTTGAAGACATATAGAGGCAAAGAGAGCATGAAGTACTGGGTTACATCTGAATAACAGTTTTGCTTGCCATAATTTGTTTACAAACTCTAACATCATAATTTTGCTGGACAATGTCCACACTGGGTTGCTTATATTGATGCTACACGTCTTCACTGAAAAGTTGTATTGTCAGAGGACAGAATGAAAAGGCAATTTACAGCTGCTGGTATTTTTATGTCACTAGAGTAGATCTATATTGGTATTTTATTCATGAGAATAGGTTGGTTGAAGGCATGCATCAATCAGGAAGATTTTGTTTCCTACTGACAAAGGGCTGAGTTTTGACGGATTACACCAAATTGCATGCGTATATATATAAGAGCCAGTGGCGACAAAAAAGATAACTTTTATAACAAAATTTTGCAGCCTCAGACATGGGGAAGAAACAAGACTCGCATGAGCAATGGACTGAAAGCTTAGAAATCATACGTGGAAGGTGAGGCTTTACATCTTTGTCACTGTGCTCTGTTCTGCTGAACATAGGGATAAATGGCTTTCCATTTTGAAGAAGCTGCATTTTAATCAACTGTAGTCATAGATCTCAACACGAAAACCTCTAAATGCTCCAATACCAAGGTGCTGGTCTTGTAAAGTATCTCTGTTACTTCTGAAAGAGGTTATGCAACAATGCGTTAAACTATGTGATCCTCCTGTGTAAGCAACTCTTAATGACTGAGAGTCCAACCTATTAACGTGTTGAGGGCTCTCCCTATCAGGCAGTTCAGGGAAATCTCAAAGGAGGTACTCAAATTCACCAGAAGAGAAGTCACAGGAGGCAACTACAATAAAATGTAGCTTTTTAATGAACTAGTACAGAAACAGCAAAGAAGTTAATTTGAGTGTTGAATATATCAGCTCTTTGCCACATTTTAGGTTAGAAAGCTAATGTAGTATCATCTTGCAACCACAGGAAGGAACATTCCTAGGTACCACATAATCAAGTTGAATCTAGACCAGAAGCTGGTGTTAATAAGGTTGCTCTACAAAAGGGCTAGTGATAGCACTAATTACCACTTGATTAAGATTTCATTGTTTATTTACATAGCAGCCATGTTGCAGCTTTGAAAAGCCTCATAGTAGGACGATACAAGGTCAGAAGGATGGAGGTAAAACTATAGTAAGAGTGTAGAAGAAAATTGCAATTTTTTTTTTTAATATTAATTGCTCTGCTTAGTAACATTTCTTTAAACTCATTTTTATCTGAAAGATAAAGCCATCAGCAGAATATAGCTCCTAAATGGTTTGTTATTGACAGACAAAAGAGTACTTCTTACTTAGATAAGCACCGCCACTTCCTGCAGCTATCAAATGTTTACAGGATCCCTCTTAGAATCATAGGATCTTTTAGGTTGGAAAAGACCTTTAAGATCATCAAGTCCAACCATTAACCTAACGCTACCAAGTCCACCACTAAACCACGTCCCTAAGCACTGCATCTACCTGTCTTTTAAATACCTCCAGGGATGGTGCCTCAATCATTTCCCCGTTTCGATGCTTGACAAACCTTTCAATGAAGAGCTTTTTCCTAACATCCAATCTAAACCTACCCTGGAGCAACTTGAGGCCATTTCTTCTTGTGCTATCACCTGTTACTTGGGAGAAGAGATTAACTCCCACCTCGCTCCAGCCTCCTTTCACGTAGTTGTAGAGAGTCATAAGGTCTCCCCTCAGCTTCCTTTTCTCCAGGCTAAACAACCCCAGTTCCCTCAGCTGCTCCTCATAAGACTTGTGCCCCAGACCCTTCACCAGCTTCGTTGCCCTTCTCTGAACACACTCCAGCACCTTGTCTTCCTTGTAGTGAGGGGCCCAAAACTGAACACAGTACTTGAGGTGGGGCTTCACCAGCGCCGAGTACGCCCATGACTTCCCTAGTCCTGCTGGCCACACTATTCCTGATACCGGTCAGGATGCTGTTGGCCTTCTTGGCCACCTGGGCACACTGCTGGCTCATATTCAGCTGGCTGTTGACCAACATCCCCAGGTCCTTTTCCAACAGGCAGCTTTCCAGCCACTCTTCCCCAAGGCTGTAGCACTGCATGGGGTTGTTGTGACCCAAGTGCAGGACCCAGAATTTGGCCTTGTTGACCTTTGTACAATTGGCCTCAGACCATAGGTCCAGCCTGTCCAGATCCCTCTGTAGAGCCTTCCATCCTTCAAGCAGATCAACACTCCCACCCAACTTGGTGTCATCTGCAAACTTACTGAGGGTGCATTCGATCCCCTCCTCCAGATCTCTGATAAAGATGTTGAAGAAAACTGGCCCCAGTACTGAGCCCTGGGGAACACCACTTGTGACTGGTCACCAACTGGATTTAACTGCATTCACCACAACTCTTTGGGCCCAGTCATCCAGCTAGTTTTTCACCCAGTGAAAAGTACACCTGTCTAAGCCATGAGCACCCAGTTTCTCCAGGAGAATGCCACAGGAAACAATGTCAAGGGCTTTACTAAAGTCTAGGTAAACAACATCCACAGCCTGTCCCCTCATCCACGAAGCAGGTCACCTTGTCATAGAAGATCAGGTTAGTCAAGCAGGACCTGCCCTTCATAAACCCATGCTGACTGGGCTTGATCTCCTGGTTGTTCTATATGTGCTGCGTGATGGCACTCAAGATGATCTGCCCCATAACCTTCCCCAGCACCAAGGTCAGACTGAAAGGCCTTTAGTTCCCCAGATCCTCCTGCTGGCCCTTCTTGTAGACAGGCGCCACATTTGCTAACCTCCAGTCAACTGGAACCTCCCCAGTTAGCCGGGACTGCTGATAAATGATAGAGAGTGGCTTGGTGAGCACTTCCACCAGCTACCTCAGTACCCTCGGGTGGATCCCATCTGGTCCCATAGACTTGTGTGTGTATAAGTGATGTAGCAGGTTGCTAACCATTTCCCTTTGGATTATGGGGGCTTCATTCTGCTCCCCATCCCTGTCTTCCAGCTTAGGGAGCTGGGTACTCAGGAAACAACTGGTCTTGATATTAAAGACTGAGGCAAAGAAGGCATTAAGTAGCTCAGCCTTTTTCTCATCCTTTGTCACTATGTTTCCTCCTGCATCCAATAGAGGATAAAAAGTCTCCTTAGCCCTCCTTTGGTTTCTAATGCATTTATAGAAACATTTTTTGTCGTCTTTTGTGGTTTCTATGCAATTTGTGAACTCTTGTTGCTCTTCAGCACACGGTACTTCTAGCATTATAAAACAAAACTTTTATTCCAAAACGTATCTGGTTGAGCTTGGGAAGTGTAGTTACACTTGCTGGCTGTGAAGGATAAGGCACGGTCAGAAGCAATTCTTTCAATCTGGCTTAACCTCTCTATTACTGGTCCTCCACTGTAATTACTGTGCTGCCATATTATGTCAGTGCTTCACTGATCCCAGTGGGAAGCTGGAACTCATCTAGAACTTTTAGCATGTGTCAGACTGTTTCTCTGATAATTTTTTTTTTGGTAAAACTTTCAGAAACCACTCTAACTTGTTTCTACAGCCATCTGTAACAACTATGAGAAACCTCACATAGTGCGGAGCATTTCACTCATTAGAAACACACATGATAAAATACTAACATGATATTGAGAGAAATATTAGTACTGTATGTCAGAAATACTTTAGTAATACATTGTGAAAAAAGAAAATTTTGGTTACACATTCAACTTTTTCTGAGAGCCAGAGAATGCTTAAAGAAACTTAAAAATCTGAATCTTACCTGGAGCATTTGGATCGTGGCGAGGTTTGTAGCTCTGAGAATCTTTGAGCGTGTTCTCTTTAGTACTGGATTGAGAGACACTTTTGAATGGTTTACAGAATGGTTTCATATTAGTTTGAGATAAAGCACTTGTGACTGTGTCACGAGTCCCTATTCCAGCCTGAAAACACCTGCCACTGCTGAAGTCATCCGCTGAAATTACTCCCATCACTTCAATTTCTTTTCCTCCAACCATCAGTGTTTGGCCTTCATCAAGACTGTCTAGCTCTTTAGATTTATATCCAGTACCTAAAAGAATATAAAAATTTAGCAATTAGGACAACACAGCAAATACTACTTCCTTAAAATCAGTACTCATCTGCAGGAAGGAAAAACAAAACTGTCAACAGGTATCTGATTCTTAAATATTTGAATTGTTACACATATGAACTCGTAAAGCCTTTCCCTCCTTAACAGAGCTTGACATTTCCGTGCTTGTAATCAGAATTAGATACCAGAATATGTAAGCAAATACTCTATCATCATCATCCACAATCAGTTCTACTGAATGTTAAATATCCATTTAATGGAATTTACAAAACCAGCCCCGTATCATAAAGTCTAGCAGCTTGCTTTAGTTTTAAACTTGCTCAAAACTAATGATCATTCTAGGTCCTTTTTCCTTCCTTTCATGCCCTGACATGAACACCATTAGCCCCTCCTGCTGTTGATCTAAACAGAATATTCTACTTTTAAAATCATTCTAAATTAGCTTTTTACAATTAAGGACTCATATGCATCTGAAATCTTTACTTCTACGTATGCTCTGAAACATATATGCGTGATTTTTCCAGGATTTATTGATCAACTCAATAGTTTGCTCGTTCAAAAACCTATCAGGGAGCCGACGCGTTTTTCTATGCGCCCTCAGGGATTGGGTGGGCATTTTCAGAGTAGCTACCACATACTATTAGCCTCATTACAAAATACAGCTGCAGCTGCAGCTTTCTTTTAAGATAAAAATGCAGGAAAGAATGGTGATTCCTTCTTTTAAATAGCGCTCTATTGGTTGAAGCTCTCACATAAGAAACGGGAGACCTATATAGTTTCTTTTCATAATTCAGGGAGTCACATCTGTACCTCAAAATTAAAAGCATGAATGTTCTTTACCCCAGTTGCTGAATTTGTGCCGCTTTGAATAAACAGACTTGGATCTTTAGTTGAGCCAAAAAAAAAAAGCAGGACTCTCTAGACCAGCAGTTAAAGCACTCACCTGTGAAAGAGGCAAAACTCCCCAAGGTTTTACATATTTTATCCAACAAACACTACATATAAAGACTGCTGGGAGCTGTTTGCAAAGCTCAGGTCTCCCACTTCTAGGAATGTGCCTTTCCCAAAGGGGTGGAAGGCGAAGTTCTGGATTTGAATTCCCTTAAGAGAATAAATTTACTGAGGTGTTTCACGGCCTAAGCAAGCGCTGAAAAAAAGTCTGGCCAAAAAGGAAAGGGAGATATTTTTCTTCCCCTCCTCTAAACGCATGCAAAAAGCACACAGCAAACCTTCTTTGGTTCTTGAAAGGAGAACACTTGCTTTCAGGAAAGCGCTGAAGATGAACACAAGAGAATGCATGTGCATCTACGTCAGGCACCTGGAGGGGGCATTTATGACCTCTCCTTTGCTCTGCATTTTTGTTTTCTCTTATTACCTCTACAGAGCTTCAAGCTGAACATACTGAATACAGGTGTATTCAGGAGGATCTTTTGGATTCCAGTCTGAAGTCTAATGCTAAGAGAGGATGGCCTTTAAGGATAGACAGGAACTTAGGAAAGGCAAAAAGCCAACCTACAAAGCTCAAACTTTTATGCAGCTGCCAGAAATTACAGTTTCTATACCACACAGCAAATTACAAGGCAGCACTTCCTAAATTCTTTGTAAGACATTATTTAAAAAATTAGGACATTTGCAGTGGAGAAAAGCAAGATGTTCTGCTGCCGCAAAAACAAGCTACAGCCTGTGCTGGATTTAGGTTCCCATGCCCCTTCTTAAATCCAGCCCCGGTATGCCTAAGTAAAAAAAAAAAAATTAAAAATCTTCCTTTGCCCTTTTCTTCCTATTTAAAAATAATAATCCTGGATGCTTATTCACATCCACTGTAAAGTTCCTAGTATTAAATGCAATTTTGGAGGTAAGCACCACTACTGGACCTTTTCTTCTCACTCAGTGCGCTTGGAGAGTAATTGCAGAAATGTAAAACTTACACTGCTTAAATTGGTCAATTTATTATTTTCTTCGAAACAACGAGCATTGCAAGCAACTTTGTATGGACAAGCTAGCACCAGTGACATTGGTATCATTGTGCCCCCCGACACCATCAAACACAGCAAAAAGACTTTTACCAGTGAAAACCAGAATATTCATTTTTCTGTTGTGTTTTCTGCTAATTCAAGAAGACAGGACTTGAAAAAAACACAAGAACAACAGGGTGGTGGCTGAAGCATTCCAGGCATTACTTTCTTTCTCTCTGCCTTTTTCAAAAACAAGCAAGTCTGTACATATATTGCTTTGCTATAAATAAATGCTAATTAACTTCTAAGTCACAGACTGATTTGCAACGCAAAACTGCCTGGTCCTAACAAGGCTCACAGTGTCATGATTGTAACAAAAGAGCAGAGAAGCCATCTCAGCCCTAAATTAATCAAATTATGTTTTGTAGCAACATCTTCCAATCCTACTGCCTTACAAAATATCTTTGGCTCGGTTCGCAAAGTTAATTCTTGCTTTGCTTTCAGTAAAAAATGACTGCTTCAAGTTGACTGCAGCCTATAGTTTGCAAGTCTTATTTTTAACTCTGATATCAACCCAAACTGTGTCTTACAGTAGCAGCTGCTGCTAAAACTACAAGACTAAAAATTGCTACACAGTTGACTTTGGCTGGGCTGAAAAATGATTCTGTTTGCTTGTCTTTCCAACAAAGATAATATTTTTAGCTGTTTGACCGGCTGAAAAGTACAGATCCAACCTCTGACATTCCCGGTTGCCATACTACTGACTGGAATATGTACAAGAAACTAAACTGTATATCTTCCCCTAATTCTATCACCTTCTCCAATGCATTATGTGAGCAACCAAAATCAACTACTCATCCCTCATTTGGCATCTTTGCTGAATTAGTGCAGCCGTTCATTTCCAGATCCTCTCCTTCGACTAGCATTTGGTGTTTCTGTGAATAACGCTCTTCAGCCTGCCCCAGCCTCCCCCGTGCATCTGCCTTATAAGCAAGAAATATAAAGTTTTCTTTCCATCTCCTTCTTATCCCCAGAACCTACTGTTTCTTCATCCTGTGGTCAACATTGGTATGGAGAACTCCAAATTATGTAAAGAGCTGTGTCTGTTATTCAAAGCACAATAATTTTAAGCCAGTTGTTCACTTACACAAATATGCAAATCTACAGTACCTCTTCCAATGTCTCTGCCATCCATATCTTTTAATATGACTGACTTTCCTTTTGTAATAAGAACAGCATCACCTTCCCACTTCTTATGCTTTTTCTTTGATGCCTTACACCACACAACACTGAAATACTTCGCAAGGCAGTCAGGTTCTTCCTGAGCTGCTGCTTCCTTTGCTGTTCCTGATGTTGGCAAATAGATTGCATCTAAAAGGGAAATAAAAGAACAAAGAATATCTCAGTTTCTCTTGTTGAATCGTACAGCCATTTGCATTTCAAACAAATCAAGGACAATCTATGCATTCATCTTACATAAACAACGTGGTGTATTTCCTATCCTGGGCTGCTTATGGTAAGTTTGGACCAAGACTAAACAGCACATACAGACTCATCCTGAAATAGGAACCATTAAATTGTTTTTGGAAAGTATGCACTTTTAGGAAAAACACATTACTTGGTACATTAGTAAGCAAGCTCCTGATTTGACATACAAGACTATGAGAGTGGAAAAAGGATAAAAGGAAAGGCTGGGGAAAAAAAAAAAAAAAAAACCAAAAGGGAAAGAAGCACAGGAGAAAATGAAAACAGGGTCCTGGTGAGACAGTGCTGGGCAACGTGCTGGAAGCAAGGACAGGAACACAAAACTCAGGAAAGGGACCAAAGGAGGCCAGTAACCAGATCTGAGGCTGAAGTCATTGGTACTAAATGGCAGAATAACCATAACTGTAATAATGCAAAAGATTTCTTCAACAGCTTTCCTTATACACTTTAAAAATAAGTAATCGTGAAAATCTTGAAACAGACCGTGTCTTGAGTTTGCAGCAACTCCAATGTTGTTAGGAGGCTTAGACTGATTTATATTTGTCAGCATTTACCTAATTATAAGTGTCACAAATGTAAATATTAATAGGAAATATTCAGGTCAATAAGGTTAAGAAATCATAATAGAACAGATAGCGGTGGACTATAATATTGATTAAGAATAAACACATGCTTTCAAGAGTTAGCAATCTGACATGAGTAATGGTAGATAAGTCCCCAGCATTACCTCAAGGAATATCTGTAGCATTCCTTTTCAGCACATGCACAGCTTCAAAGGGAGAATCAGACTAATTTTCATTAAAATACCCTTGCATGCTGGTTAAAGGCTTAAATCGGTTTGCTCCTTTGATTCCATCTGGGATTCAACGCTATACAAATGTTTTACAAAAAGTGCTTATGCCACAGACTAACCTTTCCAAAATTTCCAAGTGTGCTGGTATTTAAAGGAGAAGCGGCAAGAGTAAACTCTTGCTCTCAATAATGGTCCAATAAAGAGGCAACTTTATCACTTCTACATCAAGTCCACATATTCCTAAAACTGCGGAACACTCCTAAGTTACGTGCCTAAAACAAGTGCAATTTTTCAGACTAGCATTTACGAAAAAGGTATTATCGAAATGAAAAATGCTATATTTATGGAACATAAATCTCTTCCCAAAGCTCTCTAAAAGTTTTATTGTCTGTATGGAACTCTATGCTAACACAGTGCGTAACATAGATAGGATTTTCCATAGGTGGGTGTTTCTTCGGGGCATTAGCCAACATCTGTAGTGTGTCATGTGACAGATGCCCCCCCATCTCCAAGGGGCAACAGAGCAGCTACTGAACACTGGCACGACACAGAAGGGGGAGAAAATGGAACAGAGCATCTCTTTTTAAGAAGAAGGGGATACTTTGTAGGTGAAACCTGGGAAATGAGCCAGAGAGCTAGAATAAATCCTTGCAGTTTTGCAAAAAGGTACAAGAGACCTATTGGATCTTCAGTAATCACAAGTGATAAGATTTCGAGGAGCTGGGGGGGGGGGACGACACACATTGCTAAAAATACAAAAGACTAATTTAATTCTATATTGAGTTTCTAACTGTCAACTGATTCAACAAGATAAATACAAGATTGTTTTCTCTTTGCTTTTCAAACTGATTCTCTTAATCAGCAACTTCTTTCCTCGTAAGTAACTTACTACAAGAACTGGAGATTTCATTGCAGAACCACCTTCTTCTCTCTTGAAGAATGGCCACCATAAACAAATGACCGACTCCTTCTTCCTTTCACTGACCTCCCACATGAGTTTGGTGACCCCTAAGATCTGTTTTATGGTCATTGCTCTTTTACTCAGGGAGTCCTGCATGATGGTATCTGAATCAGCAGTAGATTAACTTTCAGATCAATAACAATTCTTCAAACTCTTCTTATCCCTACTTCATTTAAAATAATAAACCCAATAATTTAGGCACAGGGCTGGAAAATGCTAGCATTTTGTAATAGTGACTTTTGACAAAAATGATTTCTAAAGCAACCTGCCCTAGCGAGCAAACCGGGCACCAATTTTCCGTATAATACTACAACTTCCTATGGGAAAACTGAAAAATAACAGCCTCTGCAATGCTCAGATTTCTTCCCTCAATTTGTCTTCTGAATTATCATGATTTCTGTTTATAAAAAAAATCCAATAATTATTTGTTTCTACGCTGCATAAAATATTCTCCTTTTACCTCTAACTACAGTAGAGTTTCAGATAAAAGTGTCATTTTTCTTTTTTAAAAAAAATAAACATTTTTATGTAAAAATAATTACATCCTCTCAAAATTGTCTTCCATAGAATTTCCTTGAATAGATAACCTAAACCTGTGCACCAACAATGCTGATCAGGTACTTGCATTCAACCTGCTTGTTAACTTGTCATTTTTGTTTCTATTCAGCACCACACCTATTTGACTTCAAAGATTTACCCCACTGCAATAGCAGAATACCCAACTTCAGTAAATACAGTGCCAGAAACTTTTCAGGAACTGAAATGAGACTGGTATGGTACGCACAGGGACTAAGTTCAGTGTTTGATACAGGGGTACAGAGAGCAATGGTTCCAACAGTAAACCCCTTGCTGCTCACTGACTGTAGACAGTACCTTAAATAGAGCCGGGTTTGCTGAGACCCTGGAAGATAAACTGCAGTTGGAAATTCTGAGCTCTGCTGTTAATCAGTTTAGACTAAAAATAATAAGTAACAGGAACTACATGTAAACCGTAGTTAAAGATCAGGAAATCATGTCCTCTCATTTCTCTCCCAAACAGCAATCTGCCCAGCCTGGTTTCTTTAACCATGAAGAAACTCTAGCGAGTGACATGTCTTTCCTCCCAGAACGAAGGGCTTGGGAACTTTAAAGATGTGGCTAATAAGGCTTCAAAAAGCTTCCACAAAATAAAAGCATTCTCTCTCTATTTGAGAAAGCAAGGGCTTAAGTTTCAAGATAAACGATAGCCTAGCTGATATGAGGAAAAAGTTCAGCAGCCTCAGGAAGGTGATGATTTACAGAAAGCGGGACAGGCTCCAGAAGAGGGGACAGGGAGCATTCCAATGGCAAACTAGTTTAACCAGTTTCTGATGAGCAGGATTTAGAGCAAATGCATTGATTAAGCGCGTTAGGTTACTCCCAATGCACCAAGAAAGCAGCCGCATTACGAAAGACTACACAAGGTAACGCAAACGTGCGTTTCCAGTAGACTATACACTGTAGATTGCAGCACTGTCAATAGGTGTTACGGTAAGGAGCCCGGCATGCTCCAGTGAGCAGGGCACCAGACACCTCGGCCTGAGGAGTGGCTTAATGGATGGCTTAACCCCACGGGTGGCAGGCTGCTGCCAAAGCCCACGAGCTCACCTTTCCTTCCCTCTGCTTCTCATCCACCAGCTGCGGGCAAGCCAGCTCAACGAACCCCGGCAGCAGCTACAGGCAATACAGGGAAGGGGCACGTGCGGTTCAGAACAAGGAGACTGGGAGGCTGCTCCTTTTTTTGTGGCAGCCACTGTTAGGTTGGGGTGATTTTGAGACCACGGGACCTGCCAAGCTACCCAACACCGCCATACCTGAACTTCCACGTTGCAAGCGTGTATGGAACGATGGGGAGTTTTCCCTCAACCGCTCTGAATCTGCTAAATAAAAAGCATTGCTGAAATGCAAAAATTACAGTTTAAAGAAGACAACTTTGATTCAAGCTGTGCTTTATGGTGCTAAGGAATTAAAAAGAGCTAGGCAGAGGCAAAAATCTGGACTGAGGTCAAAGGAGATTTGGGCTCTGAATGAATCGCAACCAAAACCGGACGGCAGTGCTCTGCTGCAGCCTCTGCAGCCACTCTGCATGTGTGCCATCGATCTGCTCCGCAGAGCCAGCATCACCTCCATCTGCTGAGTAAAGGAAGCAATCAAAAAGTTCCTTAATCAAATTAATTCATAGAATTTGGAGAACAGATGTGTACATAGTAGTTAAATGTCTTGTTCCATATGAAAGATCTGTATATTAAACATTCCTAAGATATCCCAGGAATATTTAAATATGAGACAGAGATAGCATCGTCCTTCATTTGCAAAGCAATTTCAGTCTAATGATAAACTTAATACTAAACCAACATGTAAATGTATATTAGTGTGCCTCGAAGATGGAAAACCATGTAATAACTCTTCTCTACAGCACTTCTATGAGACTTTTATGAGGAGCACAACCAACAAGAGTCGAGCTGACTTGCCTTAAAATCATAGGAATCAATGACAGGTGGGATTATATTTCAGAGTCGCTTGATTACAATCGAGTGCTTTGTACACTTCTTTTAAACACAAAATGTATAATATGTGATTTGTCTTGCACACATCAGCATCATTAGCAAACTCACCTAAAGACTGATATTTCAAGCAGGAATATTTTCTTTGAAAAACACATCATCGTTTTACATCCAAAATTATTTTTAAACAAAAACACAAATTATCAAATATATTTTAATATTTGTAAACATCTGTGTCAAAGTCACTTAACATGCATAGCTTTCATCTGAAACTCCAATCAAACTAGCCTCTAGACTGCTGAATGCGCATTACGACGGGGATCTCCATTAGTAGATCTTGCCTTACACAGCTGATAACTTTGCCAGGCCTTCATCAGTCCGTCTGACATCCTCCGTGTTAGCTGTCTCAGTTTAAGAACACGTATTGAAACACATGCACAATGTCCATAAAAAATTTCAGTGAAAGTAAAATCACTGTTTATGAGAACGAAAATCACAGATTAATACAGGTTTAGTCACAATAAACTATTACTCCTTATAGAAGCTCTCATAACTCAATACTCCGGAGGAGAATCTAAAAATCCTGGGAGAATATAATGCTCCTTTTTTCTTTTGGCTAGGGTAGAACTTTTTCCATTCCTGAAAGCTAAAAGCTCTTGGAAATAAATGCAGTTTGCACATTCTCTGCAGCTTAATTTCCTGAGGATTACACACTGGACATGCTCTAACTGAGGCCGAGAATAGCTTTCTCTGTAGTCACAGCTCTCACTGCTCAGACCAAAGCTGGGTCTCTTCCAAGCATGCCAGCAGGGAATTTCTCCTGGTCTCTCTCCTTAGGAGACATCATCTCCCCTCTTGACATGAACCAGTGAAAGACGGCAGAGGGGACAAGGACCAGTTACAAGGAATTTGGCAATTTGGGAAAAGAAGCCTCAAAGAAAGACTACCACTGGAAAGGAAGGCTGATGTTAAACCGGTGGAAAACTGACAACTGGGTGAAAGACTGTAAGACAGAGCTGTAATCAGAACACACCAGGGAAAGCCTAGAAGCTAAGCAGGGAGTAAAAGGAGTAGGAAAACAGATTATTTTAGGAGAAGGGAAAGGGAAAATACCTGGGGCAGACTGGGACCGGAGTTCAGTATAAGAGTCAAGCAGCAGAGAGTTGGGATTTTCTGAGCGGGAAGTGGGGCAAGAAAAACTTACTGCCCCTCATCGCTGTCCCTCAAAATTCAAAGTTCACTAAAAAAAAACATGGCTGTAAGCCACCAAGGGAAATCAAGAGAAGACTTGAGAGGAAGAAATGAGAACAGGAGCTGATTAGACAGTGACAGGGGGAAAAAAAGTGAAAAGTGAGAGTGGAAGTAACCAGCTAAGGTTTTGGATGCAACATAAAAGATGTCAAGCAGGTGAGCCCAGAAGGGCACTCAGAGCAACCCAACCTCCTGGTAAACAGGGCCCACTCCTCTTCCCCCATCCTTCTAGTTCAACTTTTTCCCTACTTCAAATTTTAAGCCTACCAAAGTAGTCTCAAAGGTAGACAACATAGAACTACTACAATTGTTACACTGTTCCATATAATTATACAGAATGGGATTCAGCAGCTGCTCTCCATGTGGGTAAGGCTGGGGGAGGAGAGCAAGGAGAGATTTAGGTCCAACATAAGAGATAGAGGCAATTAAGCTTTTGAACTGGATCCATTTGATTGATCGCACGCTGTGAGAAAAACCCAAATCAATTCTGAGTTTAGGACTGGTGGAGGACCCAGAATTGGGCAAATAATTTCTAGTGGACAAGTCGGTGAAGGCAAAGCAGGAGCTAAAGCTTGGATCATCTTATTGTTTTCCCCCAAGTCCCTTTGGTACTTTCTGCTCTTCAACCTGAAAAATTTTCAGTCTTTCAGTTTTTTTACTGTCAGCACACACATGCAAAACTCACTGGGAAAAACACTGCATGCCACTGTATTAATGGTCTACGCTGAATTCAATGACCTCCTAATGCAGCCATTCACTTTATTATCCCAAAGGGTAAAGATAAGAGTTTCAACCTTGCCTGTCTTACATAGATGAAAACATCAAATTACATGGAATAATCTGTTTAGAAATGTTAATTTGCTCTAAAAGCCAAAAGATTAACATCTACAACCCCATGATACAAAACTAGGTCGCACCCCCACCCCGCGCCCCAAACCCCAGCTTCCACTAAGCGAATAGTTTTAAGGTTGTGAAGTCGAGCAAAGTTTGGAGATGCGAAAAATAAGACTGTGCCGGTGACCTGATCTGCCCCATTGTGCCTATGCATTAATGATAAAGTCTTTATAGAAAACACGCTGCACTGCATTGCCATGGGACCTCTTGCGCGTTCAGCGCAGAGAACGGAGCTGCTCAGCAGCGGCAGGAGAAAAAGGGCTGCTGCTGCCTCCGCCATCCCCCAGCTGCTTTGTCGCAAACTGCAGAAGGTGTGTGTGATGAAGGAGGCTGAGACTGCAAAGACAGAACGCCCACTCTTGTGGTTCGACAAGGTGAATGGCGCCTTAAAGAACTGGATTTTACCTCCATGTCCTCCAGAGTTTCTCTGTGGTGTAAGGAAAGTCAGTTAACCCCAACTTTTCAGCTTTAAACCTTTGTCCAAGTGCCTGACTTGTGATTTCAGTCTCATTTGCAGTAGTAGTGAACACTCACAGGTGCAAATGGAAGTTGTGGTTTGGCAAGACTAACTGTACGGTATACTAAAGCACTGAGATAATGCAGTCCTACCTGATTCAGTCTGCACCTTCGGTAATAATGGGACTTTTTGGTTTTATTCTCTCTGTGCCTCAGCTCCTGCATTATCTCCTAGAAAGTGGAGATTATACCAACCTCTTATCTCACAAGGATGTTGTGAAACAATTACATCTGTGAAGCAGTCAGATACTATCATGATGGGCACGAGAGAAAAAAGAAAATAGCTAATTAATACAAAGTAGTTTGAATAGCGTGCTGAAAACAAGCCATAAGTCTATAACTGAACAAAGGGTGGAAAGAAAATACTGAATGGTAGCTCACTAAGTGGACACAGTACATTCTGTGAGCTGAAATTGGCAAGGAAGTCCACAAAAATATAATCCATAATTATGTAATTATTTACTATACCCAACCACATGAGCAGGCTGAATTCAGGTTGTACATATTTGCAAGTTTTGAGGTACTTGAGTTTGTAACCTTAACTTTCCTTTCAAATAGGAACCTTCTATATACAATAATAGAGATGGTAGATGTACTTAATCTGAACAAGTAGGAATAATCCTCTCAGCACCGTTTAATGAAACATTTACCTTTTAGGGGTATCGGCTGCAGAGAAGGGAGGATGGAGAGCCTATACTTTCAAAATTATAGCTCCATGGTAGAAAACTATTCTTCATAAACCTCTCAACTGTCTAAAAATCCAACTGACTCCAGCTTCCGCTGTAAAAATTTAATGAACTAAGCTGAAAGCTTCTGTCAAGTCCACAGAAATAGATGTGCAAGTCCTATTATCAAAGGAAAAAGCAGCAGCATTGAGGATTCTGAAAGGCTGCAGGCATTGTTCAGTGCAGCGAGCCAGATCAGCTCAGTAAAACATTGGAGCCAGTAAAATGCCATCCAAGGTGACTGTTTACTACACTTCTTAATGTTGCCATCCACACCGAAAGTTGTTTTGATTAATTTGTCAAGTAAAGGCTCTTTTACTTCAAAAAATAAACGCAAAAGTCATGACAGAAAGCAACATCTATACTTGGGTTCTGTAAATATTGAATGTTATTGCAATCAATGATAGTCTAAATGGGATATAAGTGGAAAAAATCCAAATATTTAAATTACAAAAAAAAAAAATCCAAATTACTAAGAAATAGTTATTAGACTATTACACAATTGTGGGCTAATTTTAGTCATCTGAAAGAGCAGTCAATTTTTGCATCAGCTTGCACAGATGTAAGTATGTATCCCTTTGGTGTTTAAATGTTAATGGAAGGTACACAGCTAAATCCATATCTGGTACTTTGAAAATATATAGTTTGGCATTCTCTTAAGCATTTGCTATTACTTCTACTGTTTTTCATTAAAAATAAAACCATATTTCTGTGCTGTACAAAATCTCTGTTCCTAAAATGCAAAGACTTTTAGATCTGTAACAAACAGCAAGCAGCCAGAAAGGGATTTATTAAGATTACGTATCCTTCATATTAACATCTGTTTTAGCATATATTGGAAGGAAAAACATTTTAATGTACTGTTTGTGTTTGTTAATGGCTATCTTTTACTTTCCTGGATTATAATAAAGAGTCTTTAAAATAAAAATAATCAATAAAACTTATGCCCACTGTCATAAGCATGAAACACAATATATTCCTATCCTAAATTATTTAAACGGGACTGTTTAAAATTTATGACATTACCCTGGAAAGAGGCTCACAAAGGATGAGTCATATTTTTGAGAATTTTCATGTGTTATGCAGCAATGATTACTTGCAGAGTGGCTGATGAAATATTTGGAAAGGGAAAGAGTAATCTCTCCAAATCAAGTTGCATAACTTTGATGTACATAAATGTAATCCATTCAGTAGTCCAAGCAGAAAAGTAATATTTATGGCCC
Organism: Vanellus vanellus; assembly: GCF_965231255.1. Lineage (NCBI taxonomy): Eukaryota > Metazoa > Chordata > Aves > Charadriiformes > Charadriidae > Vanellus > Vanellus vanellus. The sequence continues at coordinate 144,254,089 of NC_138906.1, forward strand.
AAGCACAAAAACCTAGAGCTCTAGTTGTAATTCTTACTAGGAAAGCAAAACTGGAACAGGGAAGATGACGAAGGAGGGAAGAGGAGAAATTCATCCTTGTGAAGGTAAGCGATGCTTACTGTGCTGCCTTTGCTGATTCTGGATGTAAGAAAATATAATACAACTTAAATTGCGTAGAAATTGTAATGCAAATTAATAAGATGATTCCATGCAGGGGGCTGTAAATTCAGGATGCCTTTAACAGAGTCTACTTTGTGTCAACCCTGCCTATTTTTGGTCCTGAGCTGACCACTTATATAAGGAAATGCCAGAAGACATGGAGATGTGGCAGCTTTCCATTAGCAGACTGGGTTCCAATTGCTATTCCCAAGGGACTGCTTTCACCCTTGATGTTTCTTGAAAGCCTCTGCAGCATGCGCAGCTCTTCTTGTCAACTTACTGTATGCATATCTCATTGGGTATATGTGTGTGCATGTGTACGTACATATGTACATGTACATACCCATCAGAGAAGGATGAGATTTAAAAAAAGATCAAATTTATTTCTACTATATTTCACCTGAAAACAATCTTTATAGATGGCCACTATATCTTCAGAGCTAAAGTACCTGAAACTCTCAAAATATATTTAACTTCTGGACTGTTGAAAAACCTCTTTAGTACCATCTTGGAAGTTGACTTAGGAATCATGTATTTTCAAAACTCAACTACAGCAAATTAGCACATACAGCTCCATAACCAAACCCCTTCAGAAATAATTATAACAAACAACAATGGCTAAATTCCCTAAACAAGCTTAATTCAGCCCCCACCTGTGCACACACTATGCGGTACTCTGAATCAGAGCTACAAGCTGTATTTTCCAGGCTATTGCCGGTCTTGAACTTTTCCCAGAAGAGCTGCGCCATTAGCAGTCCAGCTGTATAGTCCAAGAGCTTTTAAATCCTTACCACCCTGAAAGAAGGGCGGTTGTGCTCAAGATCCTCACTGTCATCTGTCACCATCTCTGGATTTAAACAAAGTGGCTTTTTCACTGAGGCTGCCTGGCCTGCCAGCAGCAAAACTAGGAACACATTTGCTTGCTTTCTTTCAAGGTGCTCACAGCTGAGAAATCACGGTTCTCTACTCAACAGTGCAATGTGCTCACCTTGGACAGGTTCTTCAAAGAATTCGATTAGGGACTATATCTGAAGTATAACAAACTTTTACTGAAAATGACCAAATTCTGTGTTTGCCAATGACTTATGAATTAGAGAAACTTGAGTGAGGTTTTATAGGAATGGCTAAAGACCAGCTTGGTGCCAAATTTCAAGTACTTTTTCAAAATCACAGAGAAACTAGAACACTACAAGGGGAAGACCATAAAAATTCAATACATCTAAACCAGAGTATTCTCCCCTCAATCTGGTTCACAGAAAAAAAGCTGAGCTACTTCAAAAAGACATAAACAAACACAAATACGTACCAGAACACACACATTATGGCCTGAGAGGAGGTAACCAAGTATAAAGTAGTTTGGCCAAACTGACAGTTGATGCTACCAATGTCACCTGGAAGTCCATCATGAGGTACAACCTACTGCCAAAGCGTCCTTGCAATACAAAACAATGCAAACATCACCTGGGTGAAACTTGCAGAGCTTACAAGTCAAAAATAATGGTGTTTGGCTTATAGGTGCACCCCTAAGTGAATGCCGTATTATGATAGAGAATGTATCAACAGTAATAACAATGTCATACATACCCAATTTTACTTCTGTATTTCTGGTACATGCTGCACAAACGTTTCTAGACTTCACAGAACGGTATTCTTAACAGTATCGAAAAATGGCCTACGTAAAATTTACCTGCAAAGGGCTGCAGAGTTATGATAAATTACTTTCTTTCACATGACATCCTCAGTGATTAATAATAGATACGACTCGAGACTACTGCAACAGATTTTATCTGACACAATAGAGGAAACAAATAACATTGTAGTAACTAACCACAGGCAGTCCAAACTCCCTCCTCCCCATCCCCAAACAAGATAAACATTTTGTCCTATTGTTTCACTATTAAATTAAAGGGAAAAAAAAAAAACAGTAATTTATAAATTGATTTACTTATTTCAAGCATGCAGAAAGTCCTGAACTTTAAAACCAGACATTTTTTGAGAAAGCATTAGCAATACAGACATGGCTAATACAAAGACACATCAAGTAAACAAATGGCAACACACAGAATACTGTATAAAAAATGACTGAGCCTTAACCAAACTGGGTCCTGATATCAGATGAGTATGGAGGGGTACCACAATCCAGACAAATTATTTTTTAGCTGACATATGTTAAGTTATGCTAATTATTGTGATTATGCTAACTATACATGAAAATTGAGAGCCAAGAGGAAATAGCCAGGAAACAATTGCTTTTTTTTTTTTTTTTTAAATTCTATTTGCATACATAAAATACAAAAATTAAGTAGGATTTTTCAAGCCTGAGGTTTTCTAAATAGCAAACAGAAGTCATAAATCACGTGGAGTAACTGCTGATTAAGTATTCAACGAAAATTATATGATATTCTTCTTGTGTGAATAATACGGAGTCAAACAAGGTGTTATGTTCACTCAGAGATGTTCGGATACATCAACAAATCGTTCTGTGTAATCACCAGGATAAAATAGTATGAAATCCCACAGCACAGAAGAAAGGCAGGGGCAGCAAAGAGTGTCAATGCCCGCAGACAGCTGAGCTTTCCTTGGGTTCTCCAACCCTTATCCAACCCCTTCTTACGCACGAATCACAAGCAAGGTTTTCAACTACTTTAGCACTGAACAACTGTAGGCTTTACAAGAAAGAATTCACAGAGACTAATTTTTTTAGCTTGTCTTCAGTAAATCTTCAGGGAATTGTATCTTTATTATGGAGGAAACTTTGCCCAGACTCATTGAACGCCATTTAAGAGCAACCATTACTACACAGGCAACTTGGCCGACATCAAGGTGAACACTTTCATTTTTAGCAGAGATAAAACACATAGGTCACAGAATGACTGAAATTTTCTCATGTGTTACACACCCAGCTAACAGACTATTATTTTAACTACTGTAAACAGCACATTTTTTTTTTTAATCTAAGACTTAGACAATGAGATTTTTCAAATTATTTAAGACCTGGATATTTAAAAACAGGATAAAAGCATGACTCGTTAGAAATACGTACTGAGAAGCTACATTTCATGTATTTTAAAACCTTGAAAAATGGTAAAAGGCATTCTTTTTAAAAGGCTTCTCTTTATTTTCATGTGCAAAATAGAAAAGTAATCAACATGCTAGGAAAACAACACTTTATCATCTTCATGAATAACCTTTTTATGATTTTATTGAAGTTAAAATTCATATGGAACCATTCCAAAGCACTTTAAAATAGGATAAAAGAAATTTTAAAAGACAGCCTAGCCAGTCAGCCTACATACCACAATTCCCCATTTGCTCCTCCAACTTCGAACAACTCTGTCATAATTATAAGCAACTTAATGGCTTTGCCTATTGGAAATCCAGTGGACATGAAGTCTGCCCAACGAAGATCACATGCAAGCCCCAGTCTATGCATTTTCATTGTATGGGGTGGGGGAAATCCCAAGCCAGATAAATGCGTAGAAATATAAATGAAATAAAGGAACTGGCTAGTGAGGCAGAAGATGCTAAAAAACAGGAGTATGACAAGCAAGATTACTTATAGCTAATCTCTCCTGGTCTTGGAATACATCTCTCTACTACCATTTTTACCTGATAAGAATTCTGATCTAAGGCAAGCACATCAACCAAGACAATTCCATAGGAGTCAAAAGCTTATGGGGGAAAGAGGAAAGGGACAAAAAAGAAAGATAATTAGGGAGCAGATGACAAAATTATAGACTGTTCATTAGACAATTACTCAGATAGATGAAGTTACACAAGATGCTATCACAATTATCACAAAGTTACCACAGTTACAGATTTTTACTCTAATCCTAAACATAAATCCATTAGATGTTGGGAATTAAATTGCTCCTGGAGCCCATTTATTTCAGTTATTTTAGTAGAAGGACATGAACATATGGTGGAAATTTGTCCTTGCCTAAAATTACTCTGCTTGTACTATGCACATTACAAACATGCAGACAGGGAATGGCACTGCCAGATGTAGCGAAGGGAATAAGAGTTTAAGAACGGGGGGGGAAAGAGGGAAATGCTTCCTACCATCCCTTTCACACATCCTAATGAAATACCATTTGCTAGAACAGTAAAAATTCATAGCACTTCAAGGTCCAGAAGGACTAGCCACAGCTGTGGTGCATGTACCCACATTAGGAATACATGGAAAAAAAAACAGGAACAGGCACTGAGAAGTGAGAAGTCTGACTCAGACAGATAACCTGATACTGTAAAGCAGATGTGGGGTGAGAAAGACATGCAGATCCACCAGCATGGAGAGGTATAACTGCAGTCAGCACCATATTGCACTGACAGAGCAATATAATGTCACCGAAGGAGGCAACATTTCTGTAGCAAAAGGAGATAAATGTCATGTCACTGGTATAGAAACAATCAAGCTACACGGGGACTCAAGAGATTTCTCCCCCCACCCCAAGCTTCCCCAAAACCAAAAAGAAACACAACTGAGAACAAAGGAAATGAGAAACATGAGAGATCTCTGAACTAGAGGTGCTGCCTGCAGATAAGAATGAAAGGCTTTCCACTAAGAAATGAGACAAAGACAGAACAACAAAACACAGGAGAACACTGATTGTAAGGAGACAGTTCTGACCAGGCTGGTATATTTTATCTTTTCTTTACTCATTTGCATCCCTCCCCTTCCACAATCAAGAATACAAAGGAGACCTTGATCTACCCAAAGTCCTATTTTTGCAACTACTTTGTCTTTCAGTTCAGAAAGGACTGCAAACTTTCAAAGACTGGAAATTCCTCTGGTTCTAGCCCTTGAAATAAAAATACCATGCCAATAACAACCCTGAAGGTCATCTCCTCATCTAGCTCAAGGAGAATGGAGAATTCAACGGAAAATATTCTAAAGTCTCTAGAGCATTTTGGTGGCCAACATAAGAGTAACTGTAATTCAAAACCACTGCAAGACAATGAGCCATATCAATTATTTTCTGAACTATCAAAAACTTGTTCATTTGCATAATATGTAAGGACAGAAACAACAAAGAGAAATTAATTCCTTACCACTGGAAACCAAAATTCTGATTTTCAACTGAAACAATAAGATCAAGCATTTCCAAATTAAGAAGAGTACAGAGAATTTAGTGCTGTTCCCCATTTCTGAGAAGCCACATTTCAGATGACAAAGTAGAACAAATTAAATCCTTATTTATTTATTTATTAAAGCCAATATTTAGACTCTGGTAAACTTGGGGCCCTGAGTATCTCATTGAAGTGTTTCCAGCTATACAAAAACAGATCGATGTCCTTGAACTGAAAAATACAGCATAAAGTCAAGGACTGCACAGAAAGAGAGGCCACTTATTCAGGCATCATCATTTTCAGGACACGCAAAAACTCCCAACAGAACAAACGCTTACAGTGCTCTCTTCTTTAGAAAACAACTGGAAGAGGAAAAGTATTGGGGAACTCCATATTGATGACATCTGTTTTCACTGTCTGTATTTTTCCTCAGTTTATAAACAGAGGACTTGCTCTTTCCACCTGTAACCTGTTGAAGTTATCCTAGGTACCAACAGTCAAGATTATTTCTCTCATATCACTACCATAAAATTTTAGTTAAAATTCTTTAAGCTCCGCTAGCCTCCCAATTAAACTTACATGCTCCCAGCCTTCAGTTTTTTATAAGCATTCATCCCTGTGACTACAATGGTAACCTGATTCACTCAGAAGACCAACAAGGAGGTGTGAGGCTTACCTCATTCAGAGTCTGCTGATGCAGACCAACGCCCCATGCTCGCAAGCTGTGGTTCTCTGGGAATGGAGGAAGAAGCAAATTTGGGAAAACAGTGGTGACAGGAGCGACAGTTACAAGCAGCCGCAGGAAGAAATATTCTCCTTCCTATTGCTTTTGTTCTTTTTGTTGTTGGGGCCCTCTGAGATGGGAGGCACAGGAGGAATCACATCTCCTTTGTTCTTTTTCCTTGATGCTGTACTTAATTTCCTTTTCTTGTGCTAAAGGTCAGAGGAAGGAGAAAGTATTGCTACAGGGAGTAAGAAGCCAGAGGTCTAAGGCAGTTGTGGATCCGTTCATAACAGGCAGGAGACCAAGAATTATGAAGAGATTAATCATCTGGGACTTAGGTTTTCCAGGTATTTTTCTTCCAGTTACAAACGTTGATCATAACTGCAGAGGAAACAGCTGCTACTAGGACAGACAGAACAATCAATTTCTTTTTCATTTTGGGCTTTTTATTTGAAACTAATTGAAAGACCAGAACAACAGCATTTATAAAAGGTACCCAGAATAACAAAGAATCTTCTGTTGATTTCAAGTCACATGTTACTTACATACAGAAATCATTTGATTTTGGTAGCTTATAGTCATAGTGATATTGATCAAAGGCACCTGCAACTGTCTTGGTTGCACATGCACTGTAGTAATTATGCATGCAAATGAGGAAATTAGACATTTTGTGGTTGATCACCAGTATAATTACTATAACTGAATATACGATCATGGTAACTGTACACACAAATTACACATGCATGCAGTTTTAAAAACCAAGCGCTGCATTCATTGTCTCTATTTTGATAATGTCCTATGGAAACACTCCTCCACTGGAAACAATTAAAAGTATTAACTTTTAAAAAGATGTACATTTATTCAACGGTCTACTGAACATTAAAAAAATATAATAATCCAGTAATTTTGTTTTCCAAGCTGATATATCAGCAAAATCTCACCACTGTCATAAGATTTACCAACTTGAAAAGAATAAAACATTTAAACATATCCTGTTATTCCTCCTTTTTATATGTATTTATTAATTTGTAACTTCAATAAGATTTTAAAGGATAGGTAATTATTTGAAAAAATAATGCATATGGTCAAAATTTTTTAAAAGACCTGAGCTAAATTTCCATTAGCTCATCAAAACTCTAATAGAGGTAAGTGGAAATATTTTTAAAGTTTGGATTTTTATCAGCCTAAACACTTAAATATACAGGATTTGATTATACTTCAGACCAGAAGAGTTGGTGCATTTGAACCCAAAAAAGGTATTGTTCTAAGGTACATAAACAACAACATGGAAAATATGCTTTCATCTCCCAAGCCCAGATTTTGATCCATCCATATTAACAGAAGGAACAATTTTGCTAGGGCAAAAGCATTTATTATGAAGTATTTCAAATAATATGACAGAAGTAATAAAATATTTAGATATTGCTGTATTCTGGCAGATCACGGCGTAGTCGTATTGCCTTCAGCTTCTCTACTTTGATTTTTGTTCGCAACAGTTCTTCTTCCAGTTGCTGCTTTCTTTTCAAACCATCCCTTTTTTCTTGGACATAAAGACCAATTTTTCTTTGATTCTCTAATATTATTTGATGCTCTTCTTTCAACATTTGTAACATCTGTGGGTCATACCCACACATTGGTCTAAAGCGTTCTCCAACCTCAAGCCTAAAAAACTCATCTCTTCTTGGTACAGGAGAGGGAGACATCATCACTCTCATATCAACTGAAGATACTGATGTTGAAGGAGATCTTTCCATAATATGCACCAGCTGGTGTTCTTCCTCTTGTTCTAAGTTCTCATTTTGCTGTGAGTCTATAATCAAAGAAGGAGGAGGTTTGACATCCTCTTCCGATTGCAACTCCATCATGACTGTCGCAGGATGGTGATCCAACATTGCCTGTGGTGAACTGGTAGCAGCAATTGTTTCTTTATCGATACTAGCACTAGAACACACAAAATCATATTTAAATAATCCATTAAAAACTATTTCAAAAGGCGTAGCTGTAAGTAACCAAAGCTTCATTTGAAATACTACTCTGCTATCTATGCCTGAGTCTCTGCTTCATTACATGAACACCACCTGTACCTCTCCTTTCCACCACACATATAGAGCCCTGTCTTATTCAGATTCTATTGCTATAAAGGCAGTATAGCTGACAGACAACTATCCTGGTAGGCCCTTCTTCTGATACCAGCGAAGCAAGAAGGGGTACTAGTGACAAATAAGAATAAAACCAAAGCAACAGCGATGCAAGTGACAGAGGAAAGGCTTTATATAATATATAACGTGATTTTAAAGGGGCATAAATTTAGATAGAGTGGACTGTTTCCATCTTCCAAACTTATTCGTCTACTCCTGTTCTAATGTGTTGCCCACTTCTGATTTGTGCACCCAAGTATTTGGGGTTTTTTTAATGTAAAACAATCACTGAAAAAATTACACAGAGCCTTGGGAGAAGAAACCAGAGCCAAATGATGACCCTGCCAGTAGATTAGGGAACCACGCTAATCCTTGCTCCTTCTCTTTGAATAGGTGATCTCAATATTTTTCTGAAGCTTCAAGAGAAGACACAGAAATGTTTCCATTAAGAACAGCCTATAGTTCTGTGCATTTCTTTTTGAAAGTACAACACCCACCTGACTCATGTGTCTTTGTGTAAACCCCTGAGTCAGCAGCACCTCAAATCGTGATTTGACATTTGACGGTAATAATGGCTCAAGCTGTTCCTGCCACTTCTCTACCATCAGCTGTGTTTGAAACCCTACACTTCTGCACATCACTCCTTTATTCAGGTAATGCTTTTTTAAGCCAAATCAGCTTCTTGATCTATTTTACAGTACAGATCTACAAAGGATACTTTCAGCACGACTGCGAAGGCAGTATAGAGTAACATGGGAACAGGAATATATTAAATTGGTACTGACTGAAGACAGTGCATCATCATGGCCATGACTGTCTAAAACAGAGGCTATAACTAACTGGTGGTTGCAGATAGGAGACATTCCCCAACCCCTGAAGAACTCAGCTGCTGCTGCTAGCAGCTAAAGGCTGTGAGCAGACCCATGATTAATGTAACATTCACACAGACTCCCCAAGCCTGGAGGACCTGAGTTGCTGTCTATTAAAATAGGGGGCGGGAGGTGTTTGTTTACACTTTTTAAACTCCTTTTGAGCCCTACAAGTCACAAATTGAGAAACACTATCTGATTATTAAAACACTGTCCTGGTTAGCAATAGATGTGGGTTCAAATTCCCAGAAGCAAAGGAGAAATTTAATTTGTACATCCTACTTCTCACATAAATGCAGTAACTCCTTAATCAAAAGGTGTCATAATCATCTCTTCTGCATCTCCCATGGTCTTCAAAACTCTTGGTTTAAAAGAAATAAACAGTCATGATTGCAATTTCCAAAGGACCCTGATCTAGCCTGCCATCCATTAACACAAAAGTGCATTTTCTAGAATAAAAGCATGAAAGCTTCTCAATATTCAACTGTAAAATATTCAACAGGGTCAGAGCAATATATTTTCCAAAAATTAATCCTGTCAACCACCCAAATTATTTTAACTCAAGATTTATTTAAAAAAAAAAAACAAAACAAACAACAAAAAGGTCCATCTGAAAGATGTATTGAAAATAGACCTTTCATTTATTCCGCAAAGAAAACACCAGGATAATCTTAATTCTATTGACTGTTACCTGAGCTGCCTATAGAGTAACAATTACATCACCTTACTCCCTCCTCCTCATGCCACAAAGCTTCACTTTTTCCTATATACCTCTTTCTCACATTCCTTTTACTCCTCTCATTGAGCATTGGAAGCATTATCCTGCACACAAATTTTCACTTGTTTTCCCCAGTGCTGACTGTAATTCTGGGTTTCCCCCTCTTCACAACCGCAGCTTCTAATACAGCTTCCCTCCTTCTTATTTGCTGGCTCCCGGCCAGCTTCTAGCCTGAGAAAAGTGGAAACAACCGGCAGGAGAAGCAGGTCACTCTGACAAAAGGAAACAGAGAAAAAGCAGAAAGAGAAAGTGAGAGAGGTTAGAGAAGAAAGGTAGGTACGATTTAGTCTAACATAGACTAGAGCCTCCAAACAGTGAGAAATCCACCTCTTAAAGCATAATCCACACTGAACTAGAAAATTACCGAATCTTCAGGTAACTCTGATGAGGTGCTTTTATTTTTTTTTCCTCTCCTTAGAGTCAGTCTCTAAAGAGGAAAACAATTAGACAGCAAAGAGAGAAAGAAGGAATTGAGAAACAAAAGAGCCGCCTGTATGGTGGTTACTAATGTTGTTTCTGACAACTTGACTGAAAGAAAGACAAACAACAGTTACCACAATTGGGGGATGGTGTTTATAACCCTGCAGGCACCCATGATTCACCAGGTTTTGTTTAATCACAGCGAGCTAGAAATTGCTTAAAGGTGCGATTAAGAATTTGGATTCATTTTAAGTTGTATTTCCCTCCTACAAAACCTAAGCCGTATCCTGGTGAGTTAAAACCCAATACAGAGTTTTGAAAATCAGGGTAAAATGCAACTCTCAGTTAAAATTATAACTATCAAATAATGATGTATTTGGTCAGGGGAAAAAAATAATCTTTTCAATTATATTCTTTTCCTTCACCACACAGTGTATTGGCTGTTCCTAGGAATAACCATTTTGGGCAAGCAGTAATAAAGTCAATGTTCCCAGACCCATAAGGGACTGCAAAAAATGTTTAAATTTTAGGCGACAAACTATGGAGATCATTAGCTCTTAATCATTCACAAAAAAGGCATCAGTGCTTTTTATAAGCCGATCTACAAACCAAAGTTCTCACACTATTTTTTTTTTTCCTCCTTACAAAACTTGGTAGTCAAGACACTGCAACCTTTATTAGCGCAATTAAAAGCCTCGTTTTGTTCCAGAGAATTCTTTGGAACAGTTCCTCCAGGGGCATTCACCAGGAGCAGCAGCACAGCCCAGTTGCTTCAGACTTCTTTACGCAAAGGACCCACAACAGCATATTTTTAGAGCATCTGGCACGTTGGGATTTAGACAATTGTTACCATTCAGCTCAACCAGTGGCACCATGAATCCAATTCAGCGTGTGTGCGCATGCCAGCTTTTCTTAGAGTGTTACGCTGCTGCACCAACTATCAGTATATCTGATTAAAATATGGAAAGTTCGCTTCCCATTAATCCGCTTGGGAAAATAAGAAAAATCAGAGATTTCTTAAGGTTGCTGGGGAGTTATTTGACTTTTTTCCCCCTCCTCCCTAGCTTAGTTTTTGTATCTGGAGGAACCAAAACCTGACCCAGGCATTTTTTGATCCCTCAAGGACCAATACAGAACCAGCAGAGTGTTGCAAGTCAGATATGAGGGGCATTAGCCAGCTGTGAGAGAAAGCCTGCATGCTGCCTGCCTGTATTATGTCTGGCTCAAATCTAGACAGTGTGTCTCACTTTACTGAGCAGTAAAAAAAAAAAAAAAAAAAAATCCTACAAAAAAAAGAAAACTTCTAGTGCTGTACCTCCCAGTTTCTCTCTGTATTTAAACTACCTAACATACGATATAGAACTGCTCGGAGTTTAGACTGCAATTAGCTTTGCTCCAGTTCCAGGGAACCACCGTCAATGCAAGAAAAGTATAATTTAAAAAAACATTTGCACTCACAAAGGCACCGTGGTGTGGGGAGTCAATTTTTTTTTTTAAAGGATTGGGATCAGTTAAATTATAACATGCAAATGACAGAGTAAATGAGATAAAAAAAGGTGTAGGAGTAAGGTTTCTTAGCTCTGTGAACTAACTTTATTAAAAATCTTATATAAACTGGTAATAGTTCCATATGTTGCAAAATGACTGCAGTATTACCTTAAATGGAGGAGAATAGCCATCACTTTGCCAGTGTTTGAATAATCTGCCTATTAAAAGGTAGGGGAGGGGTAGAGGTTGGAGCTACTATTTCTCTTTGATTCTCTCTTAACCCTCACTTTCCAGAGTATGACAAAGACTCTGAAACAGGCTTTGAAAGAGAGCTGAAAAAAATGAATGCAGTGCTAAGTCACCATAAAGCTTCCCATAAAACAAAAGCAATATTATTTTGTCATTGTTCCCCATTTGGGGATTTTCTCTGATAAACATTTCCTTTAGGAGCCTGAAGACAAGCAAAGCGTTACAGAGTAGATAGGAGGCGCCATAATTTTCATTCAGTAACAAAATAAAAAGAATCATCTCACCTTTGAACACCGCTCCTGTCTCTTAAACACACATTGGAAATCTGTGGAATCATCTCCACAACTTTCTTGGTTGGCTCGGAAATGCTGCTTTTACAATCTGAGTGAGTCTCCTTTTGCTGCAATAGCTCCTGTTTGGCATATTCTTTGAGCCTCTTGTACAGCGTGCGCAGGCCCTGTGCAGTACGAGGAGGGCGATCTACTCCGATGGCATTGTAGTTATCAGCTATGATATCCCAGCATTTGTTTTTTTCCACTATTACAGAATGCTTATTGGTATGTTCCTCGAGAATTTTAACGTACGGCTTCACGAGTTTTAGCAAATCGAGCTTTTCAGATAAGGTAAAATTAGAAGATCTGGCCTTCCCAACCATTGTTATCTTTGAATTAAGGAAGCCGTTTCTGAAGCCACCATGCAGTCCCTAGCTCTGCTCAGCTCTTTTTCACAAACAGAAAAAGATCAGGCTTAACTAGGCTAGTCTCATTTAGGCCCACGCCTACAAGGGAGGGTTTATTAAAATTCCTTCAGCTTAAGCTGACGCAGGTTCAGGAAATCTGCTTAAGCCAAGCCTGACCTACATAAGGCTTCAGACTGAAGAAGACGAGAAGAAACAAGCAAAACGCACTTTTGTATGAAGAGACCAGACACACGCGGGATTTAAAAACATGAAGGTTTAAAGATTAGCACGTTACCCAGCTAAAAATTACCTAATTTCGCCGGAGTAACAAGCTCTGACACATCTCCCTAGCTCTCTCACACGTATCTCAGACTGAAACTGCGCTCGAGATGATTTTACATGTAACAACGGTCCCGTGTCGTTCCCCCACCACCACCCCCCCCCCCCAAAAAAAAAAAAGCAACAATTGCTTTGTGAGGCGCGTTGCGCCTTAACGGGGCGCGGGCGGGGAAGGGCGCGGGCGGCGTGTGCGGGGAGCTCCCTGCCAGAGCCCCCGGCCGCCGCCATTTGCATAATGCTGGTCCTGCTGTCAATCAGGGGCGGCGGAGCCTCCAGCCGGTTAGGTTACACTCAGGCGCGGGCTTCCCGGCAAAGCTGAGCTTCTCCGGCGCTTGGCAGTCCCGCTCCGGCTACCTACACGGGGGCTTCTTAAAGAGGCCGCTTCTCACGGCGGCCGAGCCTCCCCCGGGCGGGCGGTCAGCCGGCCCCGAACGCCGCCGCGCCGGCACGGAATCGGCTTGTTCGGATGGCGTGGGCCGGCGGACGTGCCCCGCCGGGCTTTCAGCGCCCCTGTCATCGCCCCCCCTCCCTCCCCCCCCCCCCCCCCGCCGGCCGGGGACGGCGTGAGCGCGGGCTGGGGCTGCGCCCAGGCACGGCGACAGTCGGTCGCGACAGATTTACCGAGCCTGCGCCTGCTAGGATTTTCATAATATCCACCAGGAAACAACCTACTTGTATAATAATGCTTCCAGGCATGCCTGCGGGATAAAAAAAAAAAAATTAAAAAAAAAACGTGATTTTTATTAACAAGATGTGCGCGCTCCGTGTGTGTGTGTTTCTAGTGTTTGCTCGAAAACGTATCACCTTAAGCCGAGCCTCCACGTAAAAAATGGGCGCAGGGCTTTACATTTCTGTGGTGTAAACTAAATCAACAAGCCAGAGAAAGAGAAAAACCTGCAGATGCGAGGAAAGGTGCTCTTGAATACAAAAAGCAAAAACTAAGTTTGAAAAACGTCGTACAGGAGTGAAAGAGTGCGGAGGGTGGGAACAGACACCACTGGAGAGAGCCGCAACAGCTTCTCGAGCTTAACATGTTCAGCCTTGAAAACAAGGGAGCCTAGAAGGGGGGTGAAGGAAAGGGAAATCTAATTATAGTTTGAAATACCTTAAGGCTATAAACATCTAGGTATAAACTTGTTTGCTCTAAGGGGAAAAAAAACCCCAAAGCCGACACAAACCGTATTCAAAACAAGAAATCCAAACTAAACAAAGGGCGACTTTTAACTGCTAAAAATCAATTAGCATTTAGAATAACAAGCACATTTGGAACCATTTCTGAGACTCGGCTTGCCCGTACCACCTAACAAAATTGCGACCAGTCCGCTTTGCTGGCATTGCTTTCAAGCCAAGAATAAATAAAGCATTTTATAGTCTGAAGCCCATTATACTAGAATTTGAGAAACAAAATACTTATGCGGTTAGAAGCACTGTATGAAAATCATCACTTTTAAACACCTAATCCTTCCCTATTTCCACACACTTTGCACTTTACTGATATTATGAGCAGAAAGCTGCTGGTTATCCTCTTTTTGTTTGTTTGTTTTAACTTATGCACTTGGTTGTTCCTCAGTAACTGAAAAATAAAAAAAAAATGAAAACATTTCAGGTAGTTTAGGCTCTGGCAGTGCAGAATTGAGGAGTCACGGGCGAGCCTCCGCTGTACCGCCTGCTGTTGAAGCAGCTGTGCAGTGCCCGGTGTCCTGACTTTTTAGTGACAAAAAGAAAGAAGACAGTGTTAGTTTGTGTGATTGAAGGCTCCTCCACAGACACAAAAGAGCACAGATGAACAGGGTCAGGCAAAGGAACCCCAATAACCCACATGAAAGAAACTGAGCCTTCAGTCCAGCTGCTGGCACAGCTGTTGGAAACACCAGCAGCCCAGTGGGCCAGGGGCGAGACGGAGAGGCTCTCTCCAGATCACCTTGCAGAGTCAATCACAGAATCACAGAATTTTCAGAGTTGGAAGGGACCTCTAGAGATCATCTAGTCCAACTGCCCTGCTAAAGCAGGATTGCCTAGAGCACATTACTCAGGACTGCATCCAGGCGGGTCTTGAAAATCTCCAGGGAAGGGGATTCCACAACCTCCCTGGGCAGCCTGTTCCAGTGCTCTGTCAAAGGAGGGGGTTAGTGCCGACTGGGTATGGGACTCGTCGTGAGATGTCAGGAAGAGTATTTCAGGATTACAGAAGGCATACTACAGGAGATTTAGAGGAAGAACCGAAGGCAAGAAAAAGAAGGTATGAAAGTGGTTTGGGATAGAACAAGGATAGGAAAATACTGGGGGGGGGGGGGGGGGGGGGGGGGATAAAAGGGGCCAGGTGCATGTAAACAAGTGGCTGCTCAGTACGGTTGTCCAGCCATGCCCAGTGCCTGATCACTGCAGTTTGGCCTAGCTTCTTGTTAAACTACATTTGTAATTATTTTCCGGGGTGAGGGGAGTCTCTACTCTGCGTGCATGACTCTGCATGGAAGCATACGTGACAGCAACTGGAGTTGCACCATGGGTCACAGGGCCCCGGGTGCTTGGGGTGCCAGCAAACAGAGGCCAGAGCCCATGCATCCTGCCTGGGTACCAACATCCATGTGTGATCTCTGGCAGACAGCAAGCCGGACTAGCCAGCAAGTAGGCTTGGGAGCCAAGAACTGGAGCAATCGTGAGTCTGGGCCAGATACTGGAGAGACCAGAAAGTCTGAGATTTGGCTACTGGAGGGACCAGGACACCTGGGGTCTGGCCACCGGTAAGGTTATAAATCCAGACCAGCTGCCTCAGTGCAGGTCTGTGAGGCAACTGCGAGACCAGGGGAACCAGGGACCAGCTACTGAGCAGAGTTAAGAGTCTAAGGGCACTTGCTAGAGGGATCCATATTGTATACATATGTATTTTCCACAAACAGGCTTTCATCTGAATCAGCCAGTGAAGGGAAAGGATGACAGCACTGATGCAACTTGTGTTTGTGTGAGTGCTGCATTTTTTTGTATGGCTGACCGTATACATACGTATAGTGTGTACACATGCATGTGTGCCTCTTGGGAATACATCCTTGTGGACCTGGCTACAAGGAGATGCAGCATTCTTCTCTATACTGGGCTACCAGATGCAGCAACTCCTAATACAGACCTATCTAAACTTGTATTACTCTATCACCTTACTGCTTAATGTTGCTAGAGAGACCAAGTTTCCACACTAATGCAATTACAGCAAAATACCGCTACAAAGATTTCTTTTGAGCAAGTGCCTGAAGGAATCAGTCTGAATTACATATTGTTCTGCAGGAGTGTAAAATAACCCTTGTAAAAATGAAGCTGGCTGCCAACCAAGATTTTTTTCCTTCTTTTTTTTTTTTTTTTTTTTTTCCTTTTTAAAATAGCTCTGCTCATCAGCCTAAGGTCATATCAGTACTTGGATGAAAAATCACAGAAGGTGAGAAGCCTGGATATTAACGTTACATATAGACTTTTTTTTTGAGCTAAAACAATAGGCGTAGTTCCAAGACAGTTACAAAAAAAGAAATGTTGCTGCAGTCCACCCTCCATCCTACACCTTCCACCAACACTAGCACTTATGCAACAGCGTGCAGCCAGTTCAGAGAAATGATCTAGCTACAGACTAATCAATTTTTTTTTTTTTGGCAAGCATAGTTTAATAATTGGTTTAAGTCAACATAAATGTGGGACATTGCCAAAACAGGAATTTCTGCCTTCCCCCCAACCCAGTCATGTTCCTGCCCCTTCACTGTTCTTATTTGAGCACTCACAAATCTGCTGACCAAGTCAGGTCAGGGAACTGATTTGTCTCCAAATTAATCATTTTTTCTGAGCTGGGTTAGTTTTGACCACCAGCATTTCCTTCATCCAGTATGCCACAGCACAAATAACTCACACGAAATACATTGAAAAAGCTTCTTCAGACTCTATCTGGATCATTTGAGGAATATGGTCTGCAATGCACCCTACAAAAACTTGTATTAGCATAACTGAGGGGATAGCAAATCACAGGTATCGGGGAGGAAATTCTGGTCACTGATGAAGAAAATAGCCATACATGCACCCCTCGCATCACTTCACTGCCTTCCATACCTCCTGTTTTATTCCTATGCGCAAGGTACAGCTCATTTTTCCTTCATATTTTCCAGGCGGAATTCACTAATCTACTCAGAATTCTGAAAAGAAAAAAGTCTTGGATTCAGCTTTTTTTTTTTTTTTTAAGTTTGCTTGATTCTTTCCTTTAAAAAAAAAAAACAAAAAAACAGATGCTTCCCAATTTAAATGTAAATATTTAAATACCCAGTTATACCCAGTTTTCAAGTGGATGAAGTCTTTGTATTTGGAAGTTCATAAAAAATGGGAGCTGTGAGAACAGATCACAGTTTTTTCTAGGGAAAGGAAAATCAGCATGATTATTCAAAAACAGAGCAACAGCTAAGGTTGCAGAACTTCAACAGTTGGGAAATAAGACTCAAAACTACAGGTAACAGGTAAGTTCAGGTGTTTGCTGTGGAAAAGTCTAGAATTAATACCAGAAAAATTATTCAAATAGTGCATCCTGGAGAGCTATCAAGAGATGAATGAATCACAGCTATAATGCAGTCAGAGATTAAAGTAACCAAATGACTACGCATTGCTGAAAAAGTTCAATGGGTTCAAATTTTACAAGTGGCAGATTTGTATCGTGGCAAATAACTGCATCAAGTGGCCCATGTAAGTTTAGGCGCATTATGAGACAGAATACCTTCTAAAGGAGAATGTCTTAAATCAGGAAAGCATCCTGGATGGAGGGAGAGGAAGGATCCTCTGTCACACAGAACTGAAGAAGAATTTTTCATGACAGGCTTTAAAAAAAAAAAAAAAAAAATCACTTAAGGTACATGATTGAAAGACAAAAACAACATCTGAGAGAATTAGAGATGCCCTAAGAACGAATGTATCTTGAAATATGTAGTTTGAATCAGACAGCAAACTTGAATGTTGAAGGGAATGACGCCGGCTCAAGTGAATCAGGCTGGGACCTTCTAGTGCAAAAATTAATCAAATCAACAGATAAAGAATTGCTAAATTCTGTGAAGGTGCTCTGCCCACAAAGTGGTAGCCCCAGAATAAGTCTGAAGGGCATCTGTTCTTATTTAATAATGTGCAAGCAAACTAGCTCTGCAGAGATCTGCGTTTAGCATTTGCAGTCACCTAGGAGCCTGAAAATCTTAAGAACAAGAGGATGATTGCAATACTTGAATCAAAGCTGAAATGAAACCCTGATACCCCTGTGCTTATGAGAAACTGTAAGAAGATTCAGCAGCTAGGATGGGGTATGTTACACATCACTGAATATGCGAGGGTATATTGGCAGCAGAAACATTTGGCAAGTACTGAGGCAGTTGCTCGCTCTTGCAAATGAATTTGGCAGCTGCATAAGATGACTTGAGAGCGTCTATAGGTAGCAAGGGCTGCAAAAGTTCCATTAGGTCATCATATAGTCCTCTTCACTGACACGACAGCAAGACAGTGCCAAGTCATTCGATCTGCCTGTTTTAAGAGCCTGCTGCTGCAAGGGGTGGGTGAGAAAGTTTTCAACTCCAAAGGTCTCTCATAGGGACAGTTGTTTCATGGGTCATCTCCAAAACTAAGGGTTGCAGGCATTATTTACTAAGGAGAGGGTTGAGAAAGACAAAGGTGTGTCAGCCAAAAGTTGCAAGACACCTTCACCTGGAAGTTAGACTGCTTAAATACATTCTCACCAGACTTTTTAGAAATACTTTTAGATCGTTTGTGTTTCAAATAGCTTTCTCATTTCATTTAATTTCTTTTTTCTTATCTTCATCAACACTTTCACCATCTAAGTTGCACTTTCTCATTCTTATCCTTGCTGTACCTCAACCTCTCAGACCACTTCTTTCCTTTCTCCTGCACAATTATTTCTAATCCTCTGTCCTGCACTGGGAGTGGGGAGAACAAGGGGAAGCTTTATCACTTTTTTTCTGCATCTACTTCTCTGCATCTATTTCCGAGATCACCATCAAGCACGTATTAACTTCTAACAGTTCTTGCAACTGCTGCAAGATACAAGGGTGCACGTATTTCATGACAAACACAGAAAACACAGATGTTAACAATGTATTTATTACCTTTACACCACTCTCTTGAAACTAGCTTGAATTGCACAGGGCCTGCTCCAGAGCTCTTATCAGCTAAAATTCCAAGCATAAAAGCTAACTATACTTCTGTCCCTTCTGCTGGTATAAGGCATTCTCTCAACATTTAGCCCACTGAAATGGGAAATATCCAAATTAGACAATTAAAATGCCCCCCCTGCCAAATTTTAAAGAATTTATCTTGATCTCAGCCTGACATTCCAGGGCCCACACACTTAGATCTGCAACCATCCTTCAAACCGAGGTTGGCTTAAAACTACAGGACTCCAAAATATAATACTTAAGCGACTATAGAGTACCATGAATTAGCTCTTCGCTTTATAAGTCATGTCCTTAAAAAAAGAAAAGCTAAGAGCCCCATTCTTTACGAATTCAGAATTGCGTCCAGTTCCTAATACATGCTTGTATCTTCTCTGATCCTCTCTTCCAACAAGCTTTTGATGACTGATCAGAAGCAGCTGAGAAATACAGAAAGATTTGAAAGTATGATTTTCTCAGGATATTTTGCTTAAGTTCTTAAATCCCCATTAGCAAGATAGCCTCTAGAAACAAACAAAAAAAAAACCAAAAAAAAAAAACAGTGTAAGAAAAGCCAAGTTTCTGCAATTCTCCCATCTTTTCATCAAGGGATTAACATTTTGGAGATTATGCTTTTAAATACTAACCTCAAAATACTTCCCCATGCACTATTCCCTGCATTTGACATAGGAGCAGCTTTCTCCATTCTTTTAATTTTGCTCAGTGGATGCTTTGAGGACAGTGAGATAACCATCTTATCACTATCTTGTTGATTTTAGGAAAGTCGTATTGTGACAAAGCTTCTGTTTCAGGGGAAAACTTGAGGCCCAAAGCCAAAAGCTGGGACTGAACTCTAGTTGTGCTGGCATGGCAACAAAGGGGATCCAAACAATGAGCATAGCCACAGAAAGATTTGGTGACTATCTTTGAAGGGATCCAGGCCCAGTCTGTAATAATACTCATGATAGCTCAAAAAAAACCTTCCAATTCCCTTCTATAAGGCATTTCTTGTCCTTCCACCTGATAGCTACATTCTGTCCATCTTCCCTTAAATCCACCTTCATATCTATTGGAGACAGGAGTGCTGGGGGAGGAAAAAAAAAAAAACAAAGCCCCACCCCCCAAACTAGGACTTTTCAAAGGGTGGGAGAATGGAAAAGAAAAACGTCCAGGCAATTTAGAATAGCCATGTATTTCTCTTTTGCCGATCTCCACTCCTTAGACACAAACAGCCTGATAATAAATTTTGATAATCAAGAAGAAAATGAAAAGAAACTATGTTTACAACTTCCCTCAGAATGAATGAGGAAACTGAAAGAATTATTACTGCTAAACCTGAATCCTTGAAAATAGTCTCTATACAAAGTATTTCCTAGAGTTCCCAATTTTTAAAGTTACAATATTAGATAATTTCATTTTCTGTATATTGCAGACTATATGCCGTGTGTTTGCATGCAACTCCTGGGAGCTAAATTGTAATAAATGTATTGGGATAGTAAATTCATTTTCCACACATCCCCTGCTGCCCCTTGGAAAGGAGAGTTTGCTTTATATCTGCAGTTTCAAAATTAGGTCTCTGTCTCTGCACAGGAAAGAGTATTTAAGTCTTTTTTTCTTGTTTAAAAATTTTAATTTTCAGTAACAAGTTAAAGAAAAAGACATAAAAGATTATTATCTTTACATGTAGCACAGCTCTCTTCAATAGCGGATATATCACTACTCAAAAGTCAAGAACCTAGCAATTTATGTTTTTTTCATTGTAAAGAAGGAATGACAGTTCCATTCAACAGGCAAGTTACTGCTGCAAAACTTTCACTTTAATCCCTCCAACTTTTTGGAAAATGTTGAATATCTTAAATCTAATATAACTCTGTTTTTCTTTATTTTCTGACCACATAATACCCTTCTGATTTCTGTCTTCCTTCCCCTATTATCTCCATTAGTTCAAAAACACATATCAGAGCACACTTAACTAGGACAAATGAAAAGTATATTTCACTGTCAATTCACTGCTCTTTTCTCAAATGTGTGAATATCCTGGTTGTATCATCTATCATTACATAAAGCCTAGTTATTCACATGACGGCAAGATATGATCATATCAAATTATAAATTATGTTGCACTAACTGTGGAAATATCACACTAGAATTACGCAAGTCTGGATTTGTTTTACAGAAGCCTATTATACTGCATTGCAGATGGCTACCCTGTCCCGGAAAGCAATTTGCAGTCACTGAACACTACACAATATGTTGACTTTGATGGTGAAGCTGGTGTAAGTTCCTTCTTCCCATCTCACTCTTGGTTGTGAATTCTACTACCACAGTGTATCTTACCAGTCAGGTGGTAAGCAGCCCAAATTCAAGGTAACACTGATTAGGGATGTGAACTTCTTCAACAGGCTAGTGTATCACATAAGCACACTATACTCTTTTGCTCACTTTCTGTCTATGGCAACTGACTCCACATTATCTGACTATTACTATAATCCAATAATGGTTTCTCCACTGATAGACTTTAAAACTACAAGAAGTAGGGAATTCATGGCTGCTGCATTTGGTGCTTCTGAGCACAGAAACAGAAGCCCTGGAGGACAGTGTTCTGCTCAGTACATAGTTCTGGTCACTACCACACAGAAGGTGATGAATCTATAGGAAGAGGAAGGCAAAATAAAAACCAAAACCAACCACGAAAAAACCTGCAGAGCCATGAGAACAAGCAATGTCAGACTAAAGAACCTCTCATCTTTTTTTTTTTTAAGTCCTGAGAGCTTTGAACACTTCAAGATTACAGTAGTAAAGTTGCTGTGCTAAAACACTGTTCCCTGCTTTGCTATCTTACCATCTCCGTGCATAACTGTAAACAATGCATGACCACAGCCAAGGGGAACTCTGAGTGTACATAATCAGCTGGGGAAATGCTAGGGAAGGTCTTACGCCAGCAACAGAGCAGAAGACATCATCTCACATCCCAAGCAAGAGCACCAAGCAAAAGGTGTTGTCCTCAGGAGATGCCAGAGTCCCAAAGCTGCAGACCAGAAAACGCAAGCCATCTAGGACTAAATAATCACAGAACTCTCAGTAAGAAGTCTTCCTGCAACACGTTGACTGCTGAGCAGTGGGGTACTGGGCTAACAGGTGAAAATTTGCGTGTATAACCACCATGACTGATGTATAAATGAACACTTCTGGAAGCAGTGTCAGATCAGAGACACAGACAATTTCTCTTCTGATAAGTTTACACCAATCTAGTTTTCTCAGCCAATCCCCATCTCCTGAGATGAGCTGATCAAACAGGTACAGGTGACACCTAAACAGTAAAGAAACTATCCTGAACTGAGAAACAGTTTGTCTATAAATTTGTCTATTCACTATTATAAACTATTCTGTCTATAACATTGCAGGGAGAAGGAGGTTGTTTTAAATCATAAAGAGCTAGCAAAGTAATTTGATACTATTTCAAAAAAGAAATTATAACAAAATTTACAAACTTGTAAAATCTAACTTGCAATAATAAATTATTTGCACTCAGGCATCCAGTAACATCTAAGTTGTACTAAAGTGTACTTGGTAATTATCAAGAGTAACAGATGTTTATACAGTATCTTTTACCCAAAAACTTAACTGCTTTGCCAGCTGTTTATGAAAACATTTCAAGGGCCCACTGTACAGCAGCTATACATGCAACTCCACCACTAAAATAGACAGGCAGTAAAAATACTCCTCACTGGAATATGTTTTTCAGTTCAATCTGTGAAGTGCAATAACAGAATGAATGCAGTAACAGAAATTACAATTAATACTTCTACTTTTGCAGATATCCAAGTAATTCTAGCAATAATGTGCTTCATTATGAGATGTCAGGCCTGAATGTTTTTAGCTCTGTTATCTAAAAACCAAAAGTAGGTAGTTAGACTGAAATTGGACAATATGACAACCCCTAGAAATAACATTTTTTTAATCCTCTCATTAAAAGTGATAGGCAATTGATTGGTACTGTTATAACTGAATGAAAAGTTGATTTTCTCTTATAATATTCAAATTAATTGGGTAAGAGGATTTTTATTCATATCAAGTGACAGGAGGTATCAGACTAACCTGTAACAACATTCTAGAAAGCTGAAGGAGCCAACAAACATTCCTATTGTGAAAATAAGTGACTTAAATGAGCAAAGAGTCTAAACCTTATAGACCAATGTACTTCGTAAACATTAACATTCCAGAGAAGATGGAGAAATTATATTCAAAACTGTATACAAATAAGAAATACAATTAATATCAGGCATAAAAAACATTCAAAAATATATGTCTAGAGACATAGGGTGAACGCATTAACCCTGTTATGAAATACAATTACAATCTGTCTTCAAAGATACTCAAAGATAGTATTTGAGTATGACTTCTGACAAAGTTCCTCTTGGAGGACGCATTAATGATGTTGGTGACAGATGAAAGATAAAGTACTCCCGACCCAAAAACCAAACAGGAGGTGAGCTGTAACAGAATAAAACGCTATAGCCAGCTTTTCTGTTCATCTACATGAGGTTCAAACAATGAAATTTCAGTCCAACTAGAATGTTGTGTCAAAGCATGCAGGTGAAATAGCTGTTCATTTCCAAAGGAAAAAACAGAGCAACATTCTCCTAGATTAAAAAAGAAGCAAGCTGTAAACTCAGATAATAAGCATAAATTAAATTAAGTTGAAGAAGGCAATGTAGGTAAAAGCCTCAGTTCTGGCCAATCCCACTTAGTATCTCCTCAATGTTGCTAGTAAGTATAGTTCAGAGATCTGCTTGTCCATTGTTTCTTAAAATTCAAATTATTTTTATTTTTTTTGTTATTGCTTATAGGTCCTCCAAATATAATGAGGACCGAGGTAGAAACCAAGCACTTTTAAGAGCTGTAATAATATTCTTCCAGACATATTAATAATTTTGTTTTCAATTACTGTTTAATAGTTTAGGAATGTTAAAATAACTTTCATTTTTAAAGAGTTTGCAGACTTATCTAATAGAATTCTCTGGAGGCATGTGAGAAAAAGCACTAATGACAATGTCAAATAAATGACCTCCCCTCCACACATTCATTGTTAGTGTCAACAAGTACTATGTTCTGGATACAAAAGAAATATACCAGAGATTGCCGTGCTCTTTGCCTCGTAAAAACAAGCGAACACCGATTCATAAAGCAGTAAGGTTCATTTTCCTACAAAAATATGTATTTATGGAAAAAAATCATTTTCCAGTATTCACAACTCATAATCACGATTAGAAAACTGCCTGTTGAACAGTGTGTTCAATATCTTACAGTTCAAACTGTCTTAAAATTCAACACATAAGTAGGTTTCACTCAACAACAGTTGCTACAATCTTATTAAAACTTCTTTAGAAATATCTCATCTCAGAATTTCAGAGTCCCTTTTACTTTTATTAGTGACATTTTAGGAAAAAGTTTATTTTGAATAGAGGCCTAGAAAAGCAAGTATTTTTTTAAGCCAGATATGCTACAATTTTTAGATTGATGCTATCTAATCATATCCTTACTTGTCTACTCCAGGAAATGGACACCATGTGTCAGATAACAAGTTTTTCTGAAAGAATGTGCAGCATTTTCAGGGCTGGGTTCCAGAAAGATTAGCTTTATGAACAGTGCAGTTGTCCAATGGTCCACAGGTGTTTCACAAGAATTTCAATGGAAACCGGGGTATTTATTTACACATTCCACTGCTGCACTGGAAACCCAAACACAGCAGCTTTGAGCATGATATAAAGCTAACAAACAGTTTATCATCTGCATTAAATGACATGGAGAGACAAAAAACCAAAATAACGCATACACACAGACTTTTCCAATCTTTAAATTGTTTTAATGCCCCTTTAACAGAGATGTCGTCTTTGGCTGCAGAGGCTGGCAGTCAGTTATAATTCCATTACAATATTAATAATGAAAACCCCAAACTGACTGGCTTTCACAACTGTTTTCCATTACTTCTGAATTTCATACCAAAAACAGTTTTGACAAAACAACTTCATTTCACACTACAAAGGAGGTTATGGTTTACATAATCTACATAATTGCTATATTAGCTGTAATGAACAGCAGACAAAGGTGATGTAAAGGACAGAAGCTGTCTTGGAAAATTTAAGTTATTAAGAAATTACTTAAGATTTAACAGAGCCTCAATGCAGGATTGTTTTCACAGTACAGTGCTTGCATCACCAGTGAACCTGTGACCACAGATGACCATAACTAATACTGACGTCGGATATCCTTATTTTATACCACATTTCATCGTAACTTTACAAACACTTGCAGGGTTAACCCCATTCTACGGACACAGGAAAGCTTCGGCACAAAATGGCCTGTTCAGTCACTCAGAAAGGTAGCAACACAACATCAACAGAAAGAGCTCATCCGGTTTCACTCCACAACTTTTTGGTTTAAAAAAAAAAAAAAGAAAAAACTAAAGTCATCACAGAGAACCAATATCAACTGCACACAGAATTCATGATACTGAAAAAGTACTTAGTATCTTTTCCACTTCACAACATCTTTTGTTGGGAACACTGCCGATTTCCCAGATTATTTTGGAAATAAATCCTCTTGCTATCTTTCAAGTGCACTGCTTGAACCAGCAGACACAAAATTTTGCAGATGTTCCTTTTGGGAAGTGGGACCACTCAAACAACTTGTCCCATACACACTGAAAATTTTCTGCAAGTATGAGCTTCATCGGAAGAACTGGAAGTTACAGCATGCAAGTAGATAAACACAAAAGCCATAAGACCAGAAGGACTTAAGACATACAAGGCGGCTGAATTTTCCCACATTAGCTCTGCCAAACAGAGTGCATATACTCTGGGTCACATAACATGATAATGGCAGCATCCTTTCAGGGCTATCACAGGGGACAGATCAACCCCCATTTTCTGAGGGTGAAACCCAACAAGAAGAGTCAATGGGAAGTGCTCTTCAGAGCGCCTTACAGAATGAAGGGGGTTGCTGCCTACTGGGGCCTGGAACTCATAAATTGCTACAAAGGGCATCTGAAGATTGGACAAGGGCTATAATAAGATTTTTTGAAGGAAAAAAAGCAAGGACAAGCAAAAGGGACAGATGAAGGTTGTTCAAGGAGGAACAAGCACAGGAAAATAAAAGGCAAAAAGCAGCCACCTTTACACAGGTGACCGGTCAGTATGCTTGTCCAGCACCCTATTGCCACAGTCTGTCCTATCTTCTTATTAAACTATATTTCTAAATGTTTTCCTGGGTGAAGAGACTCTATTCTGCTTGCATAAGTGTGCATGGAAGTGTACATGCAAGCGGCTGGAGCTGGACCACACACAGGTCATAGGGTGCAGGCACCTGATCTGGCAGCAAGCAGAGAAGCCAGAGCCCACACATACTGCCTGGGTACACGTGTCAGGGTGTGATTGCTAGACACTCAGCTGGACTAGCTGGCAAGTAGGATAAGAGGATTGGGAGCCAAGTATTGGAGCAACCATCAGGCTGGGCCAGATATCGGAGAGACCAGAGAGTTTGAAATTTGGCTACTGGAGGGACCAGGAAGTCCAAGCATGTTACTGGAGAGACCAGGATATCTGGGGGTTGGCTACCGGTAAGTCTAGCTACCAGAGAGAGTTGTTTGTATATATGCATCTCTTGTGCACAAGGCAACTGGGAGACCAGTGAATCCAGGAGCCCACCACTAAGTAGACCAAGTGTCTAAGGCCAGTTACTGGAGGAACCTATACTGTGTTTTTACCCGTGGAAGCACAGGTCTGAGTACCAGCAAATGGACTGGGAGATGTGGGCTTTTGTGGTTCATATGCCCACGTGCCCGCAGCTGGGGTGTCCATCAAATCAAGGAGCCAGCTACTGAATAGACTGAATGCATAAGATCAGTTACTGGAGGGATCTATATTCTCTGTGTGTGTGTGTATCTGCATACAGATATATGTATACTTATTTATTTTCCACAAACAGGCTTTCACCCTGATCAGCCAGAGAGGGGAACAGGACATGTCCATTGGCGCTGCTTGTGTTTATTTAAGTGCTGTATTCACTGTCTGTGTTGGCCTATGTTAGCAGCTGTGTGTATATGCCTATATGTATTGTACATATGCATGCCTATTAGGAATATCTGCTCAGCCTCGCTATTGGCTGGACCTTGGGACACGGAGCTATGGCAGCTTTGCTTCTGTCAGGCTTCCAGCTTTAGCAGCTCTTATCACAAACAAAATTAAACATAACTTTGTTAAAGCCTTCTGAATTATAATTCCAACCATTATGGAATCAAGGTGATAAGCAGTCATGAAATGCTCTTTTAAAACTCCACTCATTACACAAAGTATTATCAATTAAATGAACCCTCAAACAAAGAGAAAGATCATTATCAGTGTAATTAATTATGAGGAAACAGTAGTGAATTAACAGTAAGATCGATGTTGAAATGTTGAGGTGGCTCCAAGAGGTGGCTCCAAGAGAAGTGACTTTCATCTAGCAATGTTAGTAACCAGTAATGTTGGTGACCATGAGATGGTGGAGTTCAGGATCCTGAGTGAAAGAAGCAGGGCAAAAAGAATTACAACCCTGGACTTCAGGAGAGATGACTTTGGCCTCCTCAAAGACCTACTTGGAGGAATCCTATGGGTTAAGGCTCTAGAAGGAAGGGGGGTGGAAGAGAGCTGGTTAATATGCAAGCACCACTTCCTCCATGCTTAAGATCTCAGTACATCCCTAGGAGTAGGAAATCAAGCACAGGAAGCAGGAGACCTGCATGGATGAGCAAAGAGCTTCTGGAAAAACTCAAATGGAAGAACGAAGTTTACACAATGTGGAAAAAGGGACTGGTCACTTGGGAGGAATACAGGAATGTTGTCAGAGTATGCAGGGATGCAACAAGGAAGGCTAAGGCCCACTTGGAATTAAATCTGGCAAGCGATGTCAAGGACAATAAGGAGGGCTTCCTCAAATACATCAGTAGAAAAAGGAAGACTAGGGAAAATGTGGGCCCGCTCCTGAATGAGGTGGGTGCCCTGGTGACGGAGGATGCAGAGAATGTGGAGTTACAGAATGCCTTCTTTGCTAGTCTTTACTGCTAAGGCCAGCCCTCAGGAACCCCAGACCCTGGAGGTAAGAGATAAGAGTCTGCAGAAAGGAAGACTTTCCCTTGGTTGAGGAGGATCGGGTTAGAGATCATTTGGACAAACTCGATGAGGGCTGAGGGAGCTGGCAGATGTTATTTTGAAGCCGCTCTCCATCGTCTTTGAAAGGTCATGGAGAACAGGAGAGGTGCCTGAAGACTGGAGGAAAGCCAATGTCACTCCAGTCTTCAAAAAGGGCAGGAAGGACCCAAGAAACTACAAGCCAGTCAGCCTCACCTCCATCCCTGGAAAGGTGACAGAACAGCTCATTCTGGATGTCATCTCTAAGTACGTAGAGGAAAAGAAGGTTATCGGGAGTAATCAACATGGATTCACCAAGGGAAAATCATGTTTCACCAATCTGATAGCCTTCTGTAATGGCATGACTAGCTGGGTAGCTGACAGGAGACCAGTGGATATTGTCTACCTCAATTTCAGCAAGGCTTTTGACACTGTCTCCCATAACATCCTCATAGGTAAGTTTAGGAAGCGTGGATTAGATGAGTGGACAGTGAGGTGGATTAAGAACTGGCTGAATGGCAGAGTTCAGAGGGTTGTGATCAGTGGCACAGAGTCTAGTTTGAGGCCTGTAACTAGTGGTGTTCCCTAGGGGTCACTACTGGGCCCAGTCTTATTCAACATATTCATCAACGACCTGGATGAGGGGACAGAGTGTACCCTCAGCAAGTTTGCTGATCACACAAAACTGCGAGGAGTGGCTGACACACCAGAAGGCTGTGCCACCATACAGCGTGACCTGGACAGGCTAGAGCATTGGGCACAGAGGAACCTAATGAAGTTCAAGAAGGGCAAGTGTAGGGTCCTGCACCTAGGGAGGAATAACCCCATGCACCAGTACAGGTTAGGGGTTGACCTGCTGGAAAGCAGCTCTGCAGACAGGGACCTGGGAGTCCTAGTAGACAATAAGTTGATGATGAGCCAACAGTGTGTCCTTATGGCCAAGAATGCCAATGGCATCCTGGGGTGCACTAAAAAGAACGTCACCAGCAGGTCGAGGGAGGTTATCCTCCCCCTCTACTTTGCCCTGATGAGGCCATATCTGGAGTAGTGTCCAGTTCTGGACTCCTCCGTTCAAGAAAGACAATTAACTGCTGGAGAGAGTACAGCAGAGGGCTATGAAGATGATCAAGAGACTGACTGGAGCCCCTCTCTTACAGGAAAGGCTGAGACACCTGGGTCTGTTTAACCTGGAGAAGAGAAGACTGAGAGGGGATCTCATCAATGCTTATAAATATCTAAAGGGCGGGTGTCAAGAGGATGGGGCCAGACTCTTTTCAGTGGTGCCCAGCGACAGGACAAGCAGCAACAGGCACAAACAGGAACAAAGGAAATTTCATCTCAACATAAGGAAAAACTTCCTTACTTTGAGGGTGGCAGAACACTGGAACAGGCTGCCCAGAGAGGTTGTGGAATATCTTCTGGAGATCTTCAAAACCCACCTGGATGCATTCCTGTCCAGCGTGCTCGAGGTAAACCTGCTTTGGCGGGGGGGGGGGCGGATGGTGAACTAAATGATCTCCAAAGGCCCTTTCCAACCCCTACCATTCTCTGAGTCTGTAACCCAGTTCAAGTGCAATGCTTTCAAAATGCACTCGGCTCCTGATGTCGTACACCTGCATTCACATAATGCAGAACATCCCTGTGCTATATCTGTGGTCAGGGCACATGAAGAATGGGAAATGAAGACATTCAGCCAACCCCACAGAGTCGTTCAGGTCCACCAAAGTGCATTTGCTACAGTTCAGACACTTCAGTATCTTTGCAGCGCTTACCACCTAGCTTTTCAGAGCTCATTACCAGGGTAATATTCATTACCAAGGTAACAAATGAGTAAGCGCATACATATGAATGAACAGAGCCAGTTCTGCTCTGATGCTACATTAGAGTTAGCAACTCATGCTTGAACCTTGAGTGCCCACTGGAGACACTGAAGAAAACAGTTCAGATCTTGCACTGAAGAAAAGAAACTCTCACCAATTCTGAAGAACATGAATCTGCTCAGAACAGTTAGCATTATCTACATGAAGCCAACAAGATCTCCAAATTACACCACTTCTCCACTATTTAGGGTATTCAGACTCTTGTCTTGACATTACTCTGGGTTAGAGTGAGTTTACTATAGTACTCCTCTGGAAGACACATACCTGAACAGCGGCACTACCAACTGGCTTCTAAAACATCAACTTTTTTCCCTTTGCTATTTTAAAAAATCATTTAATGTTTGTTTCTTTCACTCTCTACCCAGGACAACACCAAATAATGCCAACATTGCATGACCCATATATTAGTAATTCATAAAAGTTTGGTAAGTAGCGTTATCATTCATTAGCTTTAAAATTCTCTTGTGATACATGGCAGTAAATAAGAAAAAACATCTTACCAGCTTTGGGCGTGTTTAGTGTTTTCATTTCCATCTTGCTACACTTATTAACACTGGAACATCCTTTTGTAGTCTTTACTTTCCCAGTTGACTCCAAAGACTGTGTAAGATTTGCATTTTGATTTTGGCCATATATTTTAGAAAGCAATAAAGCACTTCCCTCTTTCTCATCTATCTGCAAAAGAGAAACAAGTTCACAATAGCATTTCCTTCACGCAGTTGAAGAGAAATGGAGACAAGAGCAACGAGAAGGGATCTTAATAGATACTAATCCTCATTATCAAAATATCTACATAAATATATACATCCCTACCCAAATATATGCATCCCAGTGTTCCCAACAAAAAGCAGAAGCACACAATACCAAACACCACTTGTGCAAGTAGTTTATGAACTGAATTTAATAGAAGTCTTCTGTAGATAAAATCAATAAAAATTGTGAGGCTTTTTTTGGTTGATATTAAAGGTTTCAAAGTTCCTTGCAGCAAAACTGCAACTCAATGTACTGACATTTCACTACCAGCTTGTTTTTTTAACTGCTTTTGCCAAAGCATTTCAAACATTTGAATACAAGAAATCCCAGGCCAAGATGCAATTCATACCTCAGCTACACTGAGAATTGTATTTGGGCTCAATACTGATAACTTTTATTTATTTGAAAAAGATTTTTCTGCATCCACTTCACAGAGTGAGAGAAACCTACCTAAGAAGCAAGATCAAATGTAGTAAGAGCAAAGGTATCAAAATCTATTCTGAGCAGATTGATTATTTAAGCAGAGATTGTTTGTGGTGAGCTCAGATGCTATCTTTTAGTAACAATACTGTACAAACAAATATCCTTTCTAGTGCACTGTTCAGTTTACCTCCTTTAATTTAATTTCTTGGTCCATCTCCTTAGTTTCATTCTTGAGACAAACTGTGATACTTTTTCCTGGTGGTATAAACCTTGGCTTTTTGGCTGCATTTCCTAGCACTTGACTTGGAGCTGCTGATCGTCTCATATTTAGTTGTACTGCTCTGGGGGGTGGAGAGGAAGGAAGGAAGCAGATAAAGACAACTGTAGTTAGAATAGGCTTTAAATATAAAAATATAACCGTAGATAAAAATATAAGCACTATTTGAAAACAAAATAAAAGATAGCATAAAAGATTTTCAAAGAATAATCTTAATTCACAAGCATAACTGTTGCAATGCATTGTTTAAGTACTAACAAAGATTGTCTACAGCAAATTCTGCAGTTGAGCACTTCTTTTTCCATTTGAAAAGCCAATAATGCAGTTCTCAATAGCAAGAAATGCTCTGGAGATGTGCAATGTAGGGCTGCTTAACAAACTTTCACCAGTATAAAAAGAAAGACAATTTGAAACAGAACTAAGAATTCTAAACACTTAAAACGTAATTTTGAAAAGCCCATTATTACTGCACAATGAACAAAGAATGTTGAAGGTATATCTGTGAGTAGTATTTTGCATTAAACAGTCAATTATATTGGTCATTCAGATTCACTATAAGAAGATTAGAATTCAGAAGAAAATTATCTCAAAATTACAGAGGAATTTATCACTCCATGTTATGTCCACTTGAACAGTGGAAGGTTTTCCCTCAAAATATGACCATTATTCCCCTAAACAACCTCAGAAGAAAACCAAACATACACCCATGTTAATATGACAAAGCATACTTGCAACCACTAGAATAACAACTTATCTTAATACTTCAACATATTAGAAACAAAACAAGAAAAAAAAAAATCCAATAGAATAACCCAGCAGCTGGAATGATGAAGACAAGCATGGTACAGCAATTTATGGAACATACTTTAGTTTAATCCTCCATTCATACACGGACTATTTATTTTAATTGACACACACACACACACCCAACTATTAGGTAAAAATAAACTATAATACAGATTGCAGACACAAACTTCTTTACCTCTCTACCATCTTGAAAGCACGTTTGCATCCTGTTGCAACAACCAGTGTGTTTCTGCACTTTTTTGACACTACTCTGCACTCCAGTGGCTTAATAGGGCACAACAACCTTTCTTTCCAAGATTTGCACAGAAGTAGTAACAGAGTACTGTCAAAATGTTTCATAAACACGCAGTCACTAATGTGAATACTGCTGTCTCCTTCATATGTGAACAATTATGTATACGATATATATATATATATGATGCTGTTACTAGATGCAAACCTTAATGGCAAAATGGCCTGAACTGTTGTCACTTCCATGATGGATATTATTAAAAATACAAGGAAAGAGGCCTCTGGCTGTGTCAACAGCAGTTCACATGTTATGCCTGCTCGACAACAGCATTAACATATGAACTTTAGTTAACCCTATGCAATAACGGAGTAGCATGGTTATTGTAACAGGAGTACCTGCAGTGTAAACAACTGGAAGCCACTGTGAAAGTTGCAAAGGTGTCAAGAACCTTCCAGAGGAGCAGACTGTGAGTGCCAGTGCCAGCTGGCTGACCACAGCCAGCTTCAGGAGGCATGTGAATTTGAACAAGTTCTCTACCGAATCCTATAATGCATGGTGACACTTGGTAAGACAACCCAGGACACCCCATGACTCTACATGAGGACTATGCATTGCATGGCTGAACTGCTACACTGGCCCTGCCTACTTCACTTCCAGAGCTTGTCACGTCTCCCATGGAACAGGGGAGTTGTGCAATTGATGAATTGCACGTATCTGTGATTAAAATGTTTTGGTTTACAAATCCATTTTGACCTTGCACTGTCATTTGGTCTTAAACCACAAAACCAGACTCATTAAGAGATTTGCAAATTAGTAAGAAATTTAAAGATATGACCTTTGATAACTCAGTAACTCCACTCCCATGAAATTTAAGAACATGTAAGAGTACTACCAGTGTAACCTACTTACAACTACAAAAAAAACATCAGGGGGTTGTGGTTTTTAAAATGTAATATTGCTTCCATCAATACATATCTCTCTCTGTCTTCAAAATGTAAGCTTTTATACAATATAACAAAAATATAAAATACAAAAAATAACTAAAAGGTTTATATTTTGTGTCAGTACTGTACAGAAAAAACGCCATTATGGATGTGCAACAACTGCTAGATCTTTTAGATGGAAGCAGAGTAGGTGTAGCAAGGGCAAGGAAGAGCTCCATGTTACAACTAAATCAATTGACAAGCAAATACACCTTCTTCTGAGACAGCCACCAATATGTTAAATCACCCTGTACTGAATCACCCTGTACTTGCAATACCGTTAGGTGTGGTTGCAGGGAAACAGCTGGAGATAATGAGGAAAGCACTGCTCCTGCCTTTTGTTAGCTTGAACAAATTAAGTGTACCATGAAACCACATCCTGAAACGTCTCATGAATGCATCTGGTTTTGTATGCATTGAATTTTTCTCCTTAAAGGTATCTTAACAGCTGCATTAAAATGAAACATATCTACAGATAATATTATAAAATTTGATGCATGCAACTCAACACAGTATGCATAGAGTTCTGTTAAAAGAAGTTACATTACCCATTTTAGGACAAATTTAACAGGCTGCTCCCCTGAACATTTGAAGAGGCATTTCCGGCATAGATGACCGGGCTAAACGTTTTTTGTAGGCAAGTACAAAGACGCGACACAGAATTAAATATTATTCAGTTAAACTGCAGGCAGCGAGCGCATCGCCTTGGATATCAGTATTAGCGAAGAATCACCTCAGGTAAGTAATAACTGTAAGGAACTGGACCAGGCCCAAAAAGCAACGCCATACAAACTGCTAATAACCCGGCCCCCGGCCCACCCCGCCTCAGCCACTCGGTAACGGCCGCGGGGAGGGGGAAGAATTCCACGAGGGCTGGGAGCACTCAGCCGGCTCCCCGCGAGAAAAAAAACAGCAGCCATTCCGCCCGGTAACCCACTACTATACCTCAGCCCCCAACCGCACCTCAGCCCCGGCACTCAATTGTCCCGCCGCCGGCTCCCGTCAGCCCGTGGGCCGCGCCGCGCATGCGCCCTGCGCCGCACACGCCCCTCCGCGCCAAGTGGGCTATTCTCGCCAAGCGCGCATGCTCCGGGGCCGTGCCGGGGGTGGGGGGGGTTCCCACAACTGCGCGTGCCCGAGCCCTTCCGCCGAGGAAATAGTGAGGTGTGCGTGCGTAGTGTCGGCCTGTGGGTTGGTGCTAGGTGCATGCGCGTAGGCGTTCGTGCCACACACAGCATGGCGGCGAGGCCGCGTTCCTTGCAGTCTGCCGCGCGGCCGCCAAGCAAGAGCGGCCGCAAAAGTATCCTCGATTTCGCGACAGCGAGTGGCGGCAGGGCGAGGCGGAGGCGGCGGGCGGGGTGAGCGGGTGGCTGCGACCGTCGGTGAGGGCTGCCTGCGGGCTGGGTCGGGGCCTGGGTCGGGGCGGGCTGTGGGCAACTGTGCTGAGCGGGGGGCAGCGGGACCGAAGTGAATGGCTGCGGGGAGCTGGGCCGTGGGGCGGGAGGCGTTGTGCGGGGACCTCAGTGCTTGTCAGGGGTCGTTCGCCGTCGGCAGGCCTGGCGCTGGCACCTTCAGCCCCTGTGCCAGGCTGGTGGTGGCTTGGCCAGCTGTGTCCTATTGGGCATCGAGATATAGGTCAGTGTGTGTTAGTTGTTTAAGCCCGCTTAGGTGTGGTTGCTTGGCGTTATGTTGCTGCTGCAAGTGTTTCCAGGCCGGTTTTGTTTTCTGTGACCAAGATCGTTGACCATTCCTGAAGAGTCCACACAGGCCTGACTTAGAGGCCTTCTTCTTTACCTGGGCAAAGTACCCCCTTCCCCACCAGAGCCTCTGAGGAGAGCTCTTCTGGCCTTGGTGTTGCCTCTGCAGCAGTGGCCAGCCCTTCAAACTCTAAAAGCTGATCTGGGAGATCCATATGTTGTATCGCTGTATTTTGAGTAGGTTTTGCAGCGGGACAGCAAGTGGAAGCGTTATGTGAAAATGCTCTAAGTAGTTCTAGTTTCTTAGGTAGTTCCTGGTAGAGGCATAGGCCTTAAATTACTTGTATATCTCATATTGGTTATTATAGAAGCTTTTGTTGATTGTCAGTTTTTTACATCAGTGTAAGCTGGTATTGCTATCCAGTCATTCTTGTACTCTTCTGTTCCCTTTCTTTTACACGAATGTTCCTGAGACTCCACAACATACCAGTCTGGGGAGCTGAGCTGAGGGAGTAGCTCTGTAGCAGCCTTAACCGTAGACACCACTGCTTGCTTTCCTTTCTGCCTTGGCTGTGGTGGCTTGTCCCCTGTCTTGCCCCACTTCCACAGTCACTGGAGCTTTTGCTGAGCCATCTACAAGAATATCTAGCCTAGCAAATCAGTGAGTAGTTGTCTGTATGGTTAACTGTCTGAGCAAATTTAGGAAAGGGCCAGATTAAATGTTCGAACTGATTCAAGGGAGGAAGCAGAGGGAAACTAGAGGGATGTTAATTAGTGGATTGATTGGCTTAAACTACTTTAGGACAACTGTCAAAGTTAAAACCTTTTTTCTTCTACTCAGTTCAGTCTTAAAACAGGGTCAGTAACCCAGTATGATACATCAAGTGGCTGTAGAAACAGCTTGTACTGTCACAGTTGAAGGAGCAAGTCTGCCTCTTTGGGCATTGATGCTGGCTTGAAGTGGCTTACAGTGACTGTAGCAGAGTGGCATAAGATACCCTAAAACATCACTTCTATATAGCAGGATTTGAAGCACAGTCTATCTTTGTGAAAACAGAAGCTGAAGCAATATCATGTTTTAGTGTCACCTCATCTCTGAGCCCTGCATAGATTGTTTGATCTTCCAGCCCCATGGCACTTCTGAAAATTTTATATTAGCGATGCACATCTATAATTCGGTTGTGATTCACACCAGCCCTTCAAAAAGTTGTGCTTTGGTTCATCACATGGAAAACAAACAGTTTTTAGAAATCAGAAACTACTGTAGATGAAAAAATGCAAGTTACTAATCTGATCTCAGTGTCCTGATTTATACAATGGAATAGCTTTGATTAGTGCCAGATATTTAGCAAGCTATGCGATTATGTTGTTGGGAACTACATCTGATCTGTATTCTCCCTGCTATTACATCCACACAAAATTTCTGTTTGAAGGCATTGCAGGCTGTAGCTCAAGGCTGGTTTTAGGTGTGCATTTGCCTGGCAAACAACGTGGGATGGCAGCTACTAAAAAAGTGACTTAATATCTATGAAATCCAGTGGAGATTTTTGCTTGTCAAAAACTATGGGGAGAAATAAAATATATGTGAAACAATGGAAAGCAAATAGTGTGTAATAGTTTGTGGAGTTTCTGCCTTCCAGATTTGGCACACACAAATTCCAGATACCCTTGTAGACACTGTTGGTGGTAATGACCACGTGATGGGCAAAATTCTAGACCAGAGAAATCAAAGACCGGGCAGGGTTTGGAAACATTAGTGGAACGTGGGAAGGCAGTGATAAATAATGTAGTTTCTAGGTGCAAACAAAAATGGGTGTGACAAACAGTGAATTGTAATAGAAATAGAAGAAGCAGTTTTGAGGCCAATGCGAGAAGAGAGAAGTTTCTGGGGAAGTGCAGTTGAAAATGATGTTTTGTGGTGGAAGTACTGAGTAAAGCGATCTGTACTGCTAGAGTGCATGGCATTCGTCTGATGCTCTCCCTCTGCTTATCTGTTGACTAAAACGCATCTCTTGAAGTTGGCAGAAGATAAAACATCTTTGGTTCTTCAGGTCAGGAATTTTGTACTGGAAGAGGTCTGGGACTTCAGTGAGAGCTGTTGTCATAGGTCTTGGACTCAAAGCCACAAGGATTCTGGCACTGTGTGGGATGATGCTTCTCCAACATCAGTCTTGAAAACATACTGAAGTTCTCGTCAGAAACACCCTTGATTGTATTTTTTGCCTCAAAGTTCCCATCCATGCTCCATTTGAACTCTGGTTTTGGTTGGGGCTTTGCATATGTGTGTGTGTATATATATATATATATATATATATTTGTTGTGCTTCATTTTTCTGTTAAGCACAAATAAAATTTTTGTTTCCCACTTGATAAGAATACACTTTTCTGCATTCTGATAGACTTCAAACTTGCTAAAATATACCAAAGAGTGTCTTGAAGACTTGGTGCTCAAGGGTCAGCAAGGTGTGTGCAAAATGTAGCTTATAGCATCCACAATTCCAGTAGAGCAGAAACCCTAGGACAGCAAAAATACTCACAGTTTTGTTGACGTATCTTATATCTCTATGAAAGCTTTGTAAAAGCTAAATCCTCTAGGATCCACCAAGACAAATCAAAATTCTAGGCTCACAGTTGAAATTATAGAATATATATATGCTGTTTAACAGTCCTCCAGCATAAACATACTATATGTTTCAATGCTTTCTTCAGTATTGGGAACTAGTACTTGGGGAAGGAGTTTTCACTAGGGCATGTAGCGATAGGACGAGGGGGAATGTCTTTAAACTGGAAGAGGGCAGGTTCAGATTGAACATTAGGAAGAGGTTTTTCACTTTGAGGGTGGCAGAGCACTGGAACAGGCTGCCCAGAGAGGTTGTTGAGGCCCCATCCCTGGAGGCGTTCAAGGCCAGGCTGGATGTGGCCTTGGGCAACCTGGTCTAGTGGGAGGTGTCCCTGCCTATGGCAGGGGAGTTGGAACTGGATGATCTTCAAGGTCCCTTCCAACCTAAACCATTCTATGATGACTTCACATTCTGCTACTGACAATTAACATTGTTTTCCACTTTTTAAACTTTCCATTGTGTTCCTTGCTGTACTTACAGCTTTGTGCAAACATCACACTCATTTTGTTCATGCTGAACTAGTAAAGTCCTGAGTTTCCTGTCTTTGCAGAAGACCTGTCAAAACAACAGTGTAAAAAGAATTGTTTATCATCTTCATAATATGGTATTTTCTTGAGCAGACTCTTTTTAAGACAGACTGCTCATGCTGTGGCCAAAGCAATAGCATACCCCAGATACCTGTAAATTTAGTTTCCCTGTGCTGTTGATGACAATGTAGCCACAGAAGCACAGAGCTAAATGCAGTCTGTGAAATCTGCCTGGGACCTTCTCAGGAGCCTATGTGGATTGCACTCCCTGCTGCTGCGGCAACGCTGTCACTAGGTCACCGGGCTAGTAGGTGTCTCAGCTAATCTAAAGCTAGCTCAAGCATCTCTGCAGGCCATGGTGTTGGCTGTGAGATAAATATGCCAGTAGAAACAAAACACAATGGAAACTGTGTAGTTGGTGTGTTTCGGGTAATATGCTTGCTTGTGTTATGTATGCTTTCATTACAGGTTTTATTAACTTTAATCTTAGCAAATACCCTTTTCACACAAGCACCTTTCATAATAGACATGGACAGGCTAGACACTTGGGCAGAGAGGAACCTAATGAAATTCAACAACAGCTAGTGTAGGGTACTGCATCTGGGCTTCCTGGTTCAAGAAGGACAGGGAACTGCTGGAGAGGGCCCAGCAAAGGGCTACAAAGATGATTAGGGCATTGGAGCATCTTTCTTATGAGGAAAAGCTGAGGGACTTGGTTTTTTTCAGTCTAGAAAAAAGCAGACTGAGGGGCATCTTATCAATAATTATACATACTTAAAGGGAGGGTGCCAGGGGGATGGGAACAGTCTTTTTTCAGTGGTGCCCAGTGATAGGACAAGAGGTAACGGGCACAAACTTGGGCATAGGAAGTTCCACCTAAACATGAGGAGGGACTTCTTTACTTTGAGGGTGGCAGAGCACTGGAACAGGCTGCCCAGAGAGGTTGTGGAGTCTCCCACTCTGGAGACATTCAAAACCCGCCTGGATGCTGTCCTGTGCAACTTGCTGTAGGTGACCCTGCTCTGGCAGGGGGGTTGGACTAGATGATCTCCAGAGGTCCCTTCCAACCCTGACCATTCTGTGATAATCAGTGAAGATACGCTTTGATACTCAGATATGTGAGATCTTCTAAATTCCAGATTTATACTGTATTCATGAAGAAGAATTGCAAAGTTCGTTTTTCCCCTTTAAAGCAAAATTTGGCATTAGTCC
Organism: Vanellus vanellus; assembly: GCF_965231255.1. Classification (NCBI taxonomy): domain Eukaryota; kingdom Metazoa; phylum Chordata; class Aves; order Charadriiformes; family Charadriidae; genus Vanellus; species Vanellus vanellus. Next base: position 144,293,745 of record NC_138906.1, read on the forward strand.
TTAGAGAACCTTGTTGTTCTTATAGAGTTCTAGTTCAGATTGAGATTCTCTTTGAATATTGTATTGCAATTCCTAGGTATCAATTTAAGGAATTTAAGTGATGACATCTTTTTTTCATTTTTTATTTTAAGTGAGCAACCTTAGTTATGTTACACATCAGAGCAATGTTATTTGTCGATACAATGAACTTGACTGTGATGGTTTTGTTTTATAAATGAACTGCATATTGTGCCTGGATAAAACCAGATTGGGTAAGAAACTCATCTTTTTAAGGAATATAATTTTATCACATTTCAGTTGCTACTTTTCAATAATACTGAATTCTGTTTTCTTCAGTCTTATAAACAAAACTGTAAGGCTTCAAAATTAAATGGCAGCAAGGTTTTGTGATAAGTATCTGCATCAGTAATAATTGAAAGAGAGACTGATGATTCACCTCCCTCCCACCCTTAATCTAGTCAGATCTCTTGTGTCGAATTGTAGGTTTTACAGTGGCTCGCTTTGGAAAGCTTTATTTTAAAGGGCTGTTGGGACAGCATCTATTCAGCAGCTGGCTGGTTAGACATAGAACTCGGTAACTTAGGAAACACTACTGAGCCTTTTTCTTTCTAATTTTTCTCATAGGCATAATAAAGCAGTGAAGAAAAACTGAAGGAAGGAAGTATTACATGCCTTACTGATCAGAAAACTTTCTCGAGTATTTGGACAAACTACATATATATGTAGTAAAATCTAAAAAGGTAGGATATCTTCCTTTTCTGTTTTATTTAGAAAACCTCATAACTAATGAAAACCTGTTTCACAAGTCTCAGTGGGGTTACAAAAGTAATTTTTTATGTTAAGGAGGAATGCAAAGCCTAAAACATATTCTTTTAAGTGAGTTCTGTGGAGTCTTACCAAATTCTACTAGGCTTTTTGTGATAGGATTTTGATGAAGGTAGATTGCTTGTTAGTTGTTCTTCACAAAGCTTCCAAAACCATTTAAAGGCTGCCCAGTTTTATAAAAATAGACCATGTAGAAGAAGACAGTAGCTGCTGATGATTTCAGGATTAGCTGCAGTTTTGACTTCTTCCCAAATATTAAGTACTTCTCTAGGCATGTGGAGATTTCATGCTGTTCTGTCTGGAATGGAAGTCTACAATGAGTAGAGAATCTTAGCCTTTTTTTTCAGTATGAAAGCAACACACTAAGTGATGTGCAGTTCATAAATACAAAATCTGTTGCTGAAAGTAGCACAGCTATTGTCTGTAAGGAGACTGTTTTGTAAGTTTGTTAGACATTATATAAAAGGCATCAAAACAGAAAGCAAACATTCGCATTTGAACTTCTATGATGTTGCTGCTTCAGGTGGAATTCAAGGAAATCAAAACTATATGTTTCACAGTGGCTGCTGGAACTATGTTCAGTAACAGAGTTCAGAACAAGTGCAGCTCAACTGTCTGCCAAAGTCTTTCCTTTCAGAATTCAGAAAATCTTGATATAAAATTGGGATTCTGATATCCAGCAGTAGAATCTGCAAATTCTCACTTAAACCTTAAAGTCTCCAAAGTGTGTAAGTGTTTGCATTCTCACCTGTGAAGTTCTTCATTCACATTAAGTTCTCTGTATTCCTGGAATTGCTTCCAGGCCTTTATGTGGATCTAGCCATACAGATTCAGAACAAAGCTGCTTTATTTCTCTGTGTTGTTTTAATAGGTTGAAAGTGTGTGGAGAGCATGGGTTATGATATTGAGCGTTTTGTTGGCTACGTTAACGAAGGGCTATTATGCTCCATCTGCCGTGATGTGTTAGAAGATCCATTACAGGCTCCTTGTGAACACGCTTTCTGTACTGCTTGTATACATGGATGGCTTGTTCATCACAGTAACTGCCCTGAAGACAGACAGATGATTGATGTATCTCTGCTACGACCTCTATACAGGTATACAATAATCTTGTTGTATGTTGAAATTACATTAATTCCTCAACTTTGTTTGTACAACTTCATCTCTTGTCATTTACTGTCACTCAGATTGTCTTTATCCAATATGCCTATGGCAGAAACCGATCGCTTGCATGAAAGCATTAGCATTTTCTATTTATTATAACTAACTTTCAAGTTATTAAGATTTCAAAATGGAAAGAACACTTAGTTTGTCCTCCACCTTTTTATATCTTGAATGCTGATTCTAGATTTCTGTCTGGATATTATTGTGAATGTCTTCTACAGCACCAAACTTTCCCATACTTTTTTTTTTAGAGAGAGCAGGCAAAGCATTCTTGACAACAACAATCACTGAACACAGTATATCTTTTGTTTTTCTTTTCAGTCTTACCTCGATACTGTAGTGGGATTTGTAATTAATAATTCCTGTAGATATGGACCAAACTTCTCATCTTCAAATCCTTTTTTAAAAAGGTCTTTAGCTATCAGAATATCTGTCTTGAGCCACCTTGTCATGTAAAGCAGGCTGTTTTCGCAAGTGTCTGCCATGATTCCTTGCCAGCACAGAGTTTCATCAGTAGACACTGCTTGTTGTTTAACCCCTGCATCGTCTAATCTTGCTCAGATTAATGGTTACATTGTGTTTAAAACCTTCAGCCACAGGTGTTAAATTAACTCCATTAGTATTCCCAGTATTTTTGTCACTAATGAGATTTTACTGTGTGGAAAATTGAAGTATAGTGTGACAGAACCCTAGAGTTTAATTTATGGATTGTTTTGTCTGTACTCACTCTAATCAGTTTGGTTTGGCATGTTTACAAACACAAAACTTAAATGATGAATGAGTAGTTCTTGTGTTTGTTATTGGTAATATCTGCTGATCTAGTGAAAGATCAGGGTTAAAAATGTATTCAAAAATAAAGATTTCATTTGCACATTTAATTTTGGAGACTGAATTTTCAATTAACATTGTTTCTTTTGAGCATGTTCTTTTCCAATATGGCCACTTGAATTCTGGAAAAAAAAACAAAACAAACAAAAAAAAAACCCACACAAAACAAACAACAACAAACAAACAAACAAACAAAAAACCCAACCAAAACCCAAACCGGTGATTATTCACAATTTTTACTAATGGAGATTAGAATCAATCGTACTTTCTTTTCCCAAAAGCTGAAAATACAAATATTTCAATAATATTGCCAGATTAAAGAACAAATTATTTTTTGTTGCATGTAGATATATGAAAAATGATTTAAACCGTCTTCAGCTACATTGCAAAAACAGAGAGTATGGCTGTGAAATGGTTTGTTCTCTGGAGTCTATAGACAGGCATGAAAGGGAGTGTGAATACAGTCAGATACCTTGCTCCAATGCCGGTGAGTAACATTCAAAGAAGGTGAATCCTTTATATTCAGAAAAATGTGTTTGTCATCTTTCTCTCAACAGAATGGCAATAATGGCCATTATTTCCAAACAGAAATTCAAAGCTTTAGCGTGATCTACTTCTTACAGCAGACTTTTTGAACAAAATTTTTACTGATTTGTGGCAGTCATGATCATTAGCAACAATTTCTTATCCAAGAGCTAATCAAAATGAATGAGAACGATGGACTTCAAATTTATGAAAAGAGTAGTGTGTTTTATTTTCTGTGAAGTTATGAGTGTCTTTCAAGTTTGACTGTTTATTTTGATATTTGAATCAATGTAATAGCACCTACAGAATGCTTATGGCTCACAATTTATAAAATTTCCTGTTTTCTGGTGCGTGTGCTCACTCTGTCTTGTGGTTTTAACAAAAACATATCTTGAAAATGAGAATTGTTTTAAGCTAAATTCTGGTTAGAATTGGTGTTGTTCATGTTAAGGTCTTTATTTAAAAGAAACTACACCTCCTGAGGAAGAAACATAGTGCTAAAAATTTCTCAGTCAGTTTTATTCAAAATGTCGTATTTTCCTAGACAAATGGAATTTCTAATTGTTGATGCTAAGGGCATAATCATGTCTGAAATTGTAATTAATTATAACAAAAGAAAGGTGCTAGAATTGCTCCACTGGAAGTTATCATTTCTTTCAGCAGTGATTCCTGCAGATGCTTCAGATTCACCTATTTCACTTCCTACAGAAACAGTGGCATTTATAGACTTACCACACCTTATGTCTGATGCCTAGTGTTCAGGGTGTGAGGGCTCTTACACCTCTTGAACTCTTCCTTAAGAGTACATCAGAGTGTATTCTGAGTACCTCCAATTACAAATCATTATATTTATAAGTAAAGCCCTTCTAGAGGGCTGCCTTTTGTAACTTTCTGGTACAGTCTGTTGGCAAGTTTCATTGCTCCATTGTTTCAGTTTTTCTACATCTGTTTTATCTTCAAATGAAATGGAAGGAGCTATAGTATATCTTACATCAAACAGTGATTCAAAGATTAAAAATAAAGACTACAAACTTCCAAGTTTCGAGTGTTAAAAGTACCAATAATTTATATAGTGTTCATTTTTTGTTTTGCACGTTTTACACTACAGACTTGCAAAGTTTTTATCCTAGAATTTCTGTGGAAATGTTTCTGGTTTTGCATCAGATGTTAAATGTTCATAAATAAACGTCTTTTTTTATGTGGTCTAGCATCTTATACACAGGGCCAGCCAATGTTCAGGAAAACAAGCTTACAGTCCACCTCACCGACAGTTTTACTACATGTCCTTGGACCTTTTTTCTAAATTTGATACATAATGTTTTTTTTTTACTCGTGCATTCTTTTTCAATTCCAATCATTGCAATCTGTGGAGGCAGCGCAGGCAAGCCCCTAGAGTCTTAGCTTGGTATCAGTGTTGCCACTACTGAAGGTGCTTTAATGCCAGACTTCTGGAATGCTTTAATGCCAGACTAATGGCAGAAGATTTCACAGAAAATACCTACTTTTTAATACATATTTTCAGTTAATGGATAAATATATTAATAAGACTTTTAAAGGGTGTTTTATTACTAGCATGTGTGTTACAACTATCACATTTTGTATTTGAAATAAGTCACTTTTTTTCATTGCTTTAACAGGTTGACAGTTGGTTAGCTCAAGATATTGCAGCTTGTTTGCTTGAGTGTTTTTGTTTGGAATTAATTAAACTGCTTTGTTAGTTGTAAATGACTGGCTTTCCTTACTGTTTCCTGTTCAGGTTGTACAGTTCAGATTGAACGACGCAACTTAGATGGTCACCTGGCTGTGTGTGAATATCGGAGCCGTGAATGCCCCAACGGTTGTGGTTACACCATTCTCAGTGCAGAAGACACACAGCATAATTGTGTAGCAGAGCTAAGAACCGAGCTAGAACTACTTCGGTACAAATCTTCTGTTTCTTTGATTTTTGTGTTAGTCTGGGCCTAAAATCACTGCATAAAGCACTTCAAATACTAGCACTGGATTCCGGTATGTGTTAAATAGTTTGTTAATTACTTGATACTAATGGGCCAGGGTATTATTATGTGTCAACATAGATTTTAAATTCTTACTGTTTTGATTTTTTTGCTGTTACTTTTTGTCCACGTTACCATAAATCCTTAAATACCATTGCTTGCTGCTGAACTGCAAGATGACTATATAAAATGACAAAATACCTGACAAGAACTGGAATGAAGTTGGCAGTTTCATTTTTCCATTGGCCTGACACAGATCCAAAGTCACATTATTTGTTTAGCTTATATGATTTTTACAAATTGTGAAGATAAAAATGTCTCATTATTTTGTCAGGTACAGCCCGTAGATTAAACCTCTGAGGATCTAATTTTTGATTTTAATTAAAGTCCTGGCAGATTAATAACAGTTGATGAATAAGACTCTTCTTACCGGCATCCTCTTTTTATTCTTGTATATGTTTCTGTAGCTTTCCCTTTCCATGATGTTCCAGTTGGGCTTGTTTTTTCCTTGCTCCTTCCCGTTTCTATCTTTCAACTCACTGTCTAAGTCTTGTGGTGTTGAACATTGCTGTGAAGTCAGGCTCCAATCTGTTTTAAATGCATTGAGACACAAAGGATTCTGCTACCTAGTTTCTGAACTCAAAAGGCTAATGTAGTAACAGTTAGGTTTTGGCTGTGAATCTGCACAAGTGATTAGGTTATACTAATTTACTGCATACTGTCATTCAGTGTCCACCATAAAAGTGACAAGATTACATGTTTAGCAATACTATAGCGTTCACACTTTTTATCTTGACTACCTATGCTTAGTAATACAAAGCAAGCACATACGATAAGTAAAAGGCAGTAAATCATCTGACGTCATAAATACGTGATCTTGAGCTTATGGAATTATTTCAGAAATATGATACAGTTGTCCCCTATATAGGCTGTCCGTGATCACTCTAGTGCCCCCTGGGCACAATGCACTTTTTTATACTAGTTTTATTTAAATTAATAAATAGTAGTGTCATGCCTCTAGAGAGGTGTCCCGTAGAGTATAATGGGAATTGTATCAGGCTGTTTGGCTGCAAGAAGGCTTTCTGGAATTTGAAAATCATTTTTTTTTCCATGCTTACAAGACCTAACAAGGAGAAATAAACTTTTTAGGTCAGAAATGATCTGCAGAGTGGAGGAAGCAAAACATGAGATGGAGTCAAGGTTAGATTCACAGAGAAGGCATATGGTCCAAAAAGAGAGTATTCTGCAAAATGAAATTGAAGAACTAAAGGTAAATATGATAATTTTATTTTCTTTTTTTTTCTTCTCCTAACAGTCTAGTTTTCTGCTTTCCCAATAGTAGTCTCTTATTTTGTAAATGCAGTCTCATACAGATGATAATTACATTAAGTATGGGGAGCAAAAGAGGTGTTAGCACAAGGCTTTTCCTAGGCTGATCAGCTCTGTAGAGAAGCAGGCCGAGTGCTGTATTCATGTGGTTTATCTACGTCAAATTCATTTGGAGCTAAACTGGAAACCCCTGTACCAGGGTACATTGTTCTGTGCGTACACAACATGTCAGCAGATCGGTCTGAAACTCATTTTCAGTGTCTAAACATGGGGCATACATCGCAAATCGGATGTAATTAAATATTCAGCTCATTTTTTAGTGCTGTCCGAAGTGGCTTAATCCCATGCTGACAAAGAGCCCTGCTGCAGACAGTGGTATTTACACTATGGTTCAGCTGTGGTCAAAAGGTTGAAAAGTTGCACTGTAAACTTAATCAAGTAATTAGGAAGGCCGTCTTACCTTTTCATTCATCCAGTTCTGATTACGTCACAGAATAATGATTTTTAAAGCCCAAAGCAGTGGATGTGCTTCATAGTTTACGGTTTTATTTTTACTGAATTTGATGTTAAATCCTTGAAGGATGTATCTGAACATAACCAATACCTTATTTTGTTTGGGGTCTCGAAACAAAATTTAAGCAGCAACTGCATAAATCCACTGCTTTTCCACTTTTTTCACTTTTAGGAAAACTGTATTGGAATCTTTGTAGGAAAAAGCTCAGTAGGTGAATGCTGGATTGTGTCTCAAATTGTTTACATTTGTTCTGCTATCAAAAAATTGTTGTCAGTGTTGCTTATTCTTGATAATCCATCACCCTACATGCATGGCCAATTCAACTTCATACCAACATCATTAGAAAAGAATTTGTTTCTTGCAGTTAATTTGCATTTGCATTTCAGAGTCAGATGTCACGAATGATGTCAGATGTACGCTCTCTGATGGCTGCAGAGAGACAGCACCGTCAAGAGCTGGAGCAGGCAGAACTGGAAAAACAGGAATTAATGGAGCTGCTGAGGGGGCTGCAGAAGGACTGTCGATTAACTACTACAGAAGGAAGCAGGAAGTCAACCAATTTCCGCCCTCTAGCACGACTAGAGAGTGTAAAACGAAAACCTAGGGAAGTTACAGTTATCTAAACAGAAGTAAGCTCAAAAAGCATTTTCCTCTAATATCTGTGACCAACTGGCAAAATTTTCTATTTTCTATGAATGAGTGGTGAACTGTGCTGCATTTCTGATTTACTTGTTTTCTTTTAAAATCTAGATTACTGCTTTATTTCCTCTTGGGGCATAAAAACAAATGCGGGAATTTTCTCTTAGGGGACACTGGGCATTAAAACTGGTAATTAAATAATTTAAATAATTAAATAAATAAACATACATTTTTAGCTAATGTTTTTATAAAAAGGGGGAAGGAGACTTGATTTGTTATCTTTTCAGTGCATCATTTACGGAAGTCTTTCAAGCCTGGAAGCTACAGCCTTTTAAAGTCAAAGATACTTAAAGGTTGTTTCCTTCCAAGTCCGTTTAAGTCTAGTTTATGCTTATACTTGAAACAGAAAGAAAATGTGATCCTCGGTAATGACATTTGGGATGTACTTAATTTGGGGGAAAGTCAGTAATAGAATTAGTAAGTCAGTAAAAGAAATTAATAGATTTCGTTTGTTTATAGTCTGTAGAGGGTCTATTTCAAAGGTGAAAAGAAAGCACTTTAAATTGTAATTCTACTGCTACGTAACAGCTTCAGGTGAGGTTGACTTTTACTTCAGAGCTGCTCTAATTTCACAGGCTGATACACGCTTAAGAGACAAATACCAAAGCCCAAGGTAATAGAGTCATCTAAAACCTTTTAAATAGATGTGTGAGTAACTTGGAGTTTGTGGGAGGGGATCTGCATTTTATATAAAAAATTGAGGCTTTTATATATGAAAATATCAGCTATTTCTATGGGGTCCTTTAAGCTTAAGACCAGCCCATTCAGTACTCAATGCCTTTAAAGCATATATCAATATCTTGAGTATCCTTAATTTTCTTTTGGCAGGTTTAAGGCTACTTGAACATTAATATCCACAACAGATGAATATTTGCACAGTCACTTGGACTTCGGACATCTTTTATTAGTACTCAAGTTTGCAGCTGTGTAAAAGCTAGGATTTTTTAACAGACCCACAAATACTGAATCAAGAGGGCATTTATCTGTAAGGACTGCATGAGAAACCTGTACAGTTCAAAGACTTTTCTCTAAACTTCTTGCACAGCCTGTTCATGTTGTTTTCAGTGCTATAATTAAGCCATATTCTGTCCTCTGTTGCAGCTCTTCAGTGGAGTGTCTAGGGGAGAACCTGGCCTCTTGTTTACTGAATGTGCTAAATCAGTTTTGAACTTTCAGGAAAACGTGTGCAGGTGCAACAATCTGAATAAGCTAATTTTATAGTTTAGAACACAAATACATTACTGTGCATGCCTTGCTGTCACTCAGAGCAATGCTTTTATGGCTAACAGCATAACCAAAGAGAGAGGCAGCAACCTTCTTTAGCACATGCGCTACATTACGAAGACTTGCAGGCAGAGCTGCCTTAATTTTAAGCATTAACAAATCCTTCTAACTTGCTGTTTCTTTAGTACCACTGAAGCAGATGTGCACATGTTCAGGTCTTGAGCATTTAAAAACTGACAGAAATAACTCTTCTGGAAAAGTTGTTTTGTTTTCTTTTTGTTTTTTCTGAAAGAAAACATTCATAGGAAGAGTTATGTCCAAATATTTACTTGTTTTCAGTCCTTATATTCTAGATTAAATTGCAATCATTGACAGTATTTAGGTCACTATAGCTGTCTTCACCAACCCGTGACATAGCACATCTCTTAAGCAGCCATATTTAACAGTCTGACACAGTAAAACAGTAGCTGTAATTTGGAAAGACCTTCATTCATACTAAACATTCAGTGGTCAGTTCACTTACATCAGTGTGCGTGTTAAAGCTGTAGGTAGAAAGTAAGAATGCTTTTATTATCTTGTGTTCTAAATAAGCAAGCTGTAGTGTCTGTGGTCTGCGTGACTATTTCAGCATTCACATGAATTTTGAAGCTTTTCGGCAACACCAGATTTCATGCTATTAGAATTGATCAGTGCTTTTCTGTGTAATGTAACTGTGCAGTTCTGTGATGTGACTTTATCTACTTTGCTTAATGTGAAAGAAGAAAATTACTTCAAAATCCTGTAGAACTCGGATGAGCTGGATCATCTTTCCCAAGTCAGAGGACAGTAACAATCACCCAGTCTTTTCTGTTGTGTCCACAGAAAAAAGCAAGTTATTAGCTCTGAGCTTTCTCTGTAATGGGATCTCTGCATTTGTTTGTTTTAGGAATTTCACCCTCTTCTTTATGACTAAATTCCTTCTAGTGTAGGAAATAGGGTTTATTTAATATTTATTTAGCATTTGCTCTGCTGTCTGTCCCCTAAGTGACAGACATGAAACTGAGACAACATGTCCTAGGTGGTACGGAAGGACTCTCTGCTGTGCAGTCTGTGTAGCTTCTAGTTGCCAGCTCTGGAGAGTCTGAATTTCCAGTGTTGAAATGTGGCAACACTTTGGGCTCACCTGGTGCTGGAATGACCCGTCGGCTTGGGTTTCCTTTAGCAGTGAAGAAGCACTTGCTGAGATATTTTACATGGGCACATAGCTAATGGCATCGGATCCCTCCAGCTACTTTAAGCTTAATTCCATTCCTCTGTGTTGATAACTGTTCTGTGCCTAAGATTTTGCTCTGCTAATGAACTACTCACAGGGTGGCATATGCTGAAGTATGGTCATCAGTTTACCTGTCTTATAATTAATGAGGCTGAAATTAAATAGCCCATTATGTTAATATTTTATCTACGTTTAGCTTTTCCAGTCTCATGCATTACACAGCTCTTAAAAGCAGCTGGCAGAAGCAAGGGATTTTTTTTTTCTTTCTTTCAGTGGTCTCTTAATTCTTTTTGTAACAACTGAAGATCCAAACATTGTAGTAGACTTGGTGTAAGTGAAGACATTCACTTGGAAATGCTGCATCCCTAGTCATAATCGTGTTTTAGGATTATATGAGAGATACTGCTAAAAGTACATTACAGGAGGGCTCCAGCACTGGCTTACTGGTATTAGTATTCTCGTGCTAGATCCCATTTTCAATCAGTTCCGTTTCCTCACAAGTGGAACTGTGCTGAGAGGAAGTGGAACTGTTACTCAAGTGGACCAATAACCATGCAAACAGTTGTATTTTTAGCTGCTTCTAATAGCACTTTGCAGGTAGAAGAGGGATAGCAAAGGCTGCAGAGCCAGGAGAGCGGAGAGAAGGAGTAAGTGTGGTCTGACTGGTGTCCCTCAGCCCGAGAGCCACCATGCAGCTGCACCAGCCTGTGCACCAGAGAGCTGACCAGTGGGAACTGCTGGCTTGTGGCATTACAATTAACACAGCATTAGAATTAAAAGGAGATTAAATGTTTATCTGCAATTAAATGGGTACAAAATATAATAGTACCAAACTTGGGAGATTCGCAAACAAAACTCGGAGAGAGCAAGCTGTTAAGTAAAGTGACACTACAGGGAATTACAAGGATTTGAGCAAATGCTCATCCTACATTAAATTGGGTGAAAAAGAATAACACTAAGGATGTATTTAAAGAAATTAATATTTTAAAGCAAGTGGTAAGTTTGTCTTTGAAAGAAAATCAACATTTACGTGTTTATTCTGAAGACCCAAGAGGCCGGTTACAAATACGTGTACGGTTGTTCCCCTAAACTGACTTTTCCACTTGAGAGGTCAAATTCAAGACAAAATATTGTTTCCTCTGTTCCCTTCAGCATTGAAGATGGGTTCCCTGCTCTCCTGCACTCCTCCCAAAGCAAAAACTTGTTGCTGGTCTTGTCCAGTACAGACCACTGCTGCTAGGGTTACTTTATTTGGAGTGGGAAGAGTAATTCTGGGGAGAGTTTCTGGTAGGTTCGGATCAGTTTCAACAAAAGACAGGAAACTGAGAACCATGCATATGAGTCCGGAGCCAGAGGGGCAAGGAAGAATTTTGCTGGACTTCCTAATTAAGGTGGCAGATTTTAGTTGGTATGATTTTAGTACTGGATTAAGTGTCTCACATGAGCTAAATTAACTTATTAGCACACGTGTACAGGAGTTTCATGTCAGCACCGAAGGGGATGGAATTACACAGCCAAGCAAAATACCTAATACAGGGAGGTATTTTGACTGGCCAAAAGTGGTTTTATCTCAAATCTTCTTAGGTGTTTTTAAGAAGTTTAATGTATTAATAGATCCTGGGTAGCAAACAGTTCCTAAGATTTCTTGAAATGGGTAGCCTTGCAAATTAAATTTTCCACGTGCTGTCCTCTCGGATGTTTCTGGCATGGTGCTTTTCTACAGCCGTTTTACTTGGAAGTGCTGAGGTGTATTTAAAAGGAGCAGTACTGACCTTGCCTTCCTCCCGTACTGCTTGTCAGATGACGTATGGTAGGTCAGGGAGATTTTACCACACAGATAGATGCCTTTATAAAGACCTACAATTCTATGCAACTTTCTATTAACAAATAAACATTGAACTGTCTTCCAGCATTGTGGTTCACTGCCAATCTCTTTACATTTTCTACCTTTATATACACAAGAAGGATAAACGAGTGCTTAACAGGTCTTAATCTCTAGTCTATAAAAGAAACAGTAACACTATTTGTATCACTTTGAAGTACACTTTGTATAAAAGTTGAACTAATAAAGGGTCTATACCATAATAAATGCAGTTTGGTTCACTTCTTTCTGTTACAGAAGTTTCAGTACCTTTTTTATCAGACAAAATAGCAAAATTTAGGCATGCTGGCTGCACAGCACAGGAAGTCATGAACAAACTACAGTATCGGGTCAGTGCAGTAGGTATGTATTTTGCCAAATAGAGGAAGTATATAACAATAACCAAGGCGGGCATTCCATCAAACCCTATCCCTTCTCAAGGAATTTCCTCCTGCCTCACAGATGGGAGTTTCTGCGTGGGATGAGCAGCTGTTTTGAAGACAAAGAGGTAGCAAAAGTTGAAACCTCCTAGACTACAAGAGTATGGCACTCCCATCCTGCACAGACAGTGGGATAATAAACTCTCAAGAAGGGAAAAATTAATTCACTGTCCATCAACTACATCCCTAACGTAGGCTTTTCATAACCATGGCAAGAGCCCCTGTGGGATATGAACATGTAAGAACAGGAAAACAAGGGTTGTCCAGAAGTTGTAATCTGGGGATGTTTTGCTTAAACACGAGCCATCTGGACACAGGGCACTCCAGAGCACAAGTTTGGCGCAGGCAATGCTCTGCATGAACTGTCTCGAGTGTATTCTCTTATCTGATGGGAGGAGTTACTCAGCAGGGGGGAAAAAAAGGCTGAAAGGTTGCATGTCACAACTAGAGAGAGCAGCGCAATAGCTTGCAGATAACCTGTTTATCTGCTTATACCTATCCATCTGCATCTGGCCTTCAGCCAGCACAGAGTAACAGACTGCACAGCTGCTAAAGATTTTGGAAGTTAAAAAAAAAAAAAAAAAAGCACACCCAGCTTCTCCCATGCTCATCCCAGACACAAACTATCTGTTTGTCTGTCTGTTAACTAGCATGCGTGCTGAACCAAGGCAATTCTTCCACGTTTCAGGCAGAGGCACAGTCTTTGTTAAGACCATCTCCTTTCCTTAGCAGGCACTGGTGCACACGTGCGGTCTGTGTGCTCAGCCACAGGAGGAGAGGAGGGAGAACAATATCGCCCTGTGGAGCTGTTCTGCCCTACTCACGCCTCCCAAGCGTTTGCGCAGGATTCACTAAGCAGTATTTTGAGATTGGCAATAGCCACTTCCAGTGTTCTGGTGCTCCACGCAGGAAACAAAACTGGAAAGTTTGCTTTTTATACTCTGCCCAAAAAGAAAATGTAATGCTTAAAGTGTTATTTACTGTGGTATGAATCCAGTTTAAAAGAGCAAACCACATAACTCCCAAGTTTTGAACAGCATTATTTCAAGTTGAATATATCCAAGAAAGGAACCACTTTGCATTGAAGGGTCACAGAACTAAATTAATTTTTAAAGAAACCAAACATGATAGACATATACTTTTTCAAGTTTAACTGAATTTACAGTGCTTCCATACATCAAACAATTTAACCAACCCTTTATTTCCTCCTAGTTTGAAAATTACTTGTGCGACATGCTAATATTTAACACTTTCAAGAACCAGTACTGAATATTTACATATTTATTCCATGCTTGACACTTTTACTTTTCATTTCAAATTCCCTGACAGAAAGCAAATTATTCATATCCCTGCTAGTTTCCAACACAGTAAAGTTTCTAAAAAAATAAAACAACCTTAAACACATGGTCTAAAGGAGCTAGTCAGCTTTAAAAATATTTATGCAGTGCTCCTTAAAAAAATAGCATTAATACCTGTAACACCTGTGAGATCTCCATGCATTTTAGTCATTACAATTGCATTATTAGTAAAATTACATCTTCCTTTTATTTTACCATTCAGAAAGCTGTTTGGCTTCCAATCCAAATCTTTGTTCATGTTATTTTAAACAATGTTAAAACACATACCTTTGTGAACCCAAACTATTCCCTTTAGCCGCACCCCATCAATTAATAGAAGTTTACCACTTCCACAGGTTACATCAATTGACTTTGTGCAAACTAATCACCTCTCAAACAGTGGGACACTGTCCCAGTCTCCAGACAGAGAAAGTACACATAATAGAGTGTTAAAGGCAGACAAGCTGTCCAAATTAAGTTAAGATTACGTAAAATGAGACCATTACAACTGGGCCTTATTTAAGTAGACGAAGACCCCTTCATAGCACTTTTGTAATGTCAAGAGACCAAAGTGAAAATTGAGCTCAGCTAAGTCTGATGGCAGAGCTCATCTGTAAAAATTGTATATGGCCTTTAGAAAAAGCTACCACTCCTCACCCCATCCAAAAATGCAATAAAAGGCTAATGAGAATCGGTTAATTCCATGAAATCCCATGGAGCCCAGAGGGATGCAAACATGAAAAAAGCTTACTTCAATCATATTGAACTCAGTATGAAAATAAATTTAGAGCTGAACCTAGTGGTAACGTCTCTTGATGAATTCCCACTTCTCAAAGTTTTTCTTTTTGCACTATACCTCAGTCTACCGAAACAAAAATCCAAACCATCTATTCAGAGGGAAGGTTTAGCATTACTGCTTCACTATGTGGTTGTTCAGTTTATACACTTGTCTGCGTGCCCTCTCCTCAACTCTGTAAGTCAGCAGAGAGGCAGGCAACTAATTAACTCCAGGCTCTCTAAGGGTACAGGTATCTTTGCCTTTTAACTTCAAAGCACACTGTTTTCCAATGAAATAACTCTTGTGCTCCTAATGCGCAAGCTGGAGTTGTAAAGGAAATGCTAGAATGTTCACTTATCCTCCCTGAAGTCAACAACAGATTTTCTACGAATTTTAACAGGTGTGGGATAATTTAAGTGTCTAATCGCGTTACCAAAGATGTACAACAAAACCTACATAAATTACATTTACAGTTGTATTCTTTCACAGATTAATTCATTTCAGTCAATCTTCTATCACCTGCCACTGCAACTGCTGTCAGATGGACCTCACGCATTAATAATTCAGACTGGCTAAAAACAAATAAAAGGGCTAATGGTGCTAAACCTGAGAGAAAAAAAAAACTAAAATTGCCTTACACGTATATATTTTTTTAATTTTCTTGCAGTAATAAGTCACACACAAAACACCTGTACCTTTCTTTTGGCACAATGAATATTTTAGAAGTCCTTCAAGTCTTAACTCAAAGAGGTTCTTTACTGAGTATTGTCTACTGAAGTCCACAAGAAAAACATTCTTTCAAAAGGAACAAAAAATTTACAAGTGTACACAAAAAGTCTTGAATTTTATTGAAATGTCAAGTCTTGTATCAAACAAAAACTTTTCTTCAGACAAAAATATTCTCTTGGTGTCCTCCAGATACCAGTAACTCTGAATTGGTCCTTTAATGCCGCCGCTTTTCTTTGTCATCTTCACAGAAGTCCACATGGTTGGGCTGTTCCATTAGGTCTCATTTTATCGTGTGAAGGAACGTACATGACGACCTCTTCCACTGCCTCCACTAACAAACTTTCCTCTTGAGCCACCACTGCTACTACTATTAGCACTTGTCCAAGACGGTCCAATTCCTCCCCGGCCTCTGGAAGCACGATCGCGAGGACTCGGTCGGTAGCCTTAAAGCAAAGAAAAGTATACTCAGTTGGAAAAAAAAAAAAAAAAAAAAAAAAGCCCTAGGCGGAGTAGCTGCTGTGAAAGCATAAGAAACAAAAACAAGATGAGACACAAACGGGGTCTGTTTTCTCCTTTTAATTTTCACTTTTCTTTTAGGCAAGCATTTTTGCTTTGATTGGCTCTATAATTACCATGTAGGTTCGAAGACAACTGAATTGCAAAAATCTGAATGCAAAATTAAGATTCTGCGATCAAGTGTTCAATTCAGCAAGTTTTATGGATTACAGGCAGTTCGTATGAAAGCATGTATTTGACACAGTCTCAGTGACAACTGTTCATATATGCTTAAAACATTTGCTGAATTTCAAGGTGTTTGCAGCATCCTTGCATGGTTTCATTTGTAAAGCAAAAATGAAATTCAAGGAATTCTCTATAGTTCGATGCCCATATGAATACCATGTACCTGCTGAACTTAATGGTCTCAGTGGTGGCAGTGGACCCCTGTTAAAATTGCTTTGACCACCTCTACTGTCATTGTAGGTTCCCCTGGGCGTACTCTGTGCACTCCAACTTGAGCCTCGAGCGCCTTCACGACGACTGTAATTTCCTAGATAGGGATAGAAAAAACACTTGAGCAAACATCACCTTTTTTTTGTTGTTTTCATTTCAATCTTCACAATACTCAGGGTGGTAAACATAATATTTACATAGTTCAAATAGATAAAGTTACTCTGCATCAACATACCCTCAGTATTCTAACTCAAAGTCTACACGTTACTGGATTATACACAGAATCAGGAGGAAAATACCTATTTTTCAGGCATGAACTCAAGTTTAAAAGAATTCACGTTATCTAGTGTATTAAGATAGACTCCTATACTTTAAGGTTTGGTGGTAAAGTAAAACCTAGTATTTCTAACTTTACTAAATTGAAGTATTTTCTGTTTCAATACAATTGTGTCTATATATGAAAGAAACACTCTAGCTAAAGATCTCCAGGTTCACTGAAAATTGCATCTTATTCTTGTCAGAATCTTCCATCCTTTCATTCAAAGGCCTCATTTAAACCCAGAGGTATACTGTGATGCTTGATTTCAGGAACTACCATGTCGCAAATGGTACAGAGGGCTTTTTATTTTTCTGACTGCATCTCTGAAGCAATCCAACAGTTGCTAAAAGAAACCAGCTAACTCCTTTTGTAAAAGAGAGGGAGAGGCAGGCAAAACAGGAGCTTGCAGCCTTGTTTCAATTCCACGACATTTGAGAGAACCTTTTCTCATGTTCAACAACTTATTTCAACAACACTGCTTCAGGAACATCTCACACCAGGATGATTACCTGCTAGTAAACTGGGTTAGTATTACTGAAGCATTTTTAGCACTCATTTATTCCTATTCTAATACAGGAAACAACATACCTTTTGAAGCAGGTGGTGTAAAGAACCTGTTCTGACTGTGAAAAGCTCCTCGTCCTCCACGGTTCCCTGAGAACCCACCACGTGAAGAAATCTTCTGTGACACTTTTGGTGGCCTTTTGGCTGGTGGTATCCCATCTGGAGCAACCACTTCTTTGCTCTCTGCAGCAACAAAATCATCCACATGCATGGAAGGTGGCCTGCTCGTATTCTGTTTCCTCTGACGGAAGATATCATGTGGTCGAATTCCTTGTCCAAATCCTCCCCTGCCTCTTCCTCTTGGTGGCGGCACAACATGAGCTCTCTTTGCAGGTTCTATGTACTCAGATTTTCCACTGTCATGACAAACCATAATTTATTTAGTTAACGTAAAAATGTAGTCATACTGAAGGTCAGGCATTCTCCATACTGAAGATGCAAACTGAAAGGTATTTGACATTTTCAGAATATATGAATCCGTGCTGAACACACCATTTACTCATTAACTCATCTTACCTTGAAGTTATGAAGGTCTCATGCTTGTGCTTGCCAAGTTTGAACCCTTTGGTGGTTTTTGTGCGGCCAGGAGACGATGGTTCTGACAAAAATGACCTCTCCAATTCAGCTTGCAAGTCAAAGTCACTGCAGCCCTTCTCTGACAGTTCAATTAAGTCAACTTTTACCTGCAACGACAGAGTTTAGTTTTATCACAACAACCATTACTAGCACTTCTGAAGAAGAAAACATGCTGCACCAGGACAGATGAGACTCAGCTAGGGTCCTTCTACTGGAGCAAAAAAGCCCCATCCTCTACCTTTTAATGCAGTAGGGGCGCTTAAAACAAAAAGCAGCAGTAACAAAACAAAAAAGCAGCACAGCTGCAGAAAAATTGTCTTAATGGTTCTGAATCTCAACAAAGTCAAGGGCATAGCTTTCAAGTGTGAACACCTGTCTTGTCACTAGATGACCTACAGCGAGGCACTCTTTTGCTTAAGCTTCAGTCCTAATAATTTATTAATGCTGCTTTAATACCGGAAACAACAGTTTTGGTTTTGCTTAAGAAATTAAAACACAAATATCTGCATATAAATTAAAAGAAGAGTAAAACTGAAAAAGAGTGAAGGCAATGAAGTCAACGGAAACTGATTACTTCTCACATAAGAGGTTAAGACACTGCCAATTGCTTAGTTAAAAAAAAAAGAATTTTATTGTATATTTTTCAAAATTACATTTAAAGTTTAGATTATAAAATTCAAATTTCAAATACTGTGAAAAGTTTTTGTGCAAGTAGTTTCATTTACTACTGCCATTTTTTCCATTTCTTTCACATCAGAGCAAAGATTTTTTATTTTTTTTTTTAAAAGTGTAGCTATCAGGCTCTTTGGATATTACTACAATGACAAAAGAAAAGCAAGGAAAAGAAAATAAATCACATTCTTTGTCTACCTTTAACACAAGCTGCTGAAAAGCCCCAGCAGCAATGCAAAAGCAAGTTAGGACTGACACAACAACTGTTCCTCTAAAGGAGAGGACTTCTGCATTAGAGCACTGCAGAAGGTGTCAATTTTGTGGCTACTTCCAAATGAACCTGAAGGCATTTGATAACAACCTTTAACAAATGCCAGTCCCTATATCTGGGTCAATTTATAAGGGTGAGCTCAGGAAAACAAACCATTTGGCTATACAAATTTCTGATGCTACTAGCTCAGGTGACCCCTCATTTTTAAATCCACTTCAATTATGTTAATGAAGCCTTTTACCATATCCAGATCAGTGTCTATTTCTTCAGCCTGAAAGGGTGAGAACCACATGGACTTCAGCTGATCATCCATCACATCTGCCAACACATACGTAGTCCTGCAACAAAACAATGCCAAATGCCTATTTAGTTATGAACTACAACCAACTGCAAGCATATGCAGTATTATAGAACCTAGGGTGAATGCTTCACACTTGCATGAAATTAAATACACAGGGACTAGTAGGTGGTAGTGACAACAGTGCTGTTTAGACACTGTTTGTAATACACTCATGCATAAATTATCGCATTTTCTTAAGTAAATCAAAAGTAGTATGTTCACACACTTAACCATTTTACCTGTTGTTAAACAAATTCTGAAGAGAGTCTGGTGCACAAAGAATAGGCTCTACATCTTGGTCACTCAGCGGACAAGAATCACCCGCCGATTCCAACATCTGCCTCACTCCAACGATGTTATCCAGTAAGGATTCAAGGCCATCATCTTCCTTAGAACGATCCTAAGTCAACATAGCACAAGTCAGAATTTTTCCCCCTCCTCAGAGAGGAAATATGCTTTTGTTAATTAAAAAAAGGGGAGGGTACTACATAAAACAGTCTATCCATCCACAAATAGTGAAACTAAGACACCTGAGTACACAAACAACAGCAGAGAGCTCCTCACTATGCTATAAAACAAACCGTGTCACCACATGCACATTCTAGCCTGCATTTCCAGTTGATGCAATAACCTCCATAACATAGTCCCAAAGAGGTCATTACCCCAGGTTTTAGTTAACAAGCTCTCTGCTAGACCATTGCCATGTCCTAAGTGTCTGCTATTTCTCCTTCAGCACAATTGTGGCTCTTAATCTTTTACCACAGATGTAGGTGGCTAGGGAAGGGTGGCTGCCATCAATTATGTGGGATTAAGTTTGAATATTACAGTTCAATTTGCAATTAGAATCACAGAAACGTTGGATGCATTGAATTCTTCATGTCTTCTAGTCTGATTACCCCCTGCTTGAAGCAGGACTATTATCAAAGTCAGATCAGGTCAGGCATAACTTTATCTAGCCGTGTCTGAAAAAAAGCTCCAGTGACAGAGAGCCCACAGCCACTCTGAGTGAGCAACCTGTTCCAGTGCTGCACTTCTCTCTCAGTGATTTAATTTTTTTTTTTTTCCTAGTGTCAACCTGAACCTCTGAATCCACAATTTGGGACCATTGTCCCTTGTTTTATCATCTGGAATTACCAAAATGAGTTTGATTCCACCACCTTTGTTACTATCCCCCCAGACAGCTGTAAGTAGCTCCAAGATAGTTCCTTAGCCCTCTTCACCGCGCTAACCAAGCCCAGCTTCCTCCTCCTCTCTCTATAGCACATGTGCTCTAGGTCCCTTAGGGCCTTGGTAGAACGCTCTTCAGTTTCCCCTAGATCTCTCTAGAACTGCTAAGAGGGCAAAGCCAGCCAAAGATGACCACAGCACTCTACATGAGAACTCATCAGCATCCCACGGAGGGAGACAGTAAGGTTCCTTGCTTCCTTGGGGATAGCTCAGAACATGGTCTGCCTTGTTTTTAGTGACCATGCACTGTTGGCTCATGTTCAACCTAACATCCACCATAATCACCTAGCCCTTTTCAGCCCAGCCTGCATCAAGGCATGAGGTTAACCTGCTCTCACTGCAGAACTTTGCATTTTTCCTAACAAACCACGTGAGCTTTCTGCTAAATCAATCCTAAAAGGTTTACTGAGGTCTGTCCTGGTTTGAACGACACAGGACTAATTTCTCTTCTAACACTTGGGAGCGCTGCACTTTTAGAAGACTCTAGTGTCTGAATTTGTGAAAATATTTACTTTATAGCCAGCTGTGGTGTGTGAGTTTCAAGGTCTCAGTGTTTTCGAGCTTGCCAGGTACAGGGATGAGAAGCGAGACCTGAGCATTTGACCCAAGCTGGTCAAGAGGATTATTTCGTACCATGAACATCACACTCACTATAAATTTAAAAGTTTGCTGAGAAGTCTCTCCCTTGAAGGCTGCCAGCCTGAGAACTTCTTGCCCCAGTGCCAGACCTCTGAGGCCTTCCCTTCCCCTTGATGCTGTAGCGCTTGCAATGTCTGACATTTGCTGTCCACTGCTGGGAGTGCACAGCTTCCTACTGATATAGGTGGCCGAGTATAATCCTTGTGTATTTTGTATGGGTATCGGGATCAATATTGGTTCTTTAGTGCTATTAATGCTAATTATCTAATTTTATTCTGTTAAATCTCTTTATATTTCAACCCCCGGGTTTCCTTGTTTTTTCCTAATTCCCCTTCCTGGGTGGGGAGGGGTCATTGAGTGATAGAATGATTGTCTAAATGACAATAAATTGTTACAGGTTTCTCAAATCATAACAAGGTCCCTCTGGATTGAGGCTTTGCTGTTTGTCACATTAGTCACTCCCCCACCTTACTGTCATCCACAAATTTGCTGAAGATGGATGTTTTCATCAGAGACCTCAACGATTGATACAACAGTATCAGCCCCAGTATTGACTCCTGGGTATTCCACTTGTTACTGGTCACCAGTAACACTGAGCCACTGCTAAGCAGTAGTTCCGGTTGTTTACTAGATTAACAATATGCTTCACCACTACCCAGCGCTCTCTATTGTATGCATTCGCTGCCTTTCACACAGTTAGCTGCGTATGCTCTTATGGTGTGCAAATACTCCCAGCACAAGGGGATCCCAACCCTACCTGAAACTTCTTAGCATTACCACAATACAACAAAGTCAGAATCCATCGTGCATCGGAATAGATGATTTTTGGACATCGGTATTAAAACAATGGCAACAGTTACTACCAATTCCGCAAGGTATGCCACCGAATTGCGCACCGTTCTCATAAAGGTGGGATAGTCTATTCCGTTTTAAAAACACGTTCAGATACAAGACCGCAACATCAACTTGATTATTTAAATTCTTTTACCATAACATGTTTCTCCAGATCAAGCAGCAGGTTTTCTGGGGTTTCTTCTTTGTTTTGCAGTAGATGTTTTAATTCTGCAGTAGTTAGACCCAGTGTTCTGCCTGGATGAGATCCATCTGTTTCCATAAGGCTTCCATCATCTCCACAACATCCCTGAAATATTTGACAAGTGGGAAATAAGTACACATAAATATTCATTTTACTTCTGGACTGCAAACCCCTTAGAATTCAAACATACATTACAGCAAATCTAGCAAAACAAGAGTAATCTTTCAATTTAAAAATATATTATGCAAAATATTTTAATGAATTACACTTCAATAGGCAAGTCTGGATGCTACATCAAGATGAATGCAATCCTTTCCTATATAAGCTGAGGTTTGTATCACAGAATTAACAAATATTTTAGATTTCTTTCTATACTACATATCAATACAGCAGCTCTCTAACAGGATGCCCATGAATCTAAAACCTGGACACAATAGCATGCTATTCACTTAGGAAATCAGTATGAATCAACATGCTGTTCTTCCTACTGGAAAAACCCTCTTATTTACTAAACATATATTCTGCCCAGCTTTCACAGATTTCATTAAAAACTAAAGATGGCACTAACACTACTGATGGAAAAGCTTTACACAGCAATCTGCATAGTCAACTGCTTTCTGAAATAATTGTTACTGAACATGTCTCACACTGCAGATTTCACAGAAATGCAGCTGGGTTTGTCTGAAGATTCAATACACATTCACTTACCAGTGTATCAGAGTTTAGAATCTGTCGCATAAAATCCAAAAAAGAAGAGGCCAGTTCACCTGTGTCTTTGCTAAAACTAGTTATTACTCGCTTCAATACAGTGTACAAAGCATTGCTGTGTTTTCTTAGAGAGCTGTTTTCATAATGAAAAAAGAGAAAATACATTATTAGTGCATACATTGTGATCACTCCACTGTAACTTGTTGTAAGAAGACAATATATATGCAAAATAAATTTGGTAAATTTTACAATTATCAAGTTGAGTTTTGATTACGAAGCTGGAGCTTCATTATTTTCTCTGTACTAGATTGTTTTTCTCACCAGTGCTGTCTGCAGATATTTCAGACTGCACGTACACAGCTATACATACTATAGCAATACCTCCAAAACTCACAAGAAATTACATTTTTATCTTTGGTGGAAAAGGGATAGCAGTACAGAAATATTTGCTTGCACAAGGACCTTATGTATAAAGCAGGATCACGCTTGCTGTTACAATTTCACTGCATCCCATGATGCTTAACTGCAGAAACAAACCAGAAAGGTAACCATCAACACAGAAATAGCAAGCCTGTGCACTGAAGCTGACAGCTAGACAT
The DNA here is from genome assembly GCF_965231255.1 of Vanellus vanellus. NCBI lineage: Eukaryota > Metazoa > Chordata > Aves > Charadriiformes > Charadriidae > Vanellus > Vanellus vanellus. The sequence continues at coordinate 144,317,146 of NC_138906.1, forward strand.
ACAGGATCATAGAAACAACAGCACCTTTACCCTGATTATTTTTTATTTGTGGGTTGTATAGCTTCTTGCAGTCTGAGCAGCACAGCTCCGTAGCACTGCTGAGAAGAGTGTTTTGAACAACCTTTTACTGACAAGGCTCCAAGTACTACCTTTTTCTCACAATACAGTCCAATGAACATATATATTCTGTTCCAAAGGGAGTGGAGTAATCAAGAGTAGTTAGAAAAAAAAAAAAAAATCCTTATTTAAAAAGCCTTAATTGCCTGGAGGTCAGAATACCCTGGGGAAGTACAAACTGAACCCCCTCAAAATAGAGGGAATGACAGACAGTTCTCCAATGTCCCAGATGACCTGTAACTACTGAGTGACTCAAAAGGGAAGGACATGAGCACTATACTTCATTCTAATCCTCCAGCCTTGGAGTAAGGAAATGAGAGTGTAAAAACCTTTTTTCAAGGCTTTGTTTGTTTCTTAAAAGAAAGTGCTCCTGTGTGCATGCTGCAGAAACGATTCAGAGGTAAAATCTCAAGTGAGGGAAGACCAAAACACTGAGTAAAACACTGAAGCCCCAAAGGGAAATGAAAGTTCAGGTGCCTTATCCTCAACGTTTCCTACTAGATAAGTAGGAAATTATTTCACATTGTCTTTTTCACATTTGTCTAATTTTAAGTTGTCTGCGATATCTTAAAATACCATACCTCTTTAAGTGGTAGAAGCCATAGTCATGCTCTGTGAGGAACATCATTGTTCGGATACACGTCAGCAGACAAGTGTAACTGCTCTCAGAATTAGTTAATGTTTCCATCAGGCAGTCACAAATTAAGGGCATCAGCTCTTTGCTTGGTAAGGAGTTGGAAAGCTGCTCTGATTCAGACACAGAGCCTTCTGACGAACTTGGTAAAATGAGTGCAATATCCTATAAAAAATTATTATACACATAGTAAAAAACGCATTCTGTATACCAGCAATAAGTGTAAACCATACATTAAGTCAGAAGCACTAGGTTCTTTGACTACCCCTTTATCATCTTATTCCAGTATTTCAGTTATTACTGACCAGTGAAATACTAATCCAGAGTATCCTTTTTATTTTGGTTCTGTTAAGGGTTACAAACCATTATTGATATTTAAAAACATTAAAGCTTCAAAGGGTGAAATGTGATAGCAAAGCCACAACTAAAAGCCAAACAGTCATTGGATAATACACATACAGTTTCTTGCCAAGGTAGTCAAACTGCCCCTTAATCTCAAAACATTCACCAAAACATGAGGAGCGGCTGAGGTCACGTGGCTTGTTCAGCTCGGAGAAGAGAAGGCCAGGGGAAGTTCAGGTTGGACACTAGGAAAAGGTTCTTCACTGAGAGAGTGGTAAGTCACTGGAACAGGCTCCCCAGGGAAGGGGTCATGGCACCAAACCTGACACAGTTCAGGGAGCCTCTGGATGATGCTCTTAGTCAGACATCTTAAAAAAACACTTAGTTTTAGGTAGTCCTGCTAGGAGCAGAGAGTTGGATTCAATGATGCTTATGGGTCCCTTCCAACTTAAGATATTCATAGAATCATAGAATGGTTTAGGTTGGAAAGGACCTTAAAGATCATCTAGTTCCAACCCCCCTGCCATAGGCAGGGACACCTCCACTAGACCAGGTTGCCCAAGGCCACATCCAGTCTGGCCTTTAACACCTCCAGGGATGGGGCCTCAACAACCTCTCTGGGCAACCTGTGCCAGTGCCTCACCACCCTCAAAGTGAAAAACTTCTTCCTGATGTTCAATCTGAACCTGCCCTCTTCCAGTTTAAAGCCATTCCCCCTCGTCCTATTGCTACATGCCCGAGTAAAAAGTCCTTCCCCAGCTCTCCTGTAGGCCGCCTTTAGGTACTGGAAGGACGCAATAAGATCTCCCCAGAGCCTTCTCTTCTCCAGGATGCACAGCCCCAACTCTTTCAGCCTCTCCTCATGGGAGAGCTGCTCCAGCCCTCGGATCATCCTCGTGGCTCTCCTCTGGACATGCTCCAGCAGGTCCATGTCCTTCTTATGTTGGGGACTCCAGAGCTGGATGCAGTACTTCAGGTGGGGTCTCACAAGAGTGGAGTAGATGAGCAGAATCACCTCGCTCGACCTGCTGGCCACACTTCTGATGCAGCCCAGGATACGGTTGGCCTTCTGGGCTGCGATCGCACACTGCTGGATCATGTTGAGCTTCTCAGCAATCAGCACACCAAGGCCCTTCTCCTCAGGGCTGCTCTCCAGCCATTCCCCACCAAGCCTGTATTTGTGCTTGGGATTGCCCCGACCCAGATGTAAGACCCTGCACTTAGCCTTGTTGAACTGCATGAGGTTGGCTTGGGCCCACCTCTCCAGCCTGTCCAGGTCCCTCTGGATGGCATCCCTCCCCTCCAGTGTGTCTACCTCGCCAAAGAGCTTGGTATCATTGGCAAACTTGCTGAGGGTGCACTCAACCCCACTGTCCGTGTCGCCAGCAAAGATGTTGAACAGTACAGGTCCCAGTACTGACCCCTGAGGAACACCAGTCCTCACTGCTCTCCACTTGGACATCGAGCCGTTGACTGCAACTCTGAGTGCGATCATCCAGCCAGTTCTTTACCCACCGAGTGGTCCATTTATCGAATCCATGTCTCTCCCATTTAGAGACCAGGATATCATGTGGGACAGTGTCAAACGCTTTGCACAAATCCAAGTAGATGACATCAGTTGGTCTTCCCTCATCCACTGTCACTGTAACCCCTTTGTAGAAGGCCACCAAATTTGTCAGGCATGACATTCCCTTGGTGAAGCCATGTTGGCTGTCATCAATCACCTCCTTGTTTTCTATGTGCCTCAGCAGAGTTTCCAGGAGGATTTGCTCCATGATCTTGCCAGGCACAGAGGCGAGACTGACTGGCCTGTAGTTCCCTGGGTCTTCCTTATTTCCCTTTTTGAAAATAGGGGTTATGTTTCCCCTTTTCCAAGCGGCAGGAACCTCGCCAGACCACCGCAACTTCTCAAATATGATGGTTAGTGGCTTAGCGACCTCATCTGCTAGCTCCCTCAGGACCTGTGGATGTATCTCATCAGGTCCCATGGACTTGTGCACCTTCAGATTCCTCAGGTGGTCTCATACTTGATCTTCACCTACAGTGGGCAGTTCTTCATTCTCCCAGTCCCTGTCTTTGCATTCTGCGACTTGGGCCATGTGGCTAGACCCCTTGCCAGTGAAGACTGAGGCAAAAAAGTCATTGAGTACCTCAGCTCTGTCTCTGTCCCGGGTAACCAGTTCTTGTTTTTCCTTCCAGAGAGGGCCCACAGTTTCCCTAGTCTTTCTTTTCTCGCTGGCATACTTAAAGAAGGATTTTTTGTCTTAATGTCCCTGGCCAGATTTAGTTCTATCTGGGCTTTAGCTTGTCTAACCCGATCCCTGGCTGCTCAAACTATTCCTCTATATACCTCCCAGGCTACTCGCCCCAGTTTCCACTCCCTATAGGCTTCCTTTTTCCTTTTGGTCATGTCCAGGAGCTCCTTGTTCATCCATGCAGGCCTCCTGGCTTTTCTGCTTGCCTTCCTCTTCGTAGGGATGCATTGCTCCTGAGCTTGAAGGAGGTGGTCCTTGAATATTAACTAACTTTCTTGGACCCCCCTTCCCTCCAGCACTTCATCCCATGGCACCGCACCAAGCAGATTCTTCAAGAGGCCAAAGTCAGCTCTCCCAAAGTACAGTGTGGTCACCCTGCTACGCACCTTCCTTGCTGCCTCGAGGATCTCAAACTCGACCATTTCATGGTCACTACTGCCCAGGATACCCTTGAGTTTGACACTGTCTACCAGCCCCTCCTTGTTGGTAAAAACAAGGTCCAGCATAGCTCCTCTCCTCGTCAGCTCCTCAACCACTTGGAGAAGGAAGTTGTCTTCAATGCAATCCAAGAACCTCCTGGATTGCCTATGCCTGGCTGTGTTACCCTTCCAATAGATGTCAGGGTGGTTGAAGTCACCCATGAGAACCAGGGTCTGTGAGCGTGATGCTGCCCCTATCTGTCTATAGAGGGCTTCATCCACTCAGTCTTCTTGGTCAGGTGGCCTGTAGCAGACCCCCACTGTAATGTCCCCCTGCTCCCAATTTCCCTTTAATCCTGAACCATAGGCTATCAGTTGACTCTTTATCCATGCCTAGGCTGAGCTCCATGCATTCCAGCTGCTCTTTGACATATAAGGCAATACCACCTCCTCATTTCCCTTGCCTGTCTCTCCTGAAGAGCCTGTAGCCCTTCATGGCAACACTCCAGTCACAGGAGTCATCCCACCAAGTTTCTATGATGCCAATGAGATTGTAGCCTTGGAGGCATGTACACATCTCTACTCCTCCTGTTTGTTCCCCATGCTCCATGCGTTTGCATAGAGGCACTTCAGCCGTGCCTTCATTGCGCCTGATTTGGCTGGAGCAGCTTTAATTACTTTGCACTGCTCTCCAAGTGGCATTCCTATGCTGTGTATTAATGGTGCCTCCCCATTGGCTCCTGTTGGTCCAGGAGCTCCTGGTTTTTCTATGTAAGTCTTTGAGCATGCTGCAGCGTAGCCAGCACATTTTGGAGCGAATGGCTGCAGGCCCTCACCAGCACCCCGTTCCTCTATCCTTGGTACAACATCCCTTGGTTGGTCACGGGCAAACCCGGTAATACCCCTTTCCTCCATCGAATCTAGTTTAAAGCCTTGTTAATAAGCCCTGCTAATTTTGGGGTGAAAAACCCTTCTCCCCCTTTGAGTGAGCCAACCCCCATCTGCTGCCAGCAGGCCTGGTGCCACACAGGCCATTCCAACCATTCTATGGTTCTACAAAAGTTAAGAGGCTGGGCTGCAGACCACCTAGAAAGTTTAAGATATACTGTCCCCTCCACATTTTACATAAAATAAAACAAGATAGACTTTCACAATGAATTTGCATGGGCAAAGAGTTCTTGTTTATATGCAAATGGCTGATTAATGTCTACTGACCAACAATGCCCAAATGTCCTTTGCATAAGTGTGTAAGCAATAAAGCAAATAAATAACATGCAACTAGTAAGTCAAATAATGATGTGCAAATTTATCATGCAACTAATGAGAAACTACCAGGGCTAGTCTATGAATCAGTTTTTAGATAACATTTCTTACCTTGCTCTGGCAACTTACGTTTGTTTTTTTTTAATGGAGTTTATGGTAGTAGTGTATCATATATATCTTTGTATTTGGAATACATTTTTAAGAGGTTTTAGTTAGGCAGCTAAGAGATACATATTTTTTCAACTGGGTAAAAGGTGAATAGTGACAACTCAAGTTTTGCCAGAGGCCCATAGGGAGAAATGTCATCCGTCTCTCAGCTGAGGGGACAGTCAATCTTTGTGCCATTCAGGTTTTGGTCTCTAATGAGATACCACAATAGTGCACATAATGCAAAAAAGATATCATAAAATGAAAAGATTTACATTCAAGGGCAAAATGACAGCAAGTCTGCCAAAGCAGCCACACACACACGTTTTCTGTTTGTGTTTTAACAATGTTGATGGCTTTTTTTTTCCTTTTGGAAAAAAGCAAGCACCTAAGAAATAACCTCATTTAATTTGTCTCCTACAATTATCAATATACATTATGCATTAAATATTGAAAATACCTGATCACAGAGGGACTGCAAAAGGGAAGTTACATATTCAGCGCACTGTTGATGAGTGACATTGTCCCCAGCTGATCGCATCAAAGCCAAGAGCTCATGGAAAATCTCTGCATACTTTTCATCACCTTTAGTAGTTCCACTGATAAGATGTAAAATAGCCAATTTACAAGCTTTATGTGAAGCCAGGGCATCCAATAAAGCAAGCAATCGAGTGGTCTGTCCAGTGTACTGTTTCTCTTTATCTTCTGTGTTGCTGAAAAATAAGAATGCACTTTAAAAAACCTGTTTTAATGTGACTTAAAAAACTATAAAAACAACCATTACAGGAGTCACATGATTCCGCTTTTTTTTTTTTAAAAAACACCTAATTTATGTACATAAACTTACACTTTCATTTACTTTTTGAAAACGGCTCAACTTTCACTAAATGACTTCTGGTTGCATCATAAATTAACTAATCTACTATCCATTTAACATACTACAGGGCATCTACTTGTATATGGATCAATATGCTTTAAAACAAACAATATCTAATTCTATGTTGATAATTATGTTTTTAAATAAACAGTATTCTATTTCAAAACCCTCTGAATTTGTAGTATTCAACTTCCTCCAGCTTACAAACATCTACACATTTTCCTGTTAGTATGCAAATCCCAGTATAGCAAATTTCACTGGCCTACTTTTCTTATTTATATCAGATAGGTCCTTTAGAAGCACTTCACAGATGAGATAAGGCTTTGTAGGAATAGCCTGAAGAAAATCTTCTTAAAACACTTACCATAAACATACAATCGGAAACTGAATACATCAAAATTTAAAAATATGAGGTGGTTCCTTGGCAAAATTAAGCATTATCAGGACACAGTATATAGCACTGGACTCAGAATTCATCCAGTTCCTAATGGATAAGTAGTATTTCTCAAAGTATTTTCCTCCTGCTAAATCCACTGCACAGAACCAAGGTGAATTTAATAGTTCATTTTTTTTCATTGCAAAGAAATCTTTGCAATAGAAAACAAAGATACCTTTGTAGGTCTTCTACAATCAGATCCAATACAGTCCTCATGATAAGAAGAGCAGTAGGCGAAGCCAAGTCACACAACTGAACACAAATACGTCTCAACATATGCTGAATAGGCTGGCAAGATGAACCAGAGAAAGATCGAACTATCTCTTGTATCAGTTTGGCTTGAACATGAAGATGCATACTCCACAGCTTCCTGGTGTTGAGTGCCACTGAAATATCATGTGGTTCAATTACCTGCAGGAACAGAAAGACAGGAAGTTTTTCCTTTCCACTTTTATCATAAAACCTGAATTCGACCACAAGGTATAAACAAAGACTAAGTAGTAATACTGTCCTCCTCAAAAACATGCAATGCCATTTTCATTATTATCACTGAATGACAGGGCATGATTCCAGCAAATTAGGTATTCCTTCAGGAGCATGGGTTATCACACGCCTTTTATGACTACTTATTAAAGATCACAAATTCAAGATCCATGCCAAAAGAAAGGACAGCCTTAACATACCAAGAGTTTGGCATTAGGGGTTAAATTCAAAGGCTTCATAGCTAATCATTTAAGTAACGGAATGGGAGTCTAGTTAATTTCACAAGGGACAAAAGAACAACATATGACCACTAAATTAAAAAGATGCTCCAAATAAGGACAAGTTTGATCCTGATGAAAGAGATGTATCTTCAAAGAACGTATGAATACAAATGCTGTTTTACAGAAACTTTAAGTCATCCTTTCATATATGCATTGTTTCCACAACTACAAAAATGGTCTAAGTGTTATACATAATTTAAAGTCTTTAAAAAACTAAATAAATTTAAATTATACCTGAGTTGTCTGCATGGGCAGTGGAAGAGGCAACAATTCTGAAAGCAGTATAAGTCCAGAGAAAAAGCCTTCAGGAATTCTCAAAATTGAAGAGAGAACTTCCTTCAGCATTAAAGACCAAGTATTGTTTGCCAAAGTTTCTTCAGAAATGGTAAGTTTTTCATTAACACCTTGTGTAAAAGTCAGTAAGATATCAACAATATCATTCTGAATTTTTTGTTCATCGCTATCTAAGCGGCCTGAGAGAGGAATAGAACACAGGAGCATGTGTAAAGAAACAAGTGCTGATGGCACACGCATGTCTTTGAATTCAAAAGATCCACCCCTCAGGAGCTCTGTTAGCATTGTTTTAAGGAGAGTAAGTGTACAGCGGGCCATAGAAATAGTAGTAACTCTGTGAAGTGTGGTGCCCATGTTGACATGCAGTCGCCAAGGCTGAATAAGTACGCTGTTCAGCTTCTGTAATACCCGGATGAAAGTGTCCATTCCCTCAGAAGAAAAGAGCTGAATAACTGCAAGATTCCATTTAAGGTCTTTCTGTTGACCTGTATGGAAAAGAAATAACACTTCTGTATGTCTAATTTCTCCTGGGCAATCACAATTACATTTTAGACATGCTTAAGTAGAAGACTCAGAAAACTAAGATTGCTATGTTAAGCGGTACAACTACATCAACTATACCTTCTACCAGAGGCGGTGGACAAGCAACATGACAAAGAACGCGAAGTGCAGTAGGAAGACCAACTCCATCTGGGGTCATCAAACTGTCAATATTCTTTTAGGGGAAAAAAAGAAAAAAAAGAAAAAGAAAAAAAAACATATTACAAGGAAGGACTTTACCACAAGTACTCAACAAGTACTTAGCATTCAAACTCTGTATTTAGTTACTATAAGTATTCCACCAAATTTAAGTTCAATTATTCCACCTTTTGGAAAGCAGTCACAACTATGGCAGAGGCAAAAAAAGGAGGCTCAATGTTGCATTGTGGTTTTATGGGAAGCTAAAAGATTTAAGTAGTTGGATCTTTGCATCATGTAGTTACCTTTCAATAAATATAACTGAGTGCAAGAACTGCCCTAGATCATAAGCTTTAATAAAAACATCTATTTTGGATAATAGTATATATTTTAAAATATCATATCTTAGTACACACCTAAGATAAAATATCAAATTACAAAAGGTCTAAGGTTATAGAGCACAACTAAAAGATAGCATCTATCTATATTTTACTAACCTGTTTGATATATTCAATGAGATTTGGAATACAATTTATTTCAAATCTAAGATTTTTCAAAGGTTCAAGCCACTTGCTGAGCTCTGGGGAAAAAAAAAAAAAAAAAGACTTAATCAAGTAACTTGTCAGTGCATTTATGAAAATAAATCTTTTTTCAATAAGAATGTACTTAATTTACAAAACAGGTACTGGCCAAGTGTGAAATTTGCGAGGCATACATTGCAGCCATAGCCAGCTGAAAAGCATCAACAAAAACAAGACTTCAGAACAGGCAATACACCTCACGTACAAGGACAAAATTTGGCTCAAGTCAAACCGAACACTCAAATATTTTTAATCTTATTATCTGTATTATTGGTAATTAAAGATATTTTATAAAACACACTAAGGGTCCCACTGTCAGCTAAAGAAAAAGCCATCAAGACCAAGGACCAAAGGACATTACCCTTAATGTACGTAACAGGAATACCACACTATTAAATGCCCAAATGGAGCCAATCTCTGCACCAGTAACACATGCTCACTCTGGAAGTCCTTACACATTAATAGCCTTTCTCTTAGTCCAGAATGATCTGAAGTCCCATTTTTTGGGGACAAGATATTTAAAGTTTTAAAACCCATTGCTCCTGAAAACAGTTAAGGTTCAACAGTTGACTGGGTATGAATTGACACCTATTCTCAGACTGACATCATGATTTTGTTTAATAAATTAGCCCCGCTTCTCATGAAACTGTCTGATGATCAGGTGAGGAACAAAGAAATAAAAGCACGGCAGAGGAGGGATTTAAACTAAAACTTTGAACAATTCTGATTTCTTTCAGTGCATTTAAGTTTTGGTAGAAATTATTGGTATGTCTACATGAGTCAGTTAAGCAGCGCAGAGCACAAGTCTGGACATCAGAGTTTCAACGTTCAGGTGTCAGAATCATCCCCAGAAGGCTTTTTCCAAATGACCTGGACTCGATCCGTGAGTCAACACAAGCCAGGGAACACACCGAGACACAGTTAGGAGGTCAAAAGATTTAGTAACAGGGTAACACAGACTATACCATACCAGTTGGCCTAGGTGCCAGAAAACACTCCCAGGATTATTTAATAGTACATAAAGACCCTATAAGGCTACACCACTAAAGGGAACAACAAAAATAAGAGTCAGCTCACTGACTAGTTAGTCCATTTTTACTAAAATTTGCCCTCCTATTTTCAACACAGAAATAATTTCAAACTTCCTGTAATTATCCAAAATTCATGGTAGTTAGTATTACTTGAAAAGTAATTTAACTATAAAGAATTTCCTATTTAACTCTCATTAACAGAAAAAAAAAATTACACATTATCTCAGTGACTCAACTAATCAGATGCAGCTGGAGAAGGAATTTCATTATATACATTATCCAAACCAGATGATTGTGAAGCACCAATTACCCACATATAAAAGGTTTCTTCTATGCATTCAAACAATTCAGTTGATAATGACACATACTGTACCTTGCAATTTGGTGTTATTTTCATCTGCTTTACAAAGCTTCAGCAAAGGCGCCGAGTGCTGTTCCAGCATTTGGACATCACTGGAAGATTGAACCACCAGCAAAACAAGGATGCAGGCATAATTATAAGCAACAGACTTCTTAGACTTTGAGTCTCTGAAACAACAATACGGATTTTCTTTTGATTTCAGCTAATACAACTGGTTATCTGTTAGATTTGCATTCTTTGACCCTCTAAAATTCTACCTACAGAACTTCTACCTTCACCAAGGATTGCCCCACATAATTATCAACCAAAAAGCCCACCCAATCTTCTCCTATGCTTTCTGAAACATGAAAGTTTTCTTTTATATTGAATTCATATTTATTTCCGCATCCACAAAAGATGAGAGTGAATCAAGCAGCACAGAAATCTTTTTCCATAACTTCATCCATTTTACAAATCTTGTTTTAAAAGCACTGCTACCTAAAGTAGTAAAACTGCCTGTCCAGAGAAAACAATGACTGGTTTTAACACTTGTCAGAATTTAAAGAACTGAGAGATTCCCACCCCAGAGAAGTGTGCAGTGACCAGTTTCCCCAGTCAAATCTTTTGCTTGTTTCACGGTCAAATTGTATGCTTGAATAAAAACTGCCTACTTACTGATTTTTTTCATATAGCCAAAAGTCTGACCTATATTACAACACCTTTGTGGATGACCTATGCAGATTCTGGGTATTAAATACTTGATTACAAATGACAAGGCTGATTTGCTATTACATTCTTCTACTTAAAAGTTGGTTTGTTTTTAAACAAATACATCACGATCTAAAAGAAAAAAATACTTTAGATTTACTGAATTATTTATAAAAGATAGATACTTTTAAAAAAACCTAAAGGATATAAATAAATGCATAAATTACCCTAAAGCTTCTTTGGAATAGTATTCCATTAAAGTAATAAGGCTTTGGAGATTTTTCTCCAGACTGAATACATGAGCCACTGCAGATCTTCCTACAGGGTTAAAAGTAATCAAGTACAGGTTGTGAAGTGTTCCCAGCAGATCTGAATGGTCAGTCTCCTCACTGGTTGTGCACCGTTGAAAGTGGCAGAATAATTCTGAAATGCACTGTAACGTCTGTGTTGAATGCAGGAGCCACAGGGCAAAAGTATCCTCATTGGCACCATCTGATTGGAGACCTTCCTCTTGATCCGGATCAGAAAACTGACAAAGTGCTCTAATCAACAAGTTTGTTGCTTCGTACTCAGAAATAAAGAAAAGAAGACCCTTCTGTGACTGTGCCAGGAAACGCAATATATCTCGTATAGCTTGAAGCACACCTGGATGTGCACCAGTCACTGGAATAGACAGTAGCAAAGTAATGCATTCCAAGAAATGGTGACTATGAAGATACCTATACAAAAAAATAAAAAAACAAACACAAACCAGGAAAATAATTCTATCGGTACATTACAATCATCTGTCAGCACTGCATAATAACATTTCACAAAATTACATGCCTCCTAACTTCGGTACTTATTGCTTTGTGGACAATGAGAAATACTAACTAATTATGAAGTAGTACAAAATTTTAATCTTACAAAACATAATTGCTATAATATTTACAGAAAATAAATCCCTAAATATAAAATTCTGATCTCAAAAAAAACCCCAAACCTTACCTTATCCACAAACAAAACAACACTTTATATTTTATTAAATCTCCTCTATCTGAATCATCATCAATGCTACACTAAATCTTTTAAATGTGCTAAGAAATCAACCATTATAGCATACGTAAGAGATGATCTGGAGACTCTTCGCATGTATATACTTATATTCAGCCATGACCTACACCACTACTATCAAAGAAACCTGTTAGCATTCAGAGAAATACTTTCTATAAACTTGCTAACAGAGAAATAACCTATCAGATCCTTTAAATGGCTGAAGGCAGGCAGGTCTCAACTCCTCTGCCTGTGCTGCGAAACAGAGAGCTACGCCGACCCATCTGCATAACTTCTAACCAGGGCTGGCTTATATCTTGTCAGCACAGCACAGCATACAGAGAGAGGTATTCCAGACTTGTTTCATCCATATGCAAAGATGCGTTCCAAGACAACAAAGGAAAAACATTCTAAGTCTGTAACAATTTTCAAATATGCACTTGCACAGCATGTAACACAACTGGCCAGGATCTATAAATGCGACTGAAGTGCTAGCACAGTACCAATAATAATAAAGAGTTTAACTTCTTGTTATACGCATGCTAGGTTGATTGAAAGCGAACAAAATAACAGGTATGTTAACTATCAAACTTTCTCAGACTTTAAGCGCACAATCCAGAATCCTCCAATAAAGTACAAAGTGAAACATCTAGAAAAGTGTTAGTCAGCAAGGTCATCCTTAAAAAAATATCAAGCTGGACAAAATACACAGTCAAAAGTGAACTTGCAATTGCCATACCTAAACAGGACAGGGTAAGGATCATCTCTTTCTGGAGGGCCTGTAATGCGTGCCATGGTTGGGAAAGATTTCACAGGTGGCTGAATCATTGTGTGAGGGGCAGTTTCCATCAAATGGAAGATTTCTTCAAGAAGACTAACAAGTTTTTCCATCTCTCCTTCGCTTATATTAGAAGATTCCAAAAGATGATCCATGTCCATAGGAGCCTCTACATCATTCTCATATTCTGGGTTGGTTCTTTCAAGTCCTGCCAAGTCCTGGTCCTGCTCTGGCTCCGTGTGATTAGCAAGAGAAGGAGTGTTCTCCGCTAACTGATCAACCACCTTTTTAATATCTGACAGAATCTCATAGAAGTGACATTTCTGGAGAATTGCAGAACCAGCAGTTACTACTCTTACAGTCTGATCTAACAGTATGAGTTCCAGGAGTTTCTGATAACCACTTTTTTCATCTACATCTACACCACCCCTTAGAAACATTTCCATTCCCTCAGTCATACTAATAACACTATCCAAAGCTTTAAAAGCATTAAGTTTAAGGGAGGATGAGACATGATCTGCAAACAACAGTTCAAATAACACATTAATAACTCCTGCCTGCAAGAGTGCCATTATTCCTTGAGTCCCACATTCTCCTAACGACGATACCAATTTGGTCCCAGCTTTGAGTTGTCGGACATTCAAAGCAATGGGCTGTTTGAGCGCTACCTGAAGGTTTAAAGCTTGCAGGGTCCAGTCTACCAGCTGGGTAATATAGTCTTGCTTTGTGTCTTTCACCTGCAGGTAGCTCAATCCTTTTACTATTAAACTCGGAACTTCTTCTAATGCAGTGACCCACTTTGCACCCCTTTCCTCTTGATATAATTCCAAGAGTTCAGTTAATTTAACTGAAGCTTCCACTGCCCCTGAATTTTCTTTTTCTGGGTCTTGGTCCTTTATTTTACCAACTTCATTTTCAAATACAGTCTTGTAAGGGCAGCTGAAGTATAAGAGAGGTCCAAGCTCCCTTTCAAAAGGCTCATATGTCACAGGAGGCACAGATGCCAGATCCTCAGGAGTATATTCAATATCGAAGCTTGGATACTTAAATGTTTCACGTTCCAGATCAGCAATTCCATCTTCATCACTTGAAATCTGCTCATATCCATCATCTCCTAAAAAGATTCAGTTATGAAATAAAATTAATCATGGATAAACCAGTTCATAACTGCTGAGAATCTGCTCAAAATAAAAAAGTAATAATTTATGTAATAGAAATATTACTGGTTAAAGAACAATCATACACTAACATACAGAAAGCTTTCTCTCTCCAGATACAAGTGAAAGCCCAAGCTGACACAATTTTTTATGTAATAATGGAGACACTCAAAAGAATGGATAAAGCAAAAAGTTTAGCTAGGGTACAACTAGGTACTACAAGAATATTGCCCAATTTTCTTCCTATGATTGCATCTATCATAAAACTTCTAGCCTGAAATTTTCCACAGGCGTGGGTGGGAACTTTAAGAAATACATGAAGATGACTACTGACATTATTATATAAACAACTCTATTTGATTTTTAATTAAGAAATAATTTCTTTCACCATTTTTCTACATTTTTAAACAAAAAAAGATAACAAGATCAAATGTTCATTCTCACCTATAAAAGCTGTATCTATTTTCCTCCATTTATAGAAAGTAACAGGAAGATTTACTATAAAGGAATAAATATTCCACAGGAAAATACTTTTCTCAAGAGATGTCAGAACCATAAATAAGGCAGGCAACGGTGTAATGACCAAGGGAAAAAGATCCAGTTCTTTTCATACCTAGTCATCGTAACGGTATTGCCATTAAAATTTCATAAACCTGATTTTTTTTCCTTAGCTTTCTACAACTTCATTTACCTTCACCTTCTTCCTCCTCTTCACCCTCTTCTTCATCTTCATCTTCCTCCTCCTCTTCTTCTTCCTCATCAGCAATACTCTCTACTGTATGCCCATCATCATCATCATCATCCTCCTCCTCCTCAACATCCACATCATCTTCATCTTCTCCTTCTTCTGGTTGATCTTCCTCCACTTCTCCATCATCAGAATACTGGCTTTCTTGATGAATGGATGTTCGATCAGGAGAAATGGGCTCAAAGTAATCCTCCCTATGGTCCACATCATCTTCTTTTTCCCCAACAACTAAAAATATAAACAGAGTTTAAGAAATAAGAATACTTCTCTGAAATCCAATGCTCAATAATATGTTTTAGAATTATGCATTATGCATAGTGGAGATACAAAAAACGATCCTGAAGAAAATCTTCAGGTGATTTGACTGAACACAAGCAGCAATCACTTAGTTCACTAACACTATAAAGAAACTTGCAAAGAGTTCTTGGCGTTTTTAATCCATACAGAGACCAGAGAACTCAGCAGATGCTGCAGAGGGATGGAGAAGGGCAACAAATACCAGAATCAACGTAAAACATTCATATAAAATATGAGCAGCATGTTCAACCAGTGTATTGGTCAACAGCTGATATTCTCACATCTACTAACTTTTAAATTGATACAATTTAATACAGGCAGCAGATTTTCTTTCAAATCACTTTCCTAAAACTGAATCTGTCAAGCAGGAGTAACAGCAGATAGGAAACTTCACACCAGGCATGAACACAGAATTCTGCCTCCACTAAGCAATGACGTGCAGCAGATAAAACACAGTCTGTTCTCATTCTACCTGACACTGGCATAGGTTCATCTTCATCATCATCAGGAGGTGGAGGGCCTGGAGGTGTCCTTGGTCCCCTAGGTTGTGGTCTTGGAGGGCTGCCATTGAACTGGTCTTCTTTCTCGCCATCAACTATATTTATTGTGAAAATAATAGAAATTTGCATTTAATGAAATCACAGGAATAGAAGCAGGAAATTTTATTTTGACTAGGGAACACCTTCATTTCCCAGTTGTTATTTAATCTGTATTCTGCATGTGAGGCAGTTTTCTGGAGTCACTTTTGATGTAAACAAAAACTACATCAATAAGCAAACTTACTCATACCACTGATATTTTTAATATAATACTGTGTTAAAATTAACATGGATGATCGCCATTTTTGGCTTTGACACTAACAATATTGTAACTACCAATAATATCTGAGTTACTTTTTTAAAAAGTTTGCATTTTAATCAACTGTTTTTTACAGTTTGCAACTGTTTTTTACTACACAGAGCATTCAAATTTTGCAGCTCAATAGCTGTACCTTGAACAAGACAGTTGTAGTTTTAAATCTAAAACCAAAACTGAAGCAGAAGCTTGCTCATGGATTCTATTCATGGCCATTCTAATACCAATGCAAGTAACCTACTCTGAAAAAAAAAAGCACTAGACAAGAATCTACTTAAAACCATTCAATATAAATCTAAAATAAAATACAAAACTAAAGGACAAACATATAAAGCTAGAAAAATACAGCCACTGAAATCTAAAACATGAAAGAATTGTTGCTTTCTTTTTTTTTTTTTAAGATAGGATACTATAATGTTGATTTAAAAAAAAAAAATTCTATGTTTTCTCACAGGCTTACCATGTTTTGGGTTTCTTTTCAAACCAGGCTGTTGCTGGGGAGGTGGGGGTGGAGGTGGGGGTGGAGGAGGTGACTCTCTCTCATGACTTATTACCCTGTCAACTGAGCCATATATTGCCAAAGTCAGACAGTTGTACCACCCTCTTAAAACCAATCCATCCGTGTTGACCTGTTTTGTTTTTTTTTTTTAAAAAAAAAAAAAAAAGCACTTAAAACCAACACATGACACCTTCAGAAAAGTTATTTTATTTTCATATCTCTGTATCAGTATCTGCATAAAATCAAGAAAGGGGAACCAAACATTGAAGTATCTGCTCACCCCACATTTTGAAAACTGAGAAAATGTTGATTATATCAATCATTACAACAACTAATCTTTCTCCAAAAGCATTCAATTCCTTGAATATATGGCCTAATCTACTATAGTCTATTAATGAAAAAAAAAAAACATTACCATGAGTCACACAAACACTGATTTGAATGAAATAAACCCAAACAGAACTGGAAATGATGTGCTTAGCTGGGGCCTGCAGCCACAACATTCTGATTCATCTTTGCTCCTAAGTAGTGGATAGTTCTGTTGGTAATCTCCATAGGAACAGTCAAGCAATCTTCTACAACTCATGCCATTATAGATGCAGACTCTAAAGTAATCGAGTATCTGAACTACAGGCAGGTTTTAGAACGAGATCCTACACAGTAAGTGCTTTACACAGTGCTAATGCACCACATGCAACCATATTTATACCTAAATGAAAGACACACAGAAAAGGAGGTTTAAATCACATCACATTACCTTTGCATTGGGTCTGAAAATAATTGAAGTGTTTTCATCATATTCAAGGCTGTTAAGTAAAACATACAAAGTTATTTTTCCGTTAATATAAAGCAGGTCTACAAAATGAAACACAGCGGTACTAAACACACAAGCCAATAATAAAACACAAATACATGCTCTTAAAAAAAAAAAAAGAGTGCAAAATCACTTATTTCTACAAAATACTTTTCAATAATATATACAGGCTCTGTAAGTTTAGAAACAACAGAATCTTCTTTTAAGCATGAACCCCTGTCCTCCTACACAGATTGGAGGAAAAGGGCAAGAACACAAACTAGCAAAAAACACACACCAAACATGAAAATCATGGGAGATGCAGATTTTCTATTGAGCATTTTCTGCACTAAAAAAATCCTAGGAAGAAAAGGTAGATAATGAAGCCACGCATTAATCTTGAAAGTACTTACCTCCCCAGCCTATCAAAAACAGGGGCACTTGGCTTGCTGACATTGTTGAAAAACAAGTCCAGTTGAAATGTATGTGGGGATGTCTCTCTGGAAACAGAACAAAAGTAAAAATTAAACCCTTCAAGCTCCTTATCAGAATAAGTAGGACTAACTAGGGAAAAAAAAACCACACCTTTAAATTATACTGTTTAAATAATTCCCCAAAATAATTACAAGTTCAGCAGACACATAAACACATTTTACCTTTTCTATTCTTTTCTATTGAGATATACAAGTTCAAGAAAAAATGAAGGTGCTCCTGAATCAGACACTTAGTACATTTCACTTACCCATATGCTCTGTTGTCAGGCAAACTTGTGTGAGCTCTCACTCCTGGAGGAATGACACGTACTTCATTTATGTAAACCACACATGGAAAACGAACTACATCTATATTGGTACTCTGCTACAAAACAAAGAATAAAGAAAGTCTAAAAAATGGAAAACAATGTACTCATAATCTTTATTAACCAAATTAATGTTGCAATCCTAATAATTATAAAATTCAATTATGTAAAATGTTAAACACTTAAACTAAAAGATTTTTTTCTTTTGGCACCTTTCGTATATTTAACACTTTTTCATCGAAAGTGTTACTGGTTTATTTACATAATTAGTTCCCTTTATTTGCAAGAATTTTTATACAGCAACAAGTTTTTCCCTAACAGAAAGTATGTTGGTAGGGGCAAAAACTGGAACTTAATTTATTAAGAACAACTGAGGATATAGTTCCTTTTTAATAAAACTTCAAGAAAAAAAAGTGTTTCAATTTTAAACACTAGCAAATGTTATAGTTCAAATGTAATATTAGAAATAACAACAGTATAAATGTTTTGCTAGACCTATACAAAAATTCTGTACTGTGCTTATTTCTCCAATTTTGCAACAACATCTGAAAACCTTTTGCAAATATTGTTTCTGTTTACAACACAGAAATAGCATGTATAAAGAAACTTTATGCTCCTGCAGTTCTAAAAGATGTTTGAGCAAACTAGGAAGTAATTGGAAAGTCACAGTGACTTCCCATGTAGCAGCCACCAAATTAATGCTGAAAGTCTCCTCTCCATAGATTCACTGTATTAGGTCTTATTGTATTCATACATCATCTCTATCATATGTACACTCACAAAATAGTAAACATAATTCAACTGTATGTCCGACTGTAAGCACATAAAGACCTTCTTGAACAAAAAATAAAAAATAAAAAGTCACATAACTTTCACCACAATCAGAAAGCAAACAAAACCCCCAAATTACCAGCATAATGCAAGAAAGTATTAAAGTTTTTAGAAAGCTAACAAACAAAGAAATGGACACAAGTAAAGTTTTAAAAATAATATTTAAGTGCGTGCTTTTGGGCACATATTGCCATCATTTGATAAGCAATCTATGCATACATCCTTTAACACACAGATAAAACATCTCACTCTAATGGCTGATGTATTACAAGCAGGATGGTAGAACAAAAGGAAGCCTGCTATGACAGGGAGCATAGCTTTATTAACAGAAACGAGGTGACTGTGGCCTGTGAGGAGCGAGGGCTGTGGGAGCTCTTTGCTTTGTCTTTAGAAAAGGTATATGCATCATGTGGGAGACTCTGATCTCTGGAGGAAGGGCTGCTGCTGAGGAGGCTGCATCCCCAGCAGCACTGCCCAAAGAAAAATTCCTGCTTAAATGATACGGGATTATGCCCTGACAGCTACGCATCAATATCAGCAGGATGGCAAGTGAACCTAATCCACCTTCCCTCCAAAAAATTAAAAAAAATAACTACATCAGAACTGCTAAACATGTTAAACGGCATAGCTAAGCCAAATAAATAATTTCATTAAAAAACTCAGCAGTACTTTTCAAGAACTGCAAGTTCTAAGGCAAGACTCATGATCCATTTAGCTGAAGTAGTATAACATAAAGAAGGCTTTTCTGCAACGTATAAAATACATTTTGATTTTTGTTTTTAGTAAAAATTCAGTATGATTCAGGTTTGAAAAATGTCACTGGCAAGAATGAAAGTGACAGAAAACATTATATGCAATTAAAACCCTTCAATAAAAGAACATACTGTCCTGGAGGGGAACAGGAGTGGCTAGCGTTTCCTACCCAGGGCAACAGCAGTAGCTAGCATTTCCTGCCCCCAATACTGTTTTAAATAGTAGAATTAAAAATATATGTGGGTCTCCCCGATCCTGGCAGCTAGAAAGGACTCCAGAATAATTCCCTGTTTGTTTTTAATTGCAGCATCAGCTCAAAATATTTCATTTTCTTTCCCTAATGCCTGCCCATGAACATAGTTGAAATACTCCATGATTCTACATCATCTTTCCCAAGTTACACTACGCTTGTCGTTTTCTCCCGATGGTACCTTTCCTCCTCCCTGAACAGCGCAATGGGCTGAGCCCTGGGCAAACCTGCTCCAACCCAAGCAGCTTCAAGGATGCTCAGGATTCCAACAGCCTCGAATTGGAATAGCTGCACGACCTCCCACCTCTAAAGCAAGCCTGAAATATTCATTTTATTCACGATGCACGTAAACTGCATAAATCTAAGGAAACATCTCACGTGCGCACACACACACATAAATAACCCTCCTCCTCATTAGCTATAGAAAAGCACTAAGCATCTCACAGGCGGCTGGTACGGCCTTCTCCTTGACTTACTCCCTTATGAGCTTGTCGAATCAGTTTTATCCTGTTTCTCGCAAACCTCTCCTCCCTGTTACCTCTTAAATCCTCGCGCCCCGGTACCACCGCCGTACCCTCACCTCAGCCCCCCTGCCCGCCGCACCCCGGGCTGCCAGGACAGCGATGGGCTGGGCGCACGGCGGGGCAGCACCGCGCCCCGAGCAAGGCTTCGGGGGGGAGGAGAGGGTGGGGCGGGGGGCAAACGGGGAGCGAGCGCAGATCTTCGCCTCTCCTCGGCGGGAAACCGACCACGGCCTGCTCCCTCCTGCCCAGCCGCCCGCTGAGGCGAGGGCCGCCGCCGCCAGGGCCTACTCCAGCCCCGCTCGTCCCAGCCCCGCTCCGTGCCCCACAGACGCCGCGGCCCGGGGAGGCCCCAGAAAGAAGGAAGATGAGGGAAGCGACGGCTCCCAACGCCCCCACCGCGTTACCTCCGCGCTCTGGTGCTTGAACGTATCTAAAAACAGCAGCTCGGTCGCGGTGTCCACCGCCATCTTGGCTCGGCCCAGGGGGAAGGGCTTCCGGGCGGCAGCGCGAGCGCTTCCGGGACACCGCCGTGCCCGGGGGTGGGTGGGGCTGCGGCGTGGGGGGGCGAGGCTGCGGCGCGAGGCGGGGTGCGACCGTTACGCGTCGCACCGCCCTCACCGCCTTGTGGGGAGGCAGAACCGGGGCCGGCGGCCGCTGGGCGAGGCCCGGATCTGGCGCCCCCGCCGCTCCCGGGCCCCGGAGAGGTGTGGGGCCACTCGCGGCCGGACCAGAGCAAAGGCTCGGGGAAGGAGAGTGGGGAGGCCGGCCGGGCTTTGCCCTCAGCCGCCGCTGCCCGGCTGAGGCAGCGGAGGGGAGAGCCGCGGGTCGGCCGCGGGAGCGGGGTCGCTGCTGCGGCACTCGTGGCTGCAGGTTGAGCTTGTGAGCAGGGGACGGTGCCCCTGCTTTGCGGAGAGCCAACTGGGTGTGCGTCGCGGTGGACTTGGCTGGGCCCTGCTGCAGCCTGCTCCAAGCCTCGCTTCTGCTTGGTTTCACAAGATTTAGCTCCGGCTCAACACTCACTAAATCCAGTCCCGCTTGAGAAATTTCTTTTGCAGCCTTTCAGTATTTAAAACTAACCTTTTTCAGACATAAGAAATGGTCGCTTCTCTCAAGAACATGTAGAACAATTCCTTGCAGCCTTTCCACAGCTCCTGATGTTCTTGTTTAGCATCCAATGCCCTTCTGCAACAGCAGCGAAGTTGTACGCGCATTAGAGATGCTGTGAAGCCAAAGTCAGCCCGTGGCCAGGAGAATGATGTGGAATTGAACTTATGCAAGCAATGTGTGGTTACACAAGTTTTGTGTACAAGCTCTCCATCTGTAACAGCAAAACTCTGCCGTGTGCCTTTAGAGGAAGTCTGGAAAAGGATGTGTAACATCTCTGAACTGCCAGCTGGAGCCCCAGACACATACATGTGCTTTCCTTAATGGTGATAGTTATAATTCACGTGCATCCTGTTTCTGGAACAGCTTCTTAATGAAATAAACTGGTTTGTGTTCACACCAGGAATTGGCGAGTCCCTTTTTTGTTTTGGTAGCTAAGTTTGCTGCTCTCTCAGCGCTCGAGAGTTTCATTTGCTCCAAGAGTGGCAGTCCTCTAGTTTGGACTTTATGAGAAAACATTGCATCAGTTTAAACAAGGGTGTGGTTCAATATATCAATTTTCAGTGGTGAAACTAGTTCAGGAAGTTCCTGTCCCCACACCATGTGTTGGGAAGCTGGGCCACAATGCACAGTTCCACAACCAGTTTTATCGGCACACCTGAAGAGGTGTTTCATGGCAGTGCAGGGAGACTCATCGACTGGGATTGCTTCTGAATCCACTGAAAACATCCACTGAAACTTCATACTATTTCAACAGGTGTAGTTAAAATACTGCAAATCCCATCACAGAAACATTTCAGAATTTGAGAATCAAGGGGCCTCCTTGGCTATGCTGACAGATTTGCCCACTTCTATTCTTGCCCCAAGCTGGGACCCTGTCTCATCCTGATGGATAAACAGATCTAAACTCCTGGAGTTAAATGCATTTTGTTTTATGTAGAAACCCAAAAAACTTTATATGTATTTTGCTAAAGTAGCACAATGCCTTACAGCTGTTAGTGACACTTGCCATGGCTTATTTTGGTTATGTATAGGCTCTTTGGAGACCTCTATGTGAGAGTAGCTTTGCAGATCTACTCCAAACATGGGCATTGTTGTGTGTACCATTGTGCTGGAGGAACCCAGTCCCAATCAGACGGCTTCTCTCCTGTGACAGCCTGGAAGAGTATTGCAAGCAGGTCAGCTAGCACAAGTAGTTTCAGTAACTAGCAGGGGAATTCCAGTCCTGCGTTTTTATCTGCGGTGACTCCCTTGCTGCTGGTAGCAGCTATGGCTCTGGATGTGAGGAGAATCAGCTTTACGGGATTAAATTCAGATGGCTGTGAATGCAGTGTTGTTGATTTCAGCACATGGCTGGGCTTACAAGTCAGTGGCGTTTCTTTGCTGCAAGGTAGAGCAGAAGTGTTTGAATGTCACACCCAGTTGCACGATTTCTGGGAACAGTTAAGGTATTGGTAGAGAGATATATAGTGACTGATGAAAGTGGAGAAATCAGAATTCGGTTAGCAGCAGCAATTATCTTAGATTTAAAAAAAACAGTTGGTGGTAATGATTAACACATTCCAGCAAAATGATACAGCTTAGTTGATTCTCCCATTCCAGTTGTAAAAAGTTGATATTCTGGAAGAAAACATGAACACTCATGTGGAAGAGCGATACAGGTGGGAGACCTGGCATGGACCAAAGGTCTGCGCAGGAAAAGATAACAGAGTTACAGGTGGTATTGGGGTGAATTGAAGACCCTCCTATAGAAGAATAAAGCAGGGTGAGAGATGCAGAACTCACAGGGTTGTGGGAAAACCTGAAGACACTGAGATGTGCAAAGTCACAGGTTTGTACAAAATAAACTGGGAGGAAGGAGGTTGATGGGTGAGAGGAAGAAGCTTCAGGAACATGGGGGAAATAAATAAGAGGGCAAATATGTCTGTTGCCATTGGTCAGGGGGTGGTATTGAGACCAGTTCCTTGGCATAATGGAAGGTGTGAGTAGTTTCAGAAATGTCCTGAAACCAAAAGTGGCACAAAAGGACACGTGGTGGGAAATCAGAACTAATACAAAAAGGACAGAGAAACAGTTACTGAGATTGGCAAAGGGGCTGGAAATTAGACAGGTGGACAGCAGGCGGGAAACAAGAAGGAATATCAGAGGAGAGAAATACAGCAAAGAGGTGCTGGGAGGAGCCTTGAGAGGTCATCATGCCCCAAAGCGCCCTAGTACATTCCTGTAAGTAACAACACTGATGTCATCTGGAAAGTGACACTTCATGCAAAGACTATGCTTAACCAGGCCTGGGGATAACGAACGGCCAGGGAAAAGCAGCTGGAACAGAAGTACACAAACGCCAGGAGCCTGGGCAACACAACACAGGAACCTGAATGACTGGTGCATGTTGTCAGACCAGATACTGCAGGCATGAAAGAAAGAGGGTGGAATGGGAACCAGAACTGGAATGCAGGCATTTTAGGGAATGTGTTACCCAAGAAAAAGAAAAGGTAATGGCACTACAGTAGGAATTAGCAGCAAGCGGCCTCCAAAATAAATAAATAAATAAATAAAACACGGATTAATCAAGAACCCAAAAGACATAATGGGAATTAAAAATAGTTTTAAGATACAGCTTAACCTATGAAAGGGGTTACAATACATAATGGCATCCTGCTGTAGCAATAAGGTGGGGAGTCTGGTGCTCCCCAGTGGAAAGAGACAAGATAGGATAAGACAATAAAGCACAAGAGGGAAGGAAAAAATAAATGCATAAGCCAGAACACAACAAATGACAACTAAAGGAACAGGTACTCATCCCAAAATCGTTCTCACAAAGACAAGGGCTGCATCTCAAAGCCAAGCAGGCATTGGGAAGGAAACCATCTAGAATGGATTATGAAGTTTCACTGAAAGATGACCAGCCAGCCAGCCATGCACTGCCCACCACACTCCAATGTGAACTCATTTCAAAAATGTACTTCTGAACTTCTTTACTAAAGTATGAAGGTTTGGGGTTTTTTTTAAGAAGTTGCAGTAAACTAAGACCTGAAAGGGAAACTGTGCAAAGAAATTCCCTACACCATTGAATCCTTCTGCTCCAGGCTTGACAAAGGTCACCAAGCAAACTCCCTGTATGAGGACCAACCCTGCTCCTCGGATGCCGAGTACGGCAGCTGATCAGCTGCAGCCACTGCTGAGGACACACACTCCAGTGCTCCACTTTACATATGTTTTGCTTAACGCATCAGAAAGACGG
Source organism: Vanellus vanellus (assembly GCF_965231255.1). Classification (NCBI taxonomy): domain Eukaryota; kingdom Metazoa; phylum Chordata; class Aves; order Charadriiformes; family Charadriidae; genus Vanellus; species Vanellus vanellus. The sequence goes on from NC_138906.1 coordinate 144,341,693, forward strand.
GAGACAAATGCACAAAGAAAACCAGGTGCTGTAACCCTCCAACAAAAGGGGCACAATTAGCTGGGGTGTTTCCTGATGCCAGATTCACATGGCCAATTTCAGCTACTGCTTTTAAAACTGGAGGAATTAATTTGCTGTCTTCACCTCTCAAGTTGCAGTATCTGCTATCAGTGAATACCATTTTTTGAAATCTTGTACCAAAAAGGGAGAAAATTACTCCAGCCACCCTCTGTCATGCAAAGGTTGCTTATTGAAGTGCGTAAGTTATCAAGCAGGAATTTGGTGGCAGTCCCTGCAAAGAAACCTGCGCTGCACCTAACTGCAGCAGGGCAGGACAAGGGAGCAGGGTGCTATGTGGAGTGGTCGGAGGCTGGCAGGATCCCCAGCTCTTGTGGAACACATCCTCTCCCTTCCTGCCTGTCGTGGTGTGAGCAACACAGGATTAATTTCTCTTTCAGTAATTTTACTTTTCAGTAAGGTCTCTTCTAATGCTAGGAAAAAACACTTTTAGAAGACTCTAGTGTCTGAATTTTTGAAAATATTTACTTTATAGCCAACTGTGCTGTGTGGGTTTCAAGGTCTCAGTGTTTTTGAGCTTGCCAGGTGCAAGGATGAGAAGCAAGACCTGAGCATTTGACCCAAGATGGCCAACAGGATTATTTCGTACTATGAACATCACATTCAATATAAATTAGAAAGTTTGCTGAGGAGTTTCTCCTCTTCTATGATGGCTGTGATCCTGAGAACTTCTTGCCCCCAGGTCAGACCCCTGAGGCCTTCCCTTCCTACCGAGCCGTAGTGCTCGCAGTGTTTGACATTTGCTGTCCACTGCTGGGAGTGCACAGCTTCTACTGATAGAATTGGCTGAGTATAATCTTTGTGTATTTTATATTGGTATTGGGATCAATATTGGTTCCTTAGTATTACTAATGTTAATTATTTAGTATTACTCTATTAAATCTCTTTATATTTCAACCCGAGGGTTTCCTTGTTTTTTCCCCAATTCCCCTTCCTGGGGGAGGGGTCATCAGGTGATAGAATCATTGTCTAAACGACAATAAATTGTTGTAGGTTCTTCAAACCATAACACTGCCAAACCAACAAATGTGCACGCATTAATAAAAGGTGGTGCAAGCTGCGAACCTCCACCAGCACAAGGAATGGCAATGGAGAAAAGCATGATGTGCATCATCATCTCAGTAAAAATTTAGAGAAGCATCATCACAATGAAGTTGGAAATACACAACCAGGGTCTTAAAGAACTAGGTGTACTACAGGATTTCCTTGGGGAAAGTTAGTGTTACTTGTTTATTGTACATTCAGTGACGTTTTCGGTTATTTGTCATGAAAAAAATCAGGTTTTGAGCAATATGCATTTAAAACATAAGTTTCGCAGTGAAACAACGATCACCAGAAGAGAGGTTGCCGTCACACGCACCAAAACCACCACAGCTCACGGAGGGAAGGGTGCGACAGCCAAACCAGACCCGCCGCGCCGGGGCGGTGCAGGAGGTACCGTGCCGCTGTCTCCGGCGTGGCAGAGGACAAGGCTCCACCGTCCGCAGCCCGCTCGGCTCCCCCGGCAGCAGCTTCTCCCGGCGGCCCGGCCGCTGCGGCCCCCGACGGCAGCGCTCGCCCCGCTTCGAGGGCGGAGACCCGCCGGGGCGGCTGCGGGCGGTGTGGCCGTCTGCCCTCCCCTTCCGTCCGGGCGGACGACAGGCCGACCTGCCCTCCCCGCTTGCCGCATGTCCCGGCAGGAGCGGGCGGCCCCTTCGCCGCCCCGTCGGTGAGGAGTCGCGCCTTCCCGGGCAGCGCGCCCCGACGGCGGGAGGCGCGGCGCAGCCCAGCCCGGTGCAGGTGGGGGGCTCCTCGGAGGCCCGGAGCGGCCCCGGACAGCCCGTCCGCCGTTGCCCCCCCCCGCCCGTAATCACAGCCCCGCCCGCAATCACGGCCCCCCACTCCACCAACCACCCCCCGCCGCGCTTGCCACGTCCCGCTCGGCAGGGCCAATGGGCAGGCGGCGCCAGGTGTGTGCTACCTGCCCGGGGCGGGGCGGGGGGCGGGCGGGCAGGTAGGGCCGCGGCCCCGCGCAGAAAAGCTCGCAGCCATTGCGCGCTTCCCAGGGGTGCAGCCGGCGTGGGAGCGGCCGCCGCCCGCCCCGGGAAAAAGGGGGGTGGGTGGGAGAGGGGGCAGCCTGTGCGCCTCCCCCGCGCCGGGTCCTTGGGGAGCGAGGCTGCAGGTGTGGGCCCTGCCGCTCGGGGCTCGCTCGGAAGCGCCTCGGGCAGGGAAAGTTTCTGGCTTTTTCTCTCTCTCTTTCCCCCCCTCCCCCCCCCTTTTTTTTTTTCTTTTTTTTTTTCTCCTCCCCTTTTTTTATCCTTTCTACTGGTCTGGTGGCACCATGACGGCATCTCCTGACTACCTGGTGATCCTTTTCGTGACCACGGCGGGCACCAACGGGGAAAGGCTGGGCTCGGATGAGCGAGAGCTGCTCCAGCTTCTGTGGAAAGTGGTCGACCTGAGGAGTAAGGAGGTATTTTCCCCCGATGGGGGAGCACCCCGACCTGCTGCTCCCCTTGGCTCCCGCCATGCTGGGCACAGGCTGGTTGGCCCCAGTGCTGGACTGGTGGTGGGTGCCCCAGGCTGGAGCAGGCTCTGGTGGAGGGCAGGGGCCAGTGCTGTAGGTGGGGACCTCCAGCCTAGGGAGCTGACTTGCCCCTCCTCTGCTTTCTCTCAAGCTGGGGCACCTGCATGACGTGCTGGTCCGGCCTGACCACCCGGAGCTGACGGCTGAGTGCCAGGAGATCACCCAGGTGGATGCGGAGAGCCTGGCACTGGCTCCACCACTGGAGCAAGCATTGAGACAGGTGACACCCTATAACCAGCTGCTGGGTGCTGGTGTCTTTTGGGGGCTCCCTGGTGGGGTAGAGGCAGTGTTATCTTCTGTTTATCCCCTCTACCACTGCCATTGGAGCAGTGGACATGTGGGCCAGGCAGCCTGGTCTGTGGTGAGCTTTGTGGGGGTTTCTCCCTTGCCTTTTGCTCATTCACCTTGGGAGAGACTGAATCCCAAGAGAGGAGGGTCAGAGTCAGGCATCCCCCTATAGTGGTCTCCTGTCATGCTGGATCCTGAGCCTCAGCTGAAGGTCAGCCCCAATCAGTGTTTGAAGAGGCCAAGTTTAGGTGCCTCCTGAAAAGGCTGGGTGGTGGCAGGCCCTGTTAAGGCTTGTGGTAGCTCATCAGTCCTGGGAAGGAGACAGTACTGAAGCCTCTAGATAAACAGGAAGGTGTTTGTCGTTGAGGGTAGGGCTGAAAGCCTGTCTCCTTTCCAATATGCTTGAGTGCCCTGTCTGAAAGGCTCTTTTGCCCCCAGCGTTCCCCTCAGCTCTCTGCTTTACATCTCCTTGCAGTGCTCTTGCAAATGCTCCTGGAAAAGGATTTTTTTTCTCTGATGTAGACTGTCTGTGTGGCCACGTCTCATTAGAAGGGGGGAAAAAGGGGTAATTTCCTTGTGAAGATAATTATCGTGACAGTGATCATGTGTTTAGCTAGTCCTTCACTTTTGTAGATTTGTTCCTTACTAGGTTTGTACAAAAAGGAATTCCAGCTCCATGATCCTGCTGCCCAGGAAAAGCATGTTACCAACTGATGACACTGCCTAGCGCAGCCGTTCTTATATCTTTTACATGTATGTCTTGTGTTGTTCCTGCTTTCAGTTTAATCAGTCCGTGAGCAATGAGCTGAACATTGGTGTAGGTACTTCCTTCTGTTTCTGTACTGATGGACAGTTGCACATCAGGCAGGTTCTGCACCCTGAAGCTTCCAAAAAGGTATGTAGCTGTATCTGAAGTTTGACTCTTGGTGTGCTTTATATGATTTCTTGAAGAACTGATCAACTTCTCTTTAGTATGAGGGTGCCTCCACACAACCATAGTGCAAATATTGCTCATGTGTTAATATGCTTACCAGACTAAAGAACCTGTCCGTGTGGGAGGCATAGACAGTGCCCTGTGCTTATGTAGCCCTGAGATGCCTTTTTAAGTTAAATCAGAAGAAAGATTTTTTTAACTGAGAAAGGAGCAATGCATTGATAGTGTACTCGTAGCTCCTCAGCTGTAAGAGCTACAATGGGTTAACAAGCGGGAATTTGGAAGTATTGCCAAATAGTTAACCACCTTAATCATAAACTGCCTTTTGAAATTTTACATTCACCTTTAGCTTCAGTAACTTTCAATCTCTGTGTATTCAGTTGACGCTCCAAGGGCGGTGCTCGTATTTGTAAGGAGCTGAACAGTAGTTTGAGGCAGGATATGAGTGATGACTAGTCCCATGTCTAGAGTCTTCTATAACTTCAGAGTTGCCAAATCACTAACAGTGTTATGAGGTCCTGCCTACTTTTCATTAGTGATAGGGTTGCAGCAATATGCCGTCTCTACTCTTGAAATAACTGCTTCAGTATTAGTAAGATCTTTTTTGTGGTTTGCTGCAAACATGCATTGCTCTAACTGAGCTGTTCTGCTCCTCTCTCTGCAACTGATCTCTTTGCCCATCGATTTGCTGCTTCATCTTTGAAGGGGTACTGGTGCAAGTTTGTGCTCTTAGAAAACTGATACTGGATGAATTTGGTTTTAATACTTGTTGGTGCTCTAAGTATTTATACCTTTGAAGGTTTAGAAGAGAAACAGTGAGCATGATTATAGTGATGGTACACTCCTTAAGTATATAACTTGTCTTAGGGTATAATGTGAGAAAATGCAGGAACAGACTTTCTTGTCACTTGTAATGGGTATGTGTTTTATGCAGTTAATCTTTCCATGCAGTTAAATTATGTAGCTAAAAAAAAGGGTCAACTCCTATGATTATGTTTGTTTGGTCTCTGAGAAGATAGACATCCTCTTCCTATATCAGCAAAGCATCACTGATGGGACTCAAATTTTCATAAAAATCTTTTGTTGCTGTCTTGTTCAGAATTACTCATTTGAAATGTGCTCTGTGCACACAGATTAAGTAAACCAGATGCTTATGAGACCTGTAATAGTCCTTTGGTGAATACTCTAATCCTGAGGTTGGGGTGGGGATCGCTAAAATCAAGATAGGCAGAAATCACTAGGCTCTTGAGACTGTATATTTATTTCTTTTAAGATGCCCAGTCTGAACCAATCTAGCAGCTCATGGTGTTCAGAGAATGAATTGGCATCACGTGTTCCAACAGATCGTCAGTGAAGTACAGAACTTGATCTCTCATTGAGGAAGAAAAATAGCCATGCTAAAACTAGAGCAGGAAATCTTGGCAAGCACACCTGCATTTTCATAAGTTTGTCTTTAAAGAGTATCATTTGCCTAATGCACCTGTCCATATGCTAAGATAAGCTCTAATGTTCTCAAAGCAGAACTTGTATTGGAACCTAAACTTCTCTCTTTGGGTTCCCTAAATGTGCTTTCGCATATCCTGTCATTCTGTTACAATGCCAAGATGTTAACTAGTCGTTTAATCACAGAAAGCCCTTACTTTTGGTCTAGAGAGGCACTGCAGGCAACAGGCAGTGGAATATGAAGTATTGTGTCTGTGGGGAAGCACTGGGATGAAGAGCTAACTGAAGGAGTAGGGTCTGTGTTGCTTTAAACAGCTTCCCCCAAGTCTTGTCCATGTCTTCTCCTTCCCACCCCCCAAAAAAATTAAAAGCATGTGGTTGATGTAGTGGTGGAGCAAAAAGGGTTTTATTGACTTCTAGTGGGCTACATAACTTGCTCCTGGCTTCATACGCTGCAATTAAAGCAGTTACCACACATAGACTGACAACCTCTGCCCCATATCAAGCCCTCATTTGCACACAGTTGGTTTTTTTGTTGTTGTTTGTTTTTTATTAAGGGAATAAATACTTGAAGTGTGACTAGTGTCTGAAAAGGCAGCCTTGTCTATAAACCGAAACATCTTCTGCTAGTCTTGCAAAACTTGCTTGGCTCTATAAACTGAACTGAGTGCCCTCTGGCTTTTTACAGTTAAAATTGGAATCAAGAATTGATGATAAATGTTGCAATAGCAGGCATTTGCTCTCCTACATATATATTGGATTTGAGGCACTAGTAATAACAAATGTTTCTCTGGCAGTGAAAAAGCACATTTCTCTTTTTAAACCATATAGAGGGGTAGCTGCTTGAGCAAAAAAAGTTTATAAACATTCTTATGTGGGTAAGAATGTACTATGTGAGTTTCTCTGTAGCAAAGGCTGTGTTTCCTACCCGTTACAAGGAAATTGTTAGAAAGTTTGGTATCCAAAACCAAAGTAGATTAAGCTCTTGCCCTAGCTGACAGCAGTTACTTTGTCCTTTTACAGAATATCTTACTGCCTGAATGCTTCTACTCCTTTTTTGACTTGCGGAAAGAGTTCAAGAAGTGTTGCCCTGGCTCACCTGACCTTAGCAAACTGGATGTTGCGGCCATGACAGAATGTATCCTTTTAACAGTGATGGTGTCTACTGCTGTTACAGCTTTGGCTGAATTTTAGGACAGAGATGCGTGAGTAATGCTTGCAACACATGTTTAGGGGTGGTATAACTTTAATGAGTGACTCGGAGCTGTACTGAGCTTTCTCACAAAGATAAAGATAAAAACATGAGGATGTGTACTCCCATGGGGAAAATCCTGTATTTCTTCTTGATTTCTGTACTTTTTTTTTACTGCCTTTATTGTTTTGTCTCTCTTAAACTTCACAGTTTAGTGTAACTGACATGTTTGTTCAAATTGCTGATATGAATCATAATATTAAAGTTGTGAGGTTGCTTGTTGCATCAGTTAGATTTTTATTTTTAGGTAAGCGTGAATGTTGGAGGACCATCTTACTTTTTAGGAGGGGGAACAGTTATTCTTGATATGAACTTTTAGTGAATCTTTGATTCAGGAGTGATCCTAAGGCAGGGATGCTGTTGGCACATGTGGTATTCAGTCTTGTGGAAGTTGTATGTGTTACACCTTGGAAGGTGAGGCTGGGCTGACAATATGATGCAGTTGGTAACATGTTTCCATTTTCAGTTATAGGGATGTCTAAAATTGATTTTTTTGAGTAGTCTTAAGTGGTCTGTAACCTAGTCCTGTCTGGCCCTTCACTAGTCTTAGCTCAGTTTTGTTTGCATGCCATGTACAATTAACAGAGCTAAAACTGGGGCTGTGAATGATTTGGCTGTGCCTCCCTCCTTGCTTCCCTGGCATTCTCCCCTCTTGCTGCAGGCTCCAGTCCCCATCTAAAATGTACTGTCAGGTATGGAAAGCACTTGACTTCCCTACTGACCTATTGAAGCAGTGACTGCAAAAGCTAGCTAGCAGGAAGAGATAAAAGAATTTGAGAGGTTTTTTTATATGTTTTTAAATTGGTGGTGGTTGTTGTTAATAACTTTTTTCCTCTGACTAGCTTATTGTGTCCATAGAGTGGTTGCCATTAAGAGCTGGTATTTTTCAGACTCGAAGTCTGTGGCTTCTGAATTATTTTGGCCTTTCACTGCAGGACTAGTGTTGCCTGGGCATTGTACCTGTGTTGAGGGGCATAAAATATCTATGTATGTGTGAATTTACTTTTTTTGTGTGCTTAACCATAAGCTTGAATACTGGAGGTTGTCTGCTCTGCTTTGCCATCTGCAAATTAAAATTAATCTCCCTTAATGAATGGGCAGAAATCACTTCTCCCCCTACTCTGAAATGAAGTGGTACACTTAGTGTAGGAGTGTGATTTCTTTTTTTTTTTTTTTTTAATGTAGAAAAGCAAAATAAATGCCTAAGTTGCATAGTCTAGAAGCTGGATGATGGAGACTTCTTAAAGTTATGGTCAAAAACTTAATACGTTGTTTAGGGATGCTTTGACACGAGCTGCAGAAGTTAATTAGAGACAATGAGTTACTTCGGCTGTTTTGGAGAGATGTGTTTGCTTTCTCTTTGTGTGAATGTCTGGTGTATGTCTTGCCACCCTGGAAATAGTCATGCAGCTGTAGCCACCTGGAGTGTCACTGGTCAGCTAAGGCACAGCAATGGGTTGGGTACTCCCTGCCTGCTGGGAGAAGGGAGCAGACCACCCTGTGTTACCTGACCCCTGAAGGGTCAGCACCATCTGAAGGTGGTTTTGGCAGTTGCCAATAGTATTTCCTCCGAGTTCCTAGAGGCTTGGTCAGTCTATCCAAATGCTCTCAGCTTGACCCCGAATTCTGTGTCCAATACCCTATTTAAGGTATATAAACCTAAATAACTTTATTCTGGTTTTGTATTAATCTTTGTGGTTTGTCTTGTTTTGTAACTGCTGATGCTCTAATTTGTAAACTTGCTATGTTTATGCAACATGGCTGAAATTAACTGTCTCTGCCCTATATTGCTTGACAGTGTTGGGGGCAAAGGATGCAGAGACCAAAAAGGGAAAATACATTTTTTTTTTCCTTTTATTGGCAAATATGATCATTTTCTTTCTCCTCATCTTGCTGAAATGTACCAACTTAATCTCCTCTGTGTCAGAAGCTGTATAAGTTGGAGACACTTGGAGAGTTCGGATGTGCATTAATGCTTGGGATAAAAAAAATAGTGTTGAAGTAGGTGCTAAGTCTAAAGACTAGTTCAGTTTTGTGCAGAGATTTTTTTATTTTTTTTTCTTCATGTAAGCGGGACAGCTACTTTCCTCCTGAGACAGTTATGTAGTAAAGAAAACAAAATGCCTAAGTGAAAAGCAACTTGGATTTGAAGTGGCTATGCTGTGGCAGGGGACACAAACAAATGGAGTAGATTGAAATGAAGTTGCAGTAAAGTGCACAGGATCTGACCAAGCTCTTCTCATTCTTGTAGAAAGTGCAGATCTTCTACTGCAGAGCTAAAGGGGCTGCAAGATGGGAATCTTCCCTGATTTGTGCCGTACAAACTATACTGGGCTGGATTTATTAGCACTTGGTGGGAATAGAAGGTTTTGGTTTTGTGGTAGAGTACTGACTAGAGATGCAGAAGAACTGCATTTACAAACTGGTAGGAGCAGGAGTAGAATGATTTGGGGGGGGGGGGGGGGGGTGGACACATCCCTTAATGTGCTTACATCTCCATTTGCCTGCATGTCAGATGGTTGTGATTAGTGAGAGGAAACTTGTGATATGAAAGAGTTAGAGGAAAGCTGAGTATTATTGTACAGCCATTTAAATTATAAGGAGTCTTCTAAAACCTTTTATTTTGCTGGGTAACGTTTCATTAAACAACAAATTGTAGGCAAATGGAGAATGTACTCTATTGCTCCGAACTGTCAGGAGAGGTAACTTCCTACCACACAATCATTCAAGATATATATTGCCATATATAACACACTGGATAGTTGGTGCTTGGCTATGTATTTCTTGCAGGCAAGCCAAGCACAATCTTGAAAAAGAGCATGGAGATATTAAACAGAATAATTGGCTGGGTTATTCTTCCTTTAGAATGTACTTTGGGGACTTACTGTTTCAGCAAACTACTTGAAATTGTGTAGTACAGCAATGAAACCATTCCAAATTCAAGAGCTCAGGTGAAAGCTTTACATTTCCTCCCTCGCTGCTGCCCAAGAGATTACATGTTTCATGTACAAACAGGGACTGATTTCTTTTAATTCAAGGTAAAGAAATGTTTAAAATGCCATGAAATTTGAGGGACTGAAGAAGAACTGAGATTAGTTGTAACTGCTTATCTTTGAATGCTACTGCTGCCGAACTTATGGTCTCAAAACAGTTTTTGGTGGAGGAGGCAGTCTTCTGGCAGACTTTCTTTAGTCAGTATTGTGTAAGAGTAGCGACAGCAAGACAATTATGAGAAATTGCGAGTAAAAGAACTTGAGAAGTGATCATGTTCTGGCAAAGAAAGGAACTCAGGTCTGTCGAAATATTTTTTTTTTTTTTTTTTTTTAAAAAAGTGTAAGTATACAAAAGGAGCAGGGTTGTTCTTGCACCCTCTGTACCTCCCATACTTGCTGCACTTCTTGATTTGCAAAGCTTGCTGAGCCAGTTTTCACCGCTGTGAGTGCCTTCAGGGTGGAGTGAACAAAGCTTGCATGACTGTTCGCATTCGGTCTGAAGGAGACTCATCCTTTGCCTCAAGACAGGGTGTGCAGAAGCCATTAAATGGCAAATAGCTCTTGCTTCCTCCAGCGCATGGTTTGCTCCACTTGCTTCTGAACTGGGTTTGTGAGGATAACTCCTTACTAGGAGGATCTGTTGGATGTTGACAGTAGAAACACAGGCATACTTCAGCCTGCTTGGTGTGCTGGATAAGGTCTGGATACTGCAATACTGAAACTGAAACTTGTTTTGGTTTGGGTTTTGTTTTTGTTTTTTTTTGACCTGGGTGTCTTGAAAACAATGATGGTGGAGTACAGTTATAAACAATAGTATTTAATTCTGGCAATAAAAAGCCCATTATTGGGTATTACAAATAGCAATATTCAAGATTTTCAGGTATTTCCTGTGATAGTACCCAGTAACTGGGTAATATCAGATTACCTTTATGCGAAGTAGTATTTAAAAAGATATGATCTTCTGCCTGAAGAGACTTAAACAGAACAAAGGGGGAAGAGGATCAGTGCAGAACACAATTACAATACTAGTTCATGTCATGTCATCTCAGAGCTAAGTTAGTCATTCAGTATTTCTTTAGCCTAGTTAAGAAAGGAGTTGAGAGACTGAGACATGGAAGAGAGTGGGAGGGAAGAAGTCAGAGGCCGCTGGCAGGGGGTGAAGCTGTGGTGATGAATCTGAGGAAATTATTTTGAAACTTCTTGCATATTATATAGGCAACCCTGATATATATATTGCCCCCACCCCTTTTACTAACTTCCTGAGTGCTGCAGCTACGTAGCAAGATTAAGAAGTTCCTCCTTTCCCATCCTGCCTTGTTATTTGGGAGTGTCTTTTGTCTGTTGCTTCATTTAGCATATGAGTGTGCATGCTATTGCATATAGTAGATTTTGACAGCCAGGTCTGTTTTCTAACACTTTGTTAAATGTGAACTTTGATTTATCCACTGCAATCAACTCTTTCCAATTGCTTGGGAGAGGCAACCTTTAATTATCACTGTACACAAACATGTGTGGTCTCCTATCCCTTCACAGAACAAGGAGTGGGTTTTATAAAGGCTATTCTAGTAACGGCTTTTTCCCAAGTGTCCATAATTTCTGGTGCCTTTGTCCATAGGAGTCCCTTTTTATGTAGTCAGTCTTGTTCACTAGAATTCAGGTTTTCACTTAGTTAATATTATTAACATATTCCTTACATGTGCAGAAAACTATCAATTTTGTTCTCCAATCTTACCAAAAAGACTTGTGTCTAGCTAATTAGAGGGGAAGGTGTGAACGATTTCTCACTCCTGCTAATGTTGATGACTTTTTTCCTCCCCTCCCACTGTGTTTATATAAATTTCAGTGTTCCTTGGCGCAAATGGCTCCCTGTGTCTGAACACCTGGTACCAACTTCTGTCGGCATTAGGGTGTTTTTAGGAACTATGTCCTGTTGATCAATATTTTCAATGAAAATGTTTTCTGAAGAAAATGAACGTAGGTTGGGGGAGTAGTTTAGTTTTTTTTCCTTGTGCGATAGCCTCGCTTCGAGTTCCCAGCTCCCTTCACGCCGCTGCATTCCCCTCTCCAGCGGCTGATCGCTTGCAGGGACCTTTGGCTCTGCAAAAAGGAAATACTGAAATGTCTCTTCAGTTTTGACAGCACAGTCTCACAGCTAAGTGCACGTATGTGTACACGTAACAGCTATTGAAACTCCTGCCCAATTGCTCTTCGCTTTGACAGAGGAAAGTTAACATTTTCAAAATCTTTGTTAAAAAATGGTCAGGCAGGACCGGAGTTCCAATAGCTGTGTCTTTAGCAGCTTCTGGTTCCCTGAATGGGCAGCAGAGACTTGGCACGAGCACAGTGGGGAGTTTAGATGCTGCAGGGGGAAAGGTGTCAGGAAAAGGAGGAGAAACACTCCTCTGCTCTGATACATGGGGTGCCCAGAAACACCCATGGGATGCTGATTAAGCACCCTATCTGCAACAGAGTCTGTTTGTGGATTATTCTTTTCAAACCCCCTTCCCCAGGGGGCAGGGGAGGAGCGGAGTTTGAGTATACAGCTTAGGAAGAGATATTGCAACGAAGAAGCTTCTTGTTGTCATAAATATTGCCAGGCTCCTAAACTGTGCTTTAGGGTTGTTGCATGTGGTTTGTTCAGGATTTTTAGATCGGTTTTTAGGAAAACCATTTAATGTTCTCGCTATTTTCTTCCAAAGAGGGTACTGGGAGGGAGGGCAATGGCAAAGGCTAGCAAACTACTTAGTCAAGCAGTTGGAGGGGAGGGATCACTAGTTTAAGTTTTCTTTTTTTTAAACTATGATAATTCACTTAAACTTCAAATGTTCTTGTAAAACTAAGCAACATCCTCTCACCCTCCATACTACAATGCACACTTAAAACCAACAAAGCCTCAAAATCAATTTAGCCTCAAAGTGTATTGTGTTGGCGCAGCAGCTTTCCTTTCCTTGCTGTGGAAGAAGAGTTCATTAATTCAGTCCAAATTATTTCCATCTCTGTCCTGGTTTGAGGTAAAACAGAACCAATTTTCTGTTCAGTAACTTTACTTTGCAGCTAAGCCTCTTCTAAGTAACTGAGCTGTCTGAAATAACAGCATATTGTTCAGACACTGTTTGTTCCCAGAGAGATAAGACCTGATTGTTTTTAATTTATGCCCAGGCATGGTATGCAGAGAGGCTCCTGCTTATACTTACTGCTATAACCCCCAAGGCCAACCAACTTTGTTATTTGCCCTGTTGGAGGGTCGGAAGCGGAAAACCATCAAGGGGTCCTACCTGTGGGGAGGAGCGGACAGGACAGGTGACCCAAGACTGACCAACAGGGTATTCCATCCCATCTGCCTCATGCTCAGTATAAAAGCTGAGGGATCAAAGGGGTCATTCTCTCTCTTCAGTGGCCAACTCTGAGGAGGACTCTGTCTGTTTGTCTGCCTTTGATCTCGATCCATGAATTCCTGAATCCAGATCCAGAATGCAGTTCCTGTCTGTCACTGAGTCCAGTCTGGGACTTTCCCAGTGCCAGCTGGTGACATAATCCTCATCCTGGGAGCTCTGTACTGGTTTTGCATATATTGTATATATTTCATTTTTAAAATTATTTTATTAATATTTAATTGAAATAGTTTAGTTTCTTTTATAAACTCATAAGTCTCTTTTCTCTCTTCCTGTTGTGAGAGATGGGGAAGAGCATCTGTTATTTGTTGCAGTAGCTAGTCCAGCTTAAACCATGACAATTTCACAACAAGATAATAGTTAAACTTCAAAAACAAGTAAAAAAAAAAAAATCTGCTTTGTAGCTGTGTCTTTTGGTCATCCCACAAGTAATAGGGAAGACTTTATTTCACAATGAAATTTGTGCTGCCTCTCCTGTTGATGAGATGATATGACAAAGCTGGTGTGTGGTGTCTGTTTCTAACAGAAGCTGTTCTTCTGTGCCCTGCCCTTCACATAGGCATCTGCCAACTCAAAATGTGTTCAGCTTTAGGTGGAGAAAGCTTTTTTTTTTTTTTCTTTTAAGAGAAGAGACCAAGAAGCAACCAAAATTCAGATTTTTGAGCATTTGAAATGTGTCTAATGTAGGTTTTTTGGGATGTGGGCAAATAATTGGTGCATTTGACTGTTTTGAATATCTTGCATTACTGTACTGCCATGCCAGGATAGGTCTTGTGTAAGAATCTCCTTCACTTTTGCTCTGAAGTCTTGATGCAAAGTGGTAAGAGAAATCACAAAAGCAAATTCCATTCCTAGACTGCTTCATTTCACCTCTTGTTCTCGTTGGGTTTTCTTACCCTATGCTCATCAAAGGAGACGTGAATGGAAAAGACCTTTTTAAAAATTTGCTTTATAATTGATGGAGTAGAGTTGCAAGTAACTTTACAGGCCTCTAGCTTGGTGTTAGAGAGGGACAAATATGGCAGGAAGCAGGAGAGATACCAATAGTAAGCTCTGTTTTAAGTTGCACATACCATCTTTTTTCACACAACTTTAATCAGACTCCTTTTATGAATGTGAGTTTCTATGTGGTCTTTCCAGGCTCTGTATTGGCAGGAGAGTTTATCCTTGCTATCATCTTCCAAAATCCTTCAGATAGAAGATGATGTGGGTCATGGGACTCTGTTTTGTTTCTTGGTTATCTACAGTGGTGCACTCTTACCAGATTCTCAAAACGTTTCTACGTAACAGCAAAAAAAACCCCTCAGGTTGTAACTTCTAATAGGCAAGGTTTACACAAGGTGCCATTTGGGAATTTTCTTGAAGTGCTAAGATATTTATTCTACTTTGGGATTTACTTGTTCAGAAAGCATGTGGTATATCCTCCTGTTTCTGGAGCTTCTAGTTAATGGCTTCCTTCTCCTCCTTACCCGAATGTTCCCCTAGAGATTAAAGAAGATCTTAATTGAAGAGGACAGGACTCCAGTCTCTTCTGCATGCAAAAGTGTATCTGTCAAACATACATAATGCATGAGTATATTAAATATATATATGTTCTTATTATGGGGTCTCATGTCCCCAGACACTTTCTGGAGTGACCTCACACTCCCGCAGGTGGCAGTAGTTAGAGGCTAAGCCAGAACAGCTAATGTATCCCAGCAGGAAAAGGGATTAAATCTTCCCCTGAGAAGCGACTTAGCATCAAGGGTAACGTGAAAGCTTGTTGCTCTAGCAGGAAGCCAATTAGAAATCTGTTTGGTGGCGATTGACTTAACTCCAGCATAAAGATTTAAATCTTGACAAGAACAGTCCAGCGTTTCCCTATGGAGCCTCTCAAGTTGAAGATATGGGGAATATTATTTTAACACTAATATCTGAACCGTACAGTAAGTGATTGTGATGAATGAGGTTTCTATATTGCTTGCTTGCTTTTTCCCGCCTCTCTTGTATGCTGAGGAAAAAGAAAATAACTTGTACTGTATTTTATAGATCACAGATTTTCAGATCCAGAAAGAGTGAACTACAAATTTGAAAGTGGGCCTTGGTAAGTAACTTCTCCCTCTTCTTGCTGCACCTCCTTCCCCTTCTTTTTTTTCCCCCAAGATACTGCTTATATAAGCTGTACTTCTCCGTATTCCTAATTTGCAAATGGCTGTTCCTATTATTTTTATTTGTCTTGTGACTGCTGTGGGAATAAGTTAGGTGCTTTAAGTGGGAAAGGGAACAGATATTCTATGATCAGATGCAAGTCAGTTTTCTTACTAGGCTTCAGTGTTGCTTGTTAGCTGCTGGTAGTTCTGGGTTCTGCTGCTAAGTACTTATAACTTGTTGAGGCCCTATCCCTGGAGGTGTTCAAGGCCAGGCTGGATGTGGCCTTGGACAACCTGGTCTAGTGGGAGGTGACCCTGCCTATGGCGGGGGGGTTGGAACTCGGTGATCTTCAAGGTCCTTTCCAACCTAAACCATTCTGTGATTCTATAATAGGTGTTAAGTGTACTGTGCTATTAACAAAGAACATGAGCATTTGCAGAAGTAACTCTATTGGTACTAACTCTTATACTCTTCCTGTAATTTGCTTCACAGTTACTGAATACACATAATGATTACTTTTTTTTATAGGGAAGAAACATTTCCAGAAAGATACTGTGCTACCAGTAAATTGCTTAGCTATGTGGATTGTCTTCTTTCCAAATATGTTTTAAACATAAAGCTTTATCTACTTTTGACTGTTTTGTTGTTGGGTTTTTTAAAATCATAGAATGGTTAGAGTTGGAAGGGACCTTAAAGATCATCTAGTTTGAACCCCCCTGCATGGGCAGGAACACTTTCCACTAGGCCAGGTTGTTCAGAGCCCCATTCAACCTGGCCTTGAACACCTTCAGGGATGGGGCAAATGTAATCATGTATTTACTTGTGAGAATACCGTTTTTTCTCAGTGATTTGCCGGATAGTGCCTCTGCAGTACCAGAAGAGACTGATGTTAAAGTGACCTTACTTAGATTCCCATCTTGCATGAGTGCTTAATTCCCTCTTCCAGATTAAGGAACTGTCATAGTGGTAGATAATGCTCACGCTTCTGAGCCAAAAGAAGCAAGAAAAGAATGCAGCAACGTTGGCAGAAAGTATCTAGTGAGATTAGTTAACAAGTTGGTTTTTAGCATTGTTCTAAGCTTTTTCTCTTTCAAGAACAAAATCCTGGGGTGAGGTGGAAGGTTCCCATCTTATTTGTGATAGTGAGAAGTACAGAATTAGCAGGTGGGAGGGAACAGTTTGGGACAGATGCCTACAAAAGTCCACCTGAGAAATTAAAATATAAGTGAGAAACGTGGCCTTCCTATAATAGGGCATACCACAGCCCTTTTGTATGAGGGAGTCCTCTGCTGCTGAACAACACTTCATCAGCTTAATCAATCCTATAGTCTCTTCTGTGCAAAAGAACTGTCCTTGCAATAGCCAGAAAGGCAGCCTTGGGTAGTTATGTTTTGTTCTACGTGACACTTCTAACATGTAAGAGAACAAAAGAGACTGTGGTAATGCCCAATTAAACCTGGCTTTCTGTGGCTGAGCTATTCCCATGCTAAGCTTCCCATGTAGCCTGTAGTTATATTAGTCTGTAGTGGCACAGTGATGGCCTGAACGCTAAAATCTTTGGGCGGGAGCCCTCTGTGTGCCGAGTATAACCTTGAACAGATTTGATCTTGGGTTGTGACTGGCTCTTTCACACTGTTACAGTACAAATAATAAGCACTAACCTCAGTTACATCTAACTGTTCTGCTTCAACTTCCACTTAGCTGAGATTAGAATAGCAAGTTTAACTTTAAACCAGTAACTCTGTTCAGACAATGGAGAAGCACAAGCCATTGGTACCTCAGGAGTGGAGAGTAAATCGGAAACACGCTCAAAGAGATGAGAACTCAAGGAGCAAGTGCAGTAAAGCAGGAGAGGGGAGCTGGGAAAGGGGCAGCTTAACAGAGCAGGTGTTCCCTGAGGAGAGACATGTGCAGTGGCTTTGGATGGTGGTGGCACTTAGCCCACACTGCCCTGGCAGTGCCATCCAGCAGACGTGGAGCAGGGACAGAAGCCTGTCCCTGGAGCACAGGTGACAAGTGGGGAGGGTGGTGTATGGTGGATACTACAGGCAGATGTCTCTGCATTACTCCCTCTTTCTGTGCCTGCAGCAGCAAGATGGAACTTGTGGATGACAACGCTGTTATCCGAGCAAGAGGATTGCCATGGCAGTCATCTGACCAGGACATAGCAAGATTCTTCAAAGGCCTAAATATTGCCAAGTTAGTAGCTCAGAATTTACCTCTACATTTGTAGTACTTTGCCCGTGTCAGTCATAGAGGTTTATCTCTCTTTTGATTTAAATCCTGCAGGGGAGGTGCTGCACTCTGTCTCAATGCCCAAGGTAGAAGGAATGGGGAGGCTCTTGTGAGGTTTGTGAGTGAAGAGCATAGAGATCTAGCACTACAAAGGCACAAGCATCACATGGGGAATCGATACATTGAGGTGTGTGACATTGGCTTTGAAATACTGCTCTCAACAGGAGTGTAAATAACATGCCAATCACATGTTCTGTTTTCTTTCTTTAGGTATACAAGGCAACGGGTGAAGACTTCCTTAAAATTGCAGGAGGTAATTTTTAGGGAGTGAGAAGGGAAGGTTTGTTCCATCAGCATCTGCAACTTTTGACTGTAAACTGCTCCTGTTGGATGTGGCTTTTCGCTTTCTTTATTTGAACAAGTAGTTGGCTGGTGTGTTGATTACTATGTACTCTGCTAGCAGCAGTGCAAGATGTTCCATGATTTATCTGTCCATCTTTCTTTTCCACGTGCTTGCCATTTTCAAGCAGCCTGTCAAATAAGGATTTGATCAGGCAAGGTAATCTTGCATATGAACTTAATTTGTTAGGTTGCCTTCTTAACTGAAGGGACCTAAATGTTATTGATTGCTGAAAAAAAAAAAAAAAACACAACCAAAAACAACCCAGTAGTTTTCTCAAAACAATATGACTGCTGTTGCTGTGGAGACTTGCATGTAAAAGCAAACGGATATCACAGTGTAAATAACAAGAGATTTATGGAACTGATTTTCTTCAAATCAAATCTTTGCCTCAAACTAAAGAGGGAATTTAGGGGGAATGCATATTTAAAGGGAATATTGAAATATTTGCAACCTTGAATTGAAAGGCTGCAAAGCTTGCTCTACAAACTCACATGGTCTCTTTTCCTCCCCTTTATGACTGCAAGCATACAGAATTTGAGTGAAGATTCAATAAGCCATTATGTATCTCCAATACTACCTTAAGGTCCTTGTTGGTTCCTGACAGAGAGATGGTCTGGGGATTGTAAATGACTAACTGGATGTCTGAGGTTGAGGTTTTGGAGTGGGGGAGGCTATTAAGCTGTCAAATAAATAGCTAATTGATAGGCTTGGTAATAGTTATATCGTTCAAAGTAAAGACATTGCACACTGACATGGGGGAAAAATGGTGCACGTCTGGCACCACTAAACTTTTTGCGGAGTGAGCTAGCTGTAAATGAAAGGACCATATTAAGATGTGAAGCTGGTTAGCAGCTAACTTTGGTTAGGGTAATGTTGCAAGTATGAACACCAGTGGTCATCTTCTTGAGATACTGAAAGTAGAATTGGCAGACTTTGACAGTTTTATGACGATAGGATGAAATTTGTGAGCTGTTTTCAACATGCCCTTCCAACTTTCTTTCCCAGCGCGATGGTCTGAGTACTTGGTTACTATATATTATGGCTTCAGAGCGTACCAAAGGTACTCATTAGTTAGAAAGGTGAGGTGCACAGTAGCACAGATCCTGCTCATGCAGGAGGCTCACAGGCTGTGCTTTCCTTGGGCTCTGAACATGGTACTTTGTGTTTTCCCTTTGAGTAAGAAGGGATCTCTTCCAAATGCTGGAGTAATATAGTTAGACTTTAATGGGACGTGTCCTATACCGTATTTCTAGTTTATCAAAGTGGGACATCTTTTTGCTGACTTTGGAGGCGAATGTTGTTCTACCCACTAAAACTGTCTGTGGGGAGGAGGAGGAAACTTTGCCAGACTTGCTCATGATTTTATGTGGCTGCCTAGACTTAAGTGCTTCTGTACTTCTTTTTGTTAAAGGCACTTCCAATGAGGTTGCGCAGTTCTTGTCAAAAGAAAACCAAGTGATTGTCAGGATGAGAGGTCTTCCTTTCAATGTAACAACAGAAGAAGTGCTGACATTCTTTGGCCAGCACTGCCCTGTCACAGGAGGAAAGGAGGGAGTCCTGTTTGTCACGTACCCTGACAGCAGGCCAACAGGAGATGCCTTTGTGTTGTTTGCTTGTGAGGAATATGCACAGAATGCACTGAAAAAGCATAAGGAATTGCTTGGAAAAAGGTACATTGAACTCTTCAGGAGCACTGCAGCGGAAGTTCAGCAGGTGGGTGTAAAGCTTACAAAGAGTGGCTTCTTGTAATCCAAACTCCTACACTGGAATACAGTAGTGGAAGCAAATACTGCTTGGCCATGACTTGAAAGCTTCTTTTCTCTAACTCTTGACTCTTGCTGGAAAGAGTACTATCTGAATTTCCATGAGGTTTTGCTCCCTCTTAATGTAAGATCTTGCGGTATATGGATGTTCTCAATCATATACAAACATTTGGGGTTTTGGCTTCCAATAACCTTGCAAACAGCAGTTGTAGGAGAAAGTTGATGTGGGTCTAGTGCTTTACGCTGCAGATACTGGATTTGTCTAAGTCCAATGATGGTCTATTCAGAGGGAGTGTTAGCAACAAATCTTGATCTAAAAGACTTATCTTTAGTCGCTGGCCCAGAAAAAGAGAGCCTTTTGATGCAGTTGTCATCTTCAGAGCAATGTATCTGAAGAGCCTTATGAATTCCCTCTAAGGGCAGATCTTGGCCATCTTCTACCAGCACTGGCTACCTAGCAGAGGGTGGTAGGACTCTGAAACTGGGCCTGAAGAGTGCCTCCTCTTGCATTCACATGGCTTGATGGAGCATTAATTGCAGTTATGCTCTCAGGGAAAGGAAGTAGGTCTGAGAGGGTTGTGTATGTATGTCTCCAAAGATTTGTAAAGCTTCACTGAGGTCACTAACTTACTTCTAAACATGATTCTGAAAGGTCTGGTCAATGATACAAATTATGGCCAACCAATAACCATGTCATGGTAACTGAGCAATGGTGCAGCTCTGATCCCCCAAATACGTTGAAATTTCAGTGCCTTCTTTGAAGGGTGACACTAATGACAAGAAGGCATAGCTGCAACACTCGCTCTTGTCATTGTATTTTTCTCAAGTGCTCTCAAGGCGTTGGTTTTTTTTTTGTTTGTGTGTTTTTGTGGTGTGGGTTTTTTTTGTTTTGTTTAGCAAAACTTTCTGTTACCCGTATAAATGTAAACGAATCTTAATCTTGCTCAGAGAAAGTTAAAGGGTAGTGATTGAATATTTAGTGAACTCCTGACCAGGCAGGGGTTCTACTGTTAAAATTAGTAACAAGAAATCTCAAAGGATGACCCTGTTACAGATATTGTGACTCAGTAACACTCCTATGTTACTTGATAGACTATTGTATCTCAAGTTAGGGCTGTGTGGTAGTGAAATATGCTTCTAGTTCCCACACTCTCATGAAGTCTTGCAGAGGAGATATTTTTGGGTAGAAGTGTAACCGTGAATCTGTAGATGGCAGGATGTTTTGTGATATTTTTCCCAATAAAAGTATTGTAGAAATACAGGTATGGGGTATCCTGAGAGTTGCATAACAGTTAAAGTAAATGCTCCAAAACAAAATTATCTTTTTCAAGAAAGAATGGTCCAAAGATTTACTCTAAAACATCTGAATTCTAAGCACTGCTGCTGTGGCTTAAGCCCAGAATCTAGCTCACTATTTTTTTTTTTTTTTCTTAAAATACTGCCCAGAGTGAAAACAGATGGCATTGGTGTGTTACCTTCAGTTCCTCTGAGTTGAAGAATGAGTAAGGAGGCTTTCTGCAACCTCTGTTTTTTTCTGTTTTGCACAGGTGCTGAACAGGTATTCTTCCACCCCTCTCATTCCTCTCCCGACACCTCCTATTCTTCCAGTATTACCTCAACAATTTGTGCCTCCCACTAACATCAGAGACTGCGTACGTTTGCGTGGTCTTCCCTATGCTGCTACTATAGAGGACATCCTGGAGTTCTTGGGGGAGTTCTCTACAGATATTCGAACCCATGGAGTTCACATGGTACTAAATCACCAGGTTGGTAGTCACCATGTTTCTAGCCAGGCTGTGCCAACTGCTTGTAGATGTGAACATGGCCCTTCTGATCACGACAATAGGGAAATACCTTTGGGATTGACACTAATGGCATTAATTGGCCTCCAGCTCTCCTCTAAAAGCCTACTGGCAAAAGATGGGTTGGCTTATTTGAACCCTGCTGCTGGATTTGCTTTAGAGTGGTTTCTGTTACTGAGACCCATGTGCTTAAAGCTAGGCCACAGTCTTGGAGGGGCTGGTGTTCCCAGAGCAGCAGCTGTGATCCTGCACTGGAGGAGGCTTGAACTGAAGAGTCCTGCTGAACAGCATGCATAGTTCCTTTTGTACCAGGTGAGGAGTATCTTCAAAACAAAAGTGTGGGCAACGTTAGGTCTCAAAGGAGTGGTTTGCTCCTGCCTTGCTGAACAATGTACCTCAGGTGTATTTGAGGACAAATGTGACTGCGGCCTTCTAGAGACAGGATTTCCTATGGCATAAGTCAGCAGCCCGAGCTTCAGGTTTCCTGAACTGTGTGGTTGCTGTCTTTTAACAGTGACAGCTAAGCACCATGGTTAACAGCTCATTGACATGTATAAACAGTCACATCTTTGCCATTGTTTTCTGGAAGCAGTTTCTACCAAAACTTCTTAGACAAAGGATTGTGCACTGTTGTGATTGCCTTTATCTGCATAATCTTGTGACTTTAGGGGGAGGAGACAGCAGCTCCTCTAACTCTATGGAGATGCCCTGAGTGGTTGTGCTGATTACAACGATTATTGTGGTATAAAAAAGGTTCATCTAAAATTTGTTTTAGTTGACAGTAAACCTCAGCTGAAACTACAAAATAGTTCCTTCTCCTGGAGTAGGGCTTCTGTGTTTCAGGGGTGTGGGGAGGGAGAAGGGGCTATGGTTATTCCAGTACCTCTCTATCTAAAGAAGAGATTCCTGTCTCTGTGAGGACTTCACCTAGCCAAGGCAGAAAAACTATAAGGAATGTGCAGAGCTGGGGCAGGCTAAGAAAAAAATGTAGATGTTAAAACACGAGTAATGAATTATAGTAGTATCAGCCCTTGCCAGCAGTAACAAAAGAACCTGGAGGAAGAAATGGGTGGGTGGGTGTGTATATGTAGTCCTGAGGGCTCTCTGCCACCCCTGCCCAAAACTGTCAGATTTTTTTTTTTTTTTTTCCACGGATACTGCTTTTGCCTGACTACTAGATTTTTATCTATCTGCATGCTCTCCCTACCCCCACCATTCCTGGCTTCAGTCCTCTAATCATGAACTGTATAAAGGATGGTGATAAAGTTGTTCTTCCCCCTGAAACTAGAACTGGCCCAGAATTTAAGCTAGAGCTGGCTTCGGATCTCAACCTCTACTTTTGGCTACTTCAAGTCAGCAGCTGCATGTGGCTAAAAAAAAAAAACTCCTCCCAGTTGCATATCCCACTCATTTATGGTTGTACATAAGGATCTCTTTTTTTTTTTTTTCTTTTTTTTTTTTTTTCTCCACAAGCTCATACTAAGCTTTAGGCTAGTGCCTTTCTAAAACATCCCAGCCCACATTGACCTTAACAAAATAAAATAAAAAAAAAATCACAGATAACAAATGTGGATTACATCTTCCAATTCTGCATTCTTACTAAATAGGTGCTTTGAGACCTGCTGTTGCCCAAGTACCCTTGAATTGTAGTTTTTCCCATAGGTGTCTTATTTTTTTTTTTTTAACATAGAAGTAACATGGCTCAAGTTACAATGTGGCTAATTGAAACAAATAAACACTATCAAGTTAGCACAAGTTGGAAGAGTGCCCATATGATGCAGTGGGCAGACTAGGATTCCCCAGCAATAGAGGTGAAACTTTAGAGAGGAGAACTTAAACGTTCTGATGAGTGCTAGGGATGACTGGACTGTACTTGACTTTGGAAATGAGTGTTCATGGCTGAAGAGACTGCATTTGACTACACAAATTATTTCTCTGCTGCTACCTCATAGGAGCTCCAGAAACATTTCTTTGCGTCTGCCTTGTTTGTAGGGGCGTCCATCAGGAGATGCTTTTATTCAGATGAAATCTGCAGATCGAGCTTTTCTGGCTGCGCAGAAGTGTCATAAGAAGACTATGAAGGACAGATATGTTGAAGTCTTTCAATGTTCTGCTGAGGAGATGAACTTTGTATTAATGGGGGGCACTTTAAATCGAAATGGCTTGTCCCCGCCACCATGTAAGTTACCATGTAAGTTTTGCATGAGTCTTGCCAATACTCTACGCTATGTGCGGGTAGGTGTTGGAGCTGCTTTCTTGACTCTGATTCTGGTTCTTGGAAAGGAGTGCCAGATGGGGATATTAAAATAAGGTCTTTTCATCTAAAATCATCAGCAGCTTGCAATCATTATTTTTCCCTTTGGTTGTGAATTACTATGACTGAAGAACTACTTTAAAATTGCTCCTGCTTTTCCAGTGGCAAAATTCCCCTCCCCTCCCTGAAACTTAACTTGGCCAGGGTGAGCGGCGGCTCTGAAAAGTAATTTGTAAGCCCCGCCTAGAGCTTAAAGAACAGTTTCCCATTTAAACTGAATCGTATTTACATCTTTCATCGTGGTGAACGTGTCAAGTAAAAGCTCTTCCCCTTTCACTTCCAAAACTTAATTTATGAAACAATTGGTAGTGTTCTCCTTTGAGACTTAACCACAAGTGTTCTGCCTATTGAACCCATTCTGACTGAACTCTTCCTTTGCATTTTGTTGTTCCTACAGAATTGAAATTGCCTGTGTGGGAGTAAAATACACATAGTTTTGGCCTCAAAATTGCCGAAACTGTATTTCATGTAAAATTATGCTCATCAGAGCTACTAGGATGAATATGAACTTCTAGACAAATGTTTGGGAGAAATGCTTTAAGACCTTAAGGGCTACTTACTAAGCATATAGATCTGAGCCTATGGGAAAAATAATATTTTGCTTCCAAGATCGTAAATGGCAAGGCAGTCAAGTAGGAGCTTTCTCTCCTCTCTATGCAAATGTATTATTGTCATCGGTGGCTTTAAGTGTCCTCTGAATCCTAGTCAGAGCTGCCAATATGGCAGCAGACTTCTTGGGTGTGGTTCCGTTTGACTGTGAGTAGACCATCAGCTAATCCTTAGGAGGTAAGTTTTCCAGGTGACTGGCTTTTTTTAATGCAAGTACCCTTCTGAGCAGGGGTCTGCAGTATGTAGTCCTGTGTGTTACAGCAGTTCCAGACAGGTGTTGGAAGCTTCTCCTGAGAGCTCCTTGGACAGGTTCTTGGGCAGAATCCCAAACATTGTGAAGTCTTGGGTGGCAGTGTCCCCGTTTCCAATGACAAATGCCAGTGATGTATTCCTCAGATAAGCCCCTTCTGCTCTCGCTACCCTGTCCCACAATGTAGCTGTCACTTTAAAGTAAGCCTCTATTTTTGCTATTTGGAGTTATCTAAAGCTTTTATATGTTCACTTTTATGGCATTGGGGAGAGGAAGAGAGAAGAAAAGTGAAAGAGTGGTAAAGGAGGAGGGTGAGCTCTCATCAGTGAGAATTCATTTAGGGCCTTGCATCTTGTTGAAACACCACAAAGTGCATTTTTGTTTTTTAAAACTCGGTGTTAACACTTGAAGCTGCAAAACCATGACTCTTCTCGCTCTGCTGTTGGTTACTTGAAGACAGAGCTGTTTTGGGGATAGGGAGTATCAGGCTAAAAAGGTGTCCTCTGCTCTGGGGAGTGTTACGTGGATCTTCAGCACAGAAGTTTCCTTCTTACAGTGGAGAAGTCTCGCACTTCTTGATCAGAGACTTCATGAAAATCTGAGCCTAGACAAGAAAAACTGGCTTCCTCTTTAGAAAGAGACCCTATTCCCAGAGCAAGAGGTGGCTTTCTGTGTATTACTGATTTTGCTTTTGACTGGGGGGGTGGGCACACTTGTCAAGCTCATGTTGGTGGCTCAGATTTATTTTCTTTGATGAGCAAGAGAATGAGAAGCTTGTGAAGGCTCTTTACTTTCTGCAGAGTTCTTCAGCTAATGAAGACCATATATATGCTGGAATTCAAAAGGTCCTAATCTATTTTCCATTTGTTCCCTTTAGGCCTTTCGCCCCCTTCCTACTCCTTTCCGGCTCCTGCTGCAGTTGTGCCAACAGAAGCCGCTCTGTATCAGCCATCCATGCTCCTGAACCCACGAACGCTCCAGCCCTCCACGGCGTACTACCCTGCTGGGGCTCAGCTCTTCATGAATTACACAGCATACTACCCCAGGTAAAGCAGAGGAGAAACCAAGCAGGAACAAAGAAGTCTTTTTGCAGCAAACGCACAAAGCTCACAAAAGAACATTGTCTGCTGTGCTAAAGACTTGTGATACCAAGAACAGCTTGTTTGGTATCTTGTTCAGGGGAAACAATTTCAGGATATCTAGGGATTTCCCAAGTTTTAGAGTATTTCAGGTAGTGATGATTTTTCTTTTTAACATAAGTCACACAGTTACAGTGAGATTTTTTTTTTTGTTGGTTGGTTCTTGTTTGTGTTTTTTTTTTCACCTAAAATGCCTCTTAAACTTGTTAATTTGCATTGTTTGTGCCCTTAATGAGAACTGGTGTGTGCAGTACTCCTTCCCTTGTCCATAAAGAAGACCTTGGCCCCTCTTTAGAAAGGGTGGATTGGGGTCTGCCCTAAAAACTTCTGAAATTCTGCCTCTTTGTTTTTGTAATAAAGTAACTTTTGACCTTTATGGTAAAAACTCTGTTTACCTATTTATTAAAGTACTGCGTTGAAGCATATCTGTATTGAATACATATGTAAAGCATAAAGAGGCATGTATTCTTCCTGACCTCAAACACCTCTTATGAAGCGCTTTTGGCTCTTCTGAATATATTAGCTATTTTATACAGAACAAAAACTCTCGATACCATTGCCCTCTGCAGTCATGAGGACTTGGAAAGAGCCATGTTGCCTGTAAGCCATAAACCATTCCTCATCTGTTGGGAAACCTGCTAAAGAACTCGAGTCTTCTATTAGATTCTGACCAGTGATATTTTTTTTTTTTATCATCTCTGGAGAAGGGTCCAAATAGTTAATTATGAAGTTATTGAGCAATATGGACTCTCCAGTGCCTGTAAGATAACAAAGGTTTTCTTCTTACTTTACACTAAACTGGTATGTCTGTGAGCTGCCTGTTGAGTTTTTTTATTAAAATATTTTCTTCACTTGTGAGTTAATTTCTATAATGCCTTCAATGTCTGTCTTCTGGTTATGACAATGTTACCAAACTCAGCCTCTTTAATGTAAGATCAAGAAAAATAAAATTCCGAACTTGCACTGGCAATATAAAACAAGTTTCTCAATAATAGTTGTATATGTCATGAGAATGCAGTAGCAGTAATAGTTTGTAGTGATTTTGACGTATTGTACTTAAAGTAATAATGGACTGGCTACTGTGGGCTAAGTGCCAGGCCCTACAGAGATCTCTTGCTGAATGGGATCCCTCATGAGTCCCATCACTGGCTGCTTGGGCTGTGGGCACATGTGTTGGTTACAGACTGATCAATCCCAAGTCCTAAAATACCCCTTTTTTTTTTTTATGGTCTTGTCTAACTGACAGTTGTATACTGTTCTTAGGAAACCATTCCAATGTCGCTTCTGTGCCAATTACAAGTACTACCTCTTTTTTTTTTTTTTTTTTTAAAAAAAAAAAAAAAGGTAAAACCTCTGAGTCTATTTGGCTGCTTTCCATTTTGTGAGATCTGGTGTTTGGATATTGCTTTTCTATTCAGAGTAAATGGCTGATGTACAGACAAATTGTATATACTCCAATAGAAGTAGTGATCCTTTGTAGCTGATATTTTTTTTCTAAAAAAATTAGGCTTTACTGCTTTCCAGGGAAGTTCCTTTGCTTTGTAAAGGATGCCATAAGTAATTAGGTCCCTTTCATGTAGCAATTTGAACTCTCTTAAATGGAGTTTTCTGGTTCCGAAATTTAATTCAAAAAACGTTAAGTATGTGCAGCAGGAAAGAATGGGGTATCCTCTATACTAAGTGGTACATTTAAATGCATGTACATGGAAAAGCAATACAGAACCAGTGGCTAATGATCAGACAATGGTTCATAAATCTAACTAGTGAATACTTATGGAAATAAGGAAAGTTCTTTGACCTGCTGCCAAAAGGTTCTACCACTTGTGTTTTGCAAGGTCAAGTTGCTTTATAATAGCCAATTCCGTTCTCTGCACAGTAATCGGCCTAGATGGGGGGGGGGGGGGGGGGAGAGGGAGACATTGCTTTGGTCTTCAGTATCTATTAGAAATCCCTGAGACTCTGACTTGTCTTAATGCTCTTATAGCTTTGGTGATGAAACCTGATGGTATAAAAAAAACGAATGCCTTCTATGCTATTAAAAAAGCTTTAGTGAACTCCCAATGAAAAGGAGGGAGAGCAAGTTATTCGGGATCTGTCAGTCTTTATCTGTTTAGCTTGTAATTATATCTGGCAACATGTTCTGACAGCAAATCAGTGGTCTCTGTCTCTGCCTAGTCCTGGGCTTTTGAGGGAAACAAACAATAGGATTCATGGGAGGGAGGAGTTTCTTCGCTTATCTAATCCTGGATAAATAGGTGTACTAGTTGCTGTATGTGTGTACATTGAAAGTAATTAATAACTGTGCTACTTAGCAACTACTAACAATCTACTGAAATTTCTAGCATACAAAAACTTGAAAGTTACTGATATGGGATATGTAGTTTAAAGAAAAAAGTTAAATCTTATTCTGTTTATTCAGTTCTAATGTCATCTTGATCGATTTTAAGCAGTGCCTTTAAAACCTCAAAAGTTTCTGTCAAAATCCATAATTGTAGGAACACGAACATGTTCTTTTTCTCAACAATATTTTGAATAGTGAAGTGGAAAGAGGAGATTCTTACTCAATGGGTAATATGCTGGCGTGACTTGTAGCCAAAAAATGATGTGGAAGATGAAAACTGGGTTCACACAATGTAGATAAATTCAAGGGCAGGAAATTCATTGTGAGTTAGTGAATACACAGAAGCCACATCTGGCTCAGGATGTCCTTGAACTCAAAATAACTGGGTGTTCTTATGTTCTGTGTCCTACGATAAACTGTGCTATTGAAAGGAGGTGGGTAGGTGAACTTGCCAGGTTGCATCTTTGAAGTAGTATTTGTTTTGAGAGATACTGGTACTGCTTGGGAGCATGGGTCTCTTCCATTGTGTTTGTAGTTTTATTCAGCTGCACTAGTCTAATAGTGGCTAAGTTTGAGTTATCTCCCTGTTGTGTCAGCATTCTCCTGCTCCTGGTGAAACCGGCTGCTCATGGCTTGGACAGGCGTAAGCTTCACTGAGTGAAAAACTGGCTGAATGGCCAGGCCCAAAGAGTTGTGGTGAATGGAGTCTAATCCAGTTGGTGGCCAGTCACAAGTGGTGTTCCCCAGGGCTCAGTATTTGGGCTTGTTCTCTTTAATATCTTTATCAATGATCTGGACGAGGGGATTGAGTGCACCCTCAGTAAGTTTGCAGATGACACCAAGTTGGGTGGGAGTGTTGATCTGCTTGAGAGTAGGAAGGCCCCTCAGAGGGATCTGGACAGGCTGGATTGATGGGCCAAGGTCATTGGCATGAAGTTCAACAAGGCCAAGTGCCGTGTCCCACACTTGGGTCACATCAACCCCATGTGGTGCTACAGGCTTGGGGAAGAGTGGCTGGAAAGCTGCCTGTTGGAAAAGGACCTGGGGATGTTGGTCAACAGCCAGCTGAACATGAGCCAGCAGTGTGCCCAGGTGGCAAAGGCCAACAGCATCCTGACTGGTATCAGGAATAGTGTGGCCAGCAGGACT
This sequence comes from Vanellus vanellus, assembly GCF_965231255.1. Lineage (NCBI taxonomy): Eukaryota > Metazoa > Chordata > Aves > Charadriiformes > Charadriidae > Vanellus > Vanellus vanellus. The sequence goes on from NC_138906.1 coordinate 144,370,774, forward strand.
AGGGAAGTGATAGTCCCCCTGTTCTCGGCGCTGGAGAGGCCCCACCTCGAGTACTGTATTCAGTTTTGGGCCCCTCACTACAAGGAAGACATTGAGGTGCTGGAGTGTGTTCAGAGAAGGGCAACAAAGCTGATGAAGGGTCTGGGGCACAAGTCTTATGAGGAGCAGCTGAGGGAACTGGGGTTGTTTAGCCTGGAGAAAAGGAGGCTGATAGGAGACCTTATGACTCTCTACAACTACCTGAAAGGAGGTTGTAGTGAGGTGGGGGTTGGTCTCTTGTCCCAGGTAACAAGCAATAAGAAGAGGAAATGGCCTCAAGTTGCTCCAGGGTAGGTTTAGATTGGATATTAGGGAAAAAACTCTTCATCGAAAGGGTTGTCAAGCACTGGAACAGGCTGCCCAGGGAAGTGGTGGAGTCACCATCCCTGGAGGTGTAGATGTGGTGTTTAGTGACATGGTTTAGTGGTGGACTTGGCAGTGTTAGGTTAACGGTTGGATTCTGATCTTAAAGGTCCTTTCTAACCTAAATAATTCTATGTACAGCTCTCTCTATTGGAGTGAATTGAATGAAAATGTGTTTTTGTGTGGTAGTTAAAGGCATAATTCTGATACTTGCTGCACAAGGAAATGCAGGGTAATTTGTTATTTTCATCTGTCGGCTTCTGCCTCTTCCTGCTATGGATTAAGTATGGCGTTTTCCTCATCCTTACACTTATCAACTTGTAAAAGTATTTATAGATATATGCAACATACATATATGTTAATGTTATATGTATGCATATATACATAAAAAGCATGTATGTGTACAAAAATAAAATGACCCAGGTTAGAAGAAAGCCTCGCTTTTTCTCCCTGATGGTCATTGTGGAGGATCTGATCTGTCATGGGGAAAAAGTGAGGCTTTTTTCTAGCCTTGGTCACTGATCACATGCATATTGAAGCACAATTAAACCACATCCAGTTTAAACTGGCAAAACCGGGAACAAGTGGGCTGGATTAGGAGTGATATCATTGAGAGGTGCTGCCAGCAGCTTTATTTGCATATCTATGTGTCTGGCTAACCAGCATCACTTGACAGAACTGGGTTAGGAAGCAACCATATGTGTATTTAGCCTGGGAGATCTGTCACAGATGGAGAACAGCAGCAGCCAGAAACAAAACCTCTTCATCAGCTTAGTTGTACTCATAGCATCGTAGCAACACTCTGGACTGCAGCTCTTAGACTGTAGTATGCTTTTTCTTTTTTTTTTTTTTTTTGTTTTTAATTTTTATAAGTATGTCAGCTTGGATTGCATGAGATCACATCTGCGGTGAATGGGCTCACTGAGCATACAAGCCTACGGGTGGCTTTCAGTTGCTATCCAGCAACTAGAGTTCACATGTTTACATCAAGTGGCAAAATTGGATTCTTTATCACCTGTCCTTTCTCACAGCGAGCTGGTCTCCATCATGGATTTGTCAAAATAATCTCGATTCTTTAGCTAATGGCACAAACTTGTCTGGTGGTTATTTTGGGGGGAAACCTTAATGATTCACTTTTAATGGCAAGATACCTTCACTTAGAAAACAGCAAGGATGCCTTTAACTACTGCTATATTTCATTGGAGAAGGGGTGCGTTAGCAGCGAAGACTGATTGTTGCGTGTCTCCATAGGCTGTCATTATCTCTTCTTTTGTAGGTTTTAATTAGTAGAACTGCCACGGTGTCTGAAAAGCAGCAGAATGGTAATGCTCTGATCAATAGGTACCTGTGTGCCACAATAGTAAAGGTAGTTAAATTAAAAAAAAAAAAAAAAACAAAAAAAAAAAAAAAAAAAAAAACAAACCACCCTATGTTTCTTCAAGGCTGATAAGTCTGTAAAAAATGTTGTTGCTCGTTGCAGTGTCCAAGACTTCTTCAACCCGCCATAGAAAATGCCACCATGGATGCTGGTGGAGGTTGTTCTACTTCCAGATCCCAATTCCTTTTGATTTGATGTTCAGTATCAGCTCTTACTGTCACCTTTTGACTTTTCCTCTGCTATCTAATAAAAGATTTGGATTAGTATGAGGGATTAATTGATATTACCATATTGTGCAAGCTAGTTGCAGAGATCAGTTTGAGTATAGCTTTTCCTGTTGCTTATTCACAGCAGTTTCAGTGGGGGGAGAGGAGATCCTCCTGTTGTGCCTCAAGGCGTGTGTGTCCTCCATGCACGTGACTCTTTTTAAAGAAATTTGCTGTGATGTCCAGGTGATCTCAGGTTATTCAAGGTGCAAAAATACATTGCTGGCTGCTTCTCTTTACTCGGCAACAGCCCTGTATGGGGTTGTGCTGGAAGTCCCAGGGCAGACCATTGCAGTCTTGCTGTGGCAGCAAGTGCTTCTGGCTCCATTCCTGTTGCTGCTTGTTGTTGTGCTATCATTAACTTATATACGGGAAGCTGATTGCAGTAGGCAGGCGGCTTAGATATGCATGGAGTGGGCAGCAGGTTATCTGGTTAAAAGTGGGGATGACATCTGTACTGAAGGAGCTTTTGGTGTTTCCAGGTGTAAAGTTGTTCTGATCTTGGAATAAGGCTCCTTAAAGCTGAAAACTTTTTTATTAAAAAAAAAAAAAGGGCCTTCCCTGTTGAGAACATAGTCTGTGATATTTGTCCATGATTAAACAGCAGTCATGGGGTTCTAAATGTTTCTATTTGATTAACACATGACCTGATGATTTAGCACTCATACTTGTGCTATTTGTCAAGGTTTACGGCCTTCCTTTCTTTAAATACGGACAAACATTCCAGTCTTGAAAAAGGAAAATTATTCTGGTTATGTAAATACTTTTGCTAATAGCATGTCTTGTTAGTTTTGGGGAACAAAGTACCACGTTAAAACTTTCAACTTCAGTAATTATACCACAAAATTTACTAGCTTTGCCTTTCTCAAACTTTGTATGATGAACCACTTCTAAAAAGGCTTTCTACAGAAGCTGCATTTCCTTCTGCTTTTGGGCTGCTTTCCAGCAATGAACATTATAGGCATTATGCTGTAAGCTTGTGTATACGTGCACATTATACCTGCGACCTGTGCCAGCCCAAGGAGTAGTTGAAAATTCCTGTTGGTCTCTGGAAAAAAAAAAATCAGATGCTGGGGTGATCTGTCAAATTTCCTTGAGGTTTTCTGAAGGCTGCTTGGTGATGTGCACCTTCTGCTTTTTGCTGTTCCTCCCGCTTGCTTCAGCCAGAGGATCTGGCTTTGGGTTGCTGCAGAGCTCCTCAGGGTCTGCTGGGCTTCCTAGAGCTAGCAAAGGGGGAGGCTAATTTAACCTTGAAACACTAGTGGATGAGTCTGACAAGCTGTTCTTCCTGCACCCCTCCCCTTTCTTTTCTCTCCCATGACTTTCCCTACTAGTGTTCCTCTGAGTAGTACAGTGAGGGATACATACTGAGACTGAGCTGCAATAGAGGACCTGTCTTGCAGTCCTGGAATTAATAGAAGCTGTCAATCAGTAGCCTGATGAAAGCATATCTTCAGCATCTGTTGTCACAGAGCAGATAATAGTTAATATTTAACAAACAAAAAACTTTTTCAGGACTACAGAGAACAAAGCCATAGGAAAAATAGGGATAGAAAATCAGGGAACGGAAACCTGTAGATGGTGTTTATGCATATATCTGTTACTACATGCAAATAGTGCTGGGTATGGCTGTGGTTCTCTTGATTGACCTGCAGGATGCTTGGCAGAGGTCTGAAAACCTGCTTCATTATGTATGCTGACTGCTCCTAACTCAAACCCACTTTTAATATAAACCACAGCTTCCTTCTGGATTTTGGTGTCTGTTAAGCAAATATATAATGAAAAAAAAGTAGGAAACAAAACAGGAAAGATGGTGATCCTCAATGGTTCTACATGATACTTTAGTGATGAATGTTTGGGATCCCTTGAGGTGCGTAAGTGTTGTTTGAATGCCAATATCGACCTTTAGAACATGTAAAAACTTGCATCTAAAACTGATTTCTGAAACTTAATTGTGTTTTATTTTGAGAGTCTTTGGAGAATACCACAGTCTCAGAAATATTTATTGAGGAAAAAAAAATACAATCTGGCTGTTGATTAGATCAAAGAAGAAGGATGAATTCGTAAGGAAAAAAGGTTTGCACTGGGAAATGCTTCATATCATGTTTGGTTCCAAGAACTAGACTGATTGAAAAAGAGTTAAGGGCTTGCACTGTGTCACTATATAGCAATATGCAACTACTAAGAATGGCTGTAGAAATCCCCTCTGACCCCCTGTAAAACATGCAAGTATTTGTACCTGGGATTTGTTTAACTAGAGAAGTTAGGCTGGAATAGCTACTTGTCTTGTATCCCTCCCTGGACACTCTTCATTACTAGTGTCCTCCTATCTACTGCTTTTCCACCTGGAGACATGACCACTCTAAGTCACTTGCTGCCGTTCCTCCAGGAGGTTGTCACCACTCAGGCTGGGGGAATGCAGAAATGGCTGGGGGCAGCCCATGTTATCTTGTATTGGGGCGTTACAGCAGGTAGCATCCTTAACCTAACCTGTTGCTGAAGCTGTCTGCTATCTTTATCTCCAAGGCAGTGTTACAAATGAGCAAGTGCTTGCAGCATCTCAGTGCAAAGCCAAGCAGGGTTAGCCTGAAAAACTGGAGTTTTAAACAGAGACGTCTGACTCTCTTAAAACAGAAAAGGACCCTGCAGAAGTAATAATAATAAAAATAGAGGGGTGCAGCGGGAAGAGGACTGAAGGGGAAACACTTTTGCCCCACCAAGTGCTGTCCTACCAAAGCTGAGAGGAAAGCACATGGAGGCTCAGCAGTAGGGCCAAGTGGCTGGGATGGTGGTAAAGCTGTTCTCTGGGACACCCAGCTAAAGCTGTCGTGGCCCACCACTGCAAGTTCTGTGGCCTGTCTCTTGGCAAGGACCAGGCAGGCAGAGGAACTTCAATTTAATAGTCTTACCTTCCAAAGACAGGGGCCATAGCCAGGTGTCTGTCTTATTGCGTGTCTGTTTTCTGATGGTTTCCCGTTTGTGTGTTTGTTTGGTTTTGTTTTTTTTTTTTTTTTTAACAATGATACAAGCTAAGTGTGTCTTGTCTTACTAAATTATTTACCTCAGAAAGCTGCATCATGGTCTGATTTGGGGGTTGGGCTTTTTATTCCCCCTAGTAAGAATCAACTCTGCAAAGAAAACTGGAAAAAATTCTCTTTCCTTGCTCTTCATATGAGTTTTGGAAGTAATGGGGTTTTCATAAGGATTCTAAAAAAAAAAAAAAAAAAAAAAAAAAAAAAAAATCAAACTATTCTAATAGCTTAAGTTCTCTTATAGTGTTCTGTTTTCTTATCTCAGATGCACAAATTACCCTCTGGTAGCTTCAGCTGACTAGGCGAAAAGATTTAATATTTATGATGCTTTCCACAAAGCTATACAGTTGCAAATAGTCAGGGGGGTGCATCTCGTTTAATGAAACAGAGTAAATTTTTTTTATTAAATGTTATACACATATGTGTGTGTTTAGCAGTAGCTGGAAACTTTCATGGATTATCTGACACTTTAGCGCAAAAAGGATATTTGTTGGAACTGCCAAATTGAAACAAAACAAGGGTCTATTCACTAGCTACAGTTCTGTGGCAATGTGAATAAAGATATGAAAGACCTGACAAAGCATATCAAAGCTTCTGACATCTACAAACTATGAATACTTTGGGTGTTAGAGTATTTTTTTATTACTCCTGAATAAATTACATTCATTATCATGGCATTAATATTGCTTTAAAGCAAGATGAGTGTGTCCCTTTGTGGCACTAACCATTAACCTGTGGCAGTTGCCATTGACCACAAAAGATGCTGTATCTAAAGCGTCCATGAAATATAAGTAAATAAAAGCAAATACTGCCTTGCTACCATTGCTGACATCTGTGGAGAGCTCCTTCCTCAGATGTATTTGGCAGGTAGCTGATGGAGAGCACTGACCTGGAGCTTGCATCCAAACTGTGAACGGGCCTATCTGCTGTGGATTCATCTCCTTGCTCTTTAGCTGCGTGGAAAACTTTGGTGTTGTAGACAGACAACGTGTGGTGGCAATAAGCTCCAAAGCTGAATGGTGCGTTGAGGGGCAAGACTTATTTTTCAGCCTCCTAAATGTCGTAAGGTGACCTCTGGATCTTGTGTTTGAGAAGTTGAGTAGTACATAGGTCTACTGACTGTGGTAGTGTTTTGTTAGAGACTAGTAAAATTATTAATATTATGGGAAAAGGCATGCAGGGAGCTGTTAGTGAGAAGTATTGTATTGTGATAAATTTGTATGAAGATGCTACTTTGCAGCATAAACCATCAACTTCCCATAGATGTTTCTCTGACAACAGGCTCAAAATTCATGTAAATGATTGCAAGTGTCATCTTTGGCATTAGACCATCTCTGCTATCTAGTGGAGCCACCAGTGAAGAATTACTTACAAAGGTACTCAAGAACACAATATTGTGAGGATAAACAAGCATTATAAGCAGTTCCTATGGAAAAAAAAAAAAGCTCTCCTTCTAGACATGGATAGCTATTCACTGTAGAAGTAGTAGTATTAGACCTCAGTCAATTGCATTTGCTTAGTGAAGCCCCTTGAAGACTTTTGTCTGAAGGGAAACCATAAATACCTGTACGTTGTGTCCAGGAATGGCTTGTCTGCTGGATTTGCTTGTTGCCTGCTGTGACTGAGCTATCCCCCTCCATACGTATGAAGATGATCCCAGGGCTTTGCAAACAGTGGGAACTGGGGAAGGGCAAGACTGAAAACATGCTTGGTGAGAACACATGCTTGGAGGCAAATGCACTTACTGGACTTAAAAGTTGCAGAGGAACTCAAGAAGATGAGCTTTAATTTGGAGAGATTGAATATAGGCTAACGCTGTAGGACTCATGGGGAGGGAAGACTCCTCCACAAGGCATCTTGGGACAGTGGCCTTTGGGCTAAACTTAGTCTCTGTGAATATCATGTTAGTTAAGGAATTAAACACAGATGTAGGCAAGCAAAGGAAAGGCTGATAGTGCCCAGCAGAAGCTTTCCCATGGTATGTCTGGAGAACAGAAGTGTGGGTGGTCTGAGAACTATCTTTCTAATGGGGTTTAGGGAGGCTCTCCTAGGTCTAAGGAACAGCATGAAAATGATGATGGAGATGGTAGGTGCTTGAAGCCATGCTCAGGAGGTAAAGCAAAATGATTAAGGTGGCTTTGAGAAAGAAGTATGGGCTTTTGGCAGGGTTTATTTGCTTTTTTACTTTATTTTAAAATTGTATGATAAGTAAGAGAAGCCAGTGGGATCCCTCAGTATTAGGACAACTTCGGGGATAAATGGCCGATGTGGATATACCCAGTAGTGAACTTGTTAGTCTCAAAGGCTCTAGAAGAAAAGCTATGTGTGGCACCAGCTGTACAGGTGTGTCTGTCTCTGATCTCCAGGGACACTTTCTTGACACCAGTCAATTGTGACTGCCAGAGCATGGGAACTGTCTTCTTCAACAAGATCCTGTGTGTACCCATGTGTTGTGCTGTTAGGGGAGGCTGATTACCCCGGTGTAATTTCTGTTGAATCGGTCTTGATGCCGTGGTGATGGGAGCATTACAAATGTCTAATTATGTGGCCTGAACTCTGATATCTGCCCAGGGCTTTAAGAAAGGTTAAGTTTGCATAGCTAGCTGCTGCCTCTCTTCTGCACTAGTTTGGCTTCTGATTGCTTCTATCTTAACTTGTGTTTGTAGTATGCAGCAGAGGATGGACTTGTACACACAAATGATCCGGCCAGGACAGTGTCCAAAGAATGGATTTGCATTTAAAGGCCCCAGCAGTTAGACTTCCTTAGAGAAGGTAAGGATAATGAACCCCAGGAGATGGGCTTGGGGGTGTTGTAGCGTTTGCTTCAGATAACCACCATAGTCAATATAACTTTTCATTTGCTGCTCTGGGAGCAAGGCTACACTTTGCTATGTCCGGAATGTCACACTGCAATAATATAAGGCCTTGGCTACTAAAGCCATCGTTTAAAGGATTTTTGACTACTCCAGTCTTGTTATGGGTTGCTGCTTTGTGTGCTTCCCGGGGCTCCAAATGCACACTCCTTCAAGCTTTCATATCAGCATTGAAAGCCTCCAGAAAGCTCCTCAGAGTCAGTTTTCTGAGGAGCAAAGTGCAGAGATGATGTTACTCTCCTAGCAATGCACTAGGATATAGTGTTGGTTAGGCAGAACGAGCGACTTTCTTAAGAAACTACAGAATCTGATTTCTAAACCTTGTGTTGATGTAAAATTGCAGCAATGAAGTAGACTGTGTTTATATAGCGGGCAGCTACTCTTACTTCTGTGAGCTTTTTTGATCAGGCCACTTCAGCCTTTCAAGCTTGGCTTCCTTAATCTTCTGTCTAGCAGCAGTCAAAGGGTGAAGTCACCCTGAAAGCATTTGTGCAGAAAAATGCAAGTTGAACTGAAAAGCAGTGTATTGATGGCTGCACCATGTGCTTTATCATGTGCAGTAGTCTTATAAATATATTTCTATATCTTCCTCTAAAAATGCTTTGGTAATCTCTAGAGTTTTAAAAACACCTGTTCAAAGAATTGATAGGATTTCTTTTATGCCCTTTTCTTTCCTCTATTCCTTTCTTCACCTTCCCCTCTGAAAAATAACAACAGAAAAATGCCCTCTTTTTCATTCTTCCTCTTAACTTAGCCCAAAGTGTATTCCACTTCTGGGCAAAATCTTCACTGGTAGCATCGCCTCGCTGTCATCTGCTCTAAGAGTCCTGCTAAGTGAAGTACAGCATGTGTAGAAACAGAAGTGACCATCTGGGCTAGTTGGCTGACAAGCTGACTTTTAGTTGAGTTGATAAACCCCATCCTATAACTAACAGTCTGAGGCCACAGTTAGGTGCTTAGTAGCATCCTGGCTTAAACTCTGCTACACTGCTTCCCATCCCTGAGTTGCTGTTTGCCTGTGGTGAGCGTTGCCACGGAGCGACCTCAGCTGGGGAAGCTGATCCAGCTGGAAGAATCCATGGGGTTTGTCTCTCAGTCTGTTTTCACCCAATCCACTTTACAGCTTAGCTGTGTGCATACCTGTGTCAGCTCAGAGATGGGAAGGTAGAAGGGAGCAAAGCAGGCACTGAGGGATAGTAATGGTATTGCTGTGATGGAGTTGATTGTAAAACTTCACCTTGAAAGCTGAAAGCTCATGTAATAGTGAATAAATTCTGTCATAGTTTTAGTGACACACTGTTCTCTCTAACAGAAAACGTCACTGAAATCCTGTGTGTGTAATGAAAACTAAAGCTTTCGATCCTTCAGTAAAGATTTTATATTTTGGAAATCGAGAAATTAAGATTTGCTTTTATTGTGGGGTTCAGTGACCTGCACAACTCTCTCATGCAGATTTCCTCTACCCTTTCTGATATTTTGAACAAACACAGAGAGCCTAGATGGAGATTTTGATTACGTTCCCTGTTTTACCACTGCTCAAGAAAAATCATCAGAACTCTGGAAATCGGCAGATGGACCTTTAACTGTTTTAAAGTCAATGCACAATTTTCAGACAGGCGCACACAGACCGCTAAGCCCTTCACTGAGAGCACGGGTACTGAAATCACGCAAGTCGTCCGGGGTTTCTTCTTGATAAAGAAAGTATTAAGCTGCTCTTAACACAGAAATAGTTTAGCCTGAACCTACTAAGTCTGATCTGCTACATTCTTTGAAATAGCTAAAAAAGTATTTTTTACCTAATTTTGCACACAGTTTAAAGTTGTTTGTTTTTTAAATAAAAGTATTTTAAGATCTCTAATTATGCATTTGACAGTTTTATAATAAAACCCCTTGTTTTCTTGTCTTGTACATATTTGTCTAATCTGTGCAAAAGAAGCCTCTGTAAACTTTTATATACAGGCATATTTTACACAGTGCAGAAATTAGGAATGTGAAATGGATTACCTGAGGAAAAAATGCTGTAACTTTGTAAAAATATAAGTGTGGTATGTTAAATGCTTTGTCTCTGATTCTTATCTTGTATGCTTTCCATATGTACTCAGGTATTTAAATTTTAAGTGTCTTACAGGAGTAGGTATTTTTAAACTTTGATCACACTGCATAGTCAGAAAACGAGAACTGTGGTTAACATCCTTCCTGGGATACTATTTATTTTGCTGCTTCCTGCTCTATCCACCCTGCTTGGTGTTTAAAATATGAAAGTGTTAGAGAAGGAATCGTGATCTGTTCCAAGACCCAGCACCTCGTCTGTTTTAAGGGAGGGTCAGGCAGGGACAGTAGTTGGAGTTTGGTCTCTCTGAAGTAGAGTGAGTATACCCAGCACCACAACTGTCACTCTTAGCAAAGAAATCAGATGATGTACATGCTTTTATTTAAATGACTGATGTGTTTTAGCAGTCTGTGCTCTCCCTGCCTGCCCTAGGACTGGACTTCAGTTACGGGCTAGAGCACAGCATCTTTCCTCGGCAATTATACTTATTTGTACTGAAGGAAGAAGGGTGGGGGAAAAGAAACTCTGAAATAAAGAGAGCTGTGAGGCTAAAAGTTGCAAATGGGATAGGTTCTCTGGCATGTTCAAAATAAATATTACAGAACTGAGGACCACGAGCTGATCTGTTCTTGAAATTGGCCACAAGCAACTCTTCTCTGCTGCAAGTTGAAAACTTTCAAGTGAGAAAGTTACTGCCTACAAGATAAGGGGTATTTGGCAAAAAGACCTCTCTCACTGTTTAAAACCACATCCATCCACAAAAGTGTGCTTGGTTATACTTCTGGAGGTTGACATAGGAAAGAACTTATCCTATGGACTCTTCCTTTCTTGTCTGGCTCCTCCTGAAAAGCACAGCCGAGCTGCTACTTTCCCGAAGGTGTTCCCTTCCCAAGACAGGCACTCGGAGCTGTGAATGTGCTTTAGTCCAAGACACTCTAAAACACATGGATCATCCAGGGTGGAGAGCACAAGAGCTGGGACCTGTGTCTGCTGGAGAGGCTGAGCTCAGTGTCAGGTTCTGCCTTATTTGCTCTCTCGGATGTATCTTTCAACTGTGGGTGAAGGGCTGCACTTTTGCGCTCCATCATTTGTGTATTCTCTCAAGAAGAAAACAGGATTTTACAATTTTGCAGCCAGAGAAGGGCCTCAGTCCATCTCTCTAACCAATGGTTGCATGAGGGAAATCTGTCACCTCTGTGGCTGTTAGACTTGGGGGGGCTGGGGGGGGACTGCTCAGGGGGTGCCTTGCTTGGGTGCCCGGCAGCTTTGGAGTCTGTTTCCCTTTCTTTTCTTGCCTGACTTTTCCCTAAACTCAGAAGAAAAAGTAGCAAAACTTTAGGACCGAACTCATGGTATGATTCTTGGGTGGCCCTTGGGAAACCTCAACAATTAAGACTGAGTTCTTGTAAAGCACTTTGGGTATGGGGTGCTTACATTCCGCCTATATCTGTATTTAGTTACAATGAGACCAAATGTTTTTGATATCTCCAAAAGTAAGTACGAAGGCAGGGGGAAAAAAAAAAAAGGTGGGGCCGGGGGGGGGGGGGGGGCGGTGCTGGCAAAGTAGAAAAACTTTTCCAGACAAGGCAAGTGATAATGGAAATTAGGCTATCTAATTTAAGTTCCCCTCCCCATTCATTTTTTCCCTTATTTCTTTGCTCTTCTCTTTGCTGTGTACCACCCTCCCACAATCACTAGAGCCATAGTGATCTAGATTTGTATTTCCTTCTGGCAAACTTCACACTGTTACAGTCTGAAGTATTTGACAGGGCATTCTTTTAAATCACTGTTCTGTGAACATGAGTATATTGAACAGGATTAACTGATGCAAAATATTTTTAAATGGTATTTCCAACTTTTCTTCCCAAGAATATGGTTCTGCCTTTAATTTTGGAGCACAATTGTAAATTAATGGTTATGCAGAGAGAAAATTAGCCTATATAAGCCACTTGGGGAGTCATGGTAGAATAGAATCTTTGTATATTAACGGCACAGGACTATCCCAACTGTGCAAATACAGATAGGGAATGAGTGGATGGGAAGCAATAGGGAAGAAAATGTTTGGAAAAATGAATCGCAAAATGAATGCAACAATAATTAAATGCTTTTGAAAAACAAAGGCAAACCTTATGTTGGGTTGCACAAATAAGCATTTTGTTTGGGATGCCCTTGAAGTTTTCCAGGTCTTCTATGCAGTGCTGGTAAAACTTTAGCAAAAAGTTATGGCCAACAATTGGCACAAAAAGCAGAAAGATGTGGACCAAGTGCAGAGTGAACAGATGGGATGCAAAAACAGCTTCCAGGGGCCCGCTGAGGGCATTTGGGTTGCTCAGGTTGGTGAAAAGGAGTCTGAGGAGAGGTATGAGAACAGCATATTAAAAAATATGACTATGAAGAGTGAAAGAATAAATTCTTATCGTGGATGGGATCATGAGAGGGATGGAGTTACAGCCAGGGTTTAAGGGAGACATCAGAACAAACCTTCTCATACCAGCAGTAGTTAAGTACTGATCTGGACTGCCGGGGGAGGCTGCTTGGTCTCCATCCCAGTAATCTTTTTGGGACTGGTTGGCCAAGCACCCATCAGAGATGACACTGGTATAGCTGATCCCACTGTTGGGCACGGATGTGGACAAGATGTCCTCTTCAGGTCCCCGCCAGCCTTGTTTTCTATGACGACACCACTTTCTTCTTAGGACCCTGGCCTCAGATTTTATAAAGGTAGATGCACATCGTAATTAATATATATGATCTGAGTTGGGTTTTGTGTTAATTTTCACAAGCTCTTTCATGTTTGGGATTCTTTGGGCTCTATTTATTAAGTTCAGAACTGAATCCTTTATATTCTTTTTCAATAAGTCTGTTTTAATTGATTACAATGTGAAATTTCATTTAACCTAAAGCTGAGTAGTATACCGTTCCCCCATTATAACAATTGTATGTTTTAGAAATCAAACAAACTAAAAATGACGAGATTCCAACAAAAGCGGAAAACTTGTGTGTATTCAGGGTTTTTTTTGCAAGGTTAATTAGGAAATCTCACAGCTTTGATATCTCTGAATATCTCAGTTACGTCAGTTAGGCAGGTTCTCAGCTGGAGGCAATTTTCTTTATTTAAGCAGGAAAGCCTGAGACTCCATCAGTAAAGATGAAAGTTCAGTTCCACAATGTAAGTTTCTCTGAGGTTAAGATTATTGATTGAACTTGAGATGTGAATCTATCACTCGTATTCAGATGTGTAAATAATATGTAATATGAAGGTAATATCTGGAATTAATCTGAAAAAAAGACTGTGAAAATATACATTATAATATTGTAAAGACTAGGTTTAAAATTATTGTCTCGCATGGAGGAAATTCACCAACTACAGTCTTAGTAAAATCTGGTTTTAAATCTAATGGGTTTATATATTTAAAAAAAAAAATCTAAACTGTGGAAGCATATTATACCCTCCACTGGCCTGGATAACCTAAGGAATGACAATCTTATTTGCCCGGATGATAAAAGTATATCCAGTATTCAGGCTGTTACATCTTCATCCTGTTTCTCTCTCTTTTTTTTTTTTTCTTTATTTTTTTTTTAACTGAGTCTCAGCAATCATGTTGTCTTGTATTTTAAATTCCCAAATTAAAATCTAAATGTGAATATTTATGCACTTTATGTAGCTTTTATAAGAGTTTAATGTTAATGATTTTTTAAAATAAGCTTTTGTCTAACACTTAGGTGCTTTCTGTGGTCAGTATGCCAGCCTGCATGGCACGATGTTACTGTTTAACGAGGAACGTTGTGATCTTTTTCTTGGTTTAAAACCATTTAAAAAATAATAAGAATTGGATCACAATTTGTTTACTATGAAAATAATGCCCCACACTTAGGCTAGGATTTTTTTAAGCCTAAAGGAGTTCCTAAAAATTCCCCCCTTAAATTTTTATTTCTCTACTTGCACGTTTGCAAGACGAGGGATAATCTCACTATAACATCGCATCAACAGCAAAAGCTGTAGGCGGGTGTAGGGGAAGGCTGGTTTCTGCACTCCCCATGGGCAGCTATAGAGAGCTCAGTGCACTCTTATTTTGATGGGTCTGAAATTCTCATCCCAGATTTCCCACCATGCATCTGGAAGCCATCAAATTTTTAAACTATCAAATACTTTAAATCTTTAGTTATATTTTAGTCTGTGGGTTTTGGTTGTAAGCTGAAAATAAATATACATTGATTAAAGTAACTTGCAAAGCAATACCGCAAGTCTGCGAACACAAAGTGTTTTTAACCCATAATTAGTAACTTGCCAACCAAAGCTGGGTATGTTCTGGTGTCTGAATTGCAGCACCACTCTTGTCTAAGGAGAAATTGTTTTTCAGGGTGCTTTTATCACTGCTGACAGCTTCGAACACTAGGACTGCTGTACTTTGGGATCTTACAAGTGGTGAGATCCTAAAAGCAATGCTGGCAGAAAGTAGCACATGGCAATGAAATTTTTTTTAATGGCTTAACACTTGCAGCAAGGGACCTTGTTAAAATGCAGAGCTGGTAGAGATTGGCCAAAATAATGAGAAGAGAGAGAAGAATCTAACAGCCCTCTCTCCGTAATGAAGCACTCCAGGGTGGGTTGAGGGTGAGGATGAGCTTTCCCCCTCTGCAACCCACTTCCCTGAGGATGGACTTTCTGCCTTTTTTCATGCTCCCACCTATCTCTGTCCTGTCCTGCTCTTTGTCTAAGGTCACCTCCTTCGCCTCTCTGGAGCTGGGGAGGGGGTAGAGCTGGGCTGTGCCCCTCGCAGGGACAGAAGGGCGGGCAGCGGGGCAGTCCTGGAGGGGTGGGAAGGGGGCGAAAGTTGGGGTGCGGAGACCCAAAGTGCCGCAGCACTGCCCCAGAAGCACAGCCCACTCCCCAGCATCCCCCGTCCAGCCCTTGTCCCTCTCCGGTCCCACGCTGCAGGGAAGGAGCCAGTGTGTTTGCCAGGCTCAATGTCACTTCAAAGCAGCCGGTTATTTCAGTGTGTGCTCAGGCTGGCACGTTCGGCTTGTGGATCCACATGGACTCCTTTTTTGTTGTTGTTTAATCATTAATCACTTGAATGGAGGTGTAAACAGCCACTCTCACCTGCAAAGGGAGCCAAGAGATCCTTTTACACACCACAGGTCAAAGATGGGCTACTTGGCAAACAAGTCTGGGCAATCACAGTGAGCTTGAGCAAGATAAGTTTGCTTTCATCCACTTTTGCCACCTCTGCCCTGCTTGGTTTGAGAAGCCAATGGAAGGTCACAATGTGCTAAATTGGAAGCAAAGAAAAAAAACTTGTTTTCATGGCGTAAATGGAGCGTGGTGATAAAAAATGGTCTCCTGTGGCTTTTGTGTGTTGCGTGGCAGTTACTTGGCTTAGTACCTGCATCTCTCCAGGGAAAGTGTTATCCTGGTCTGCTGTGGGAGCTCCTGCGATGAGACACTTCAGTTGGAGCAAACCCTGCTGAAAGGACACATGGTCAAAGCGCTGGCTACAGAACTGAGCTGGAAAACAGCTAAAGAAAATTATTAAACACCAACCGCACCGCTTCAGTTACTGCTGTGAAATATGTGGCTGCACACGTCAGCCTGGCTGGGCTCAAGGGAGAGGACTGATTTAGTGGCTTTAACCAAGCAAGGAGCCCACATGAACTCCAGTAAGCCATACCCTGGCTGGTTCTCACTGCCTATGAGATGTCTGAAACACAGAAATATCATACCCAAGGAAGGGCCTGGAGACCCAAACTTTGGGGTTTTTTCAACTTTATCACTCCAGTTGGCCCTCCTTTGCTTCCAGTCTCAGCCCCTACATCAAAGGCAGGGTGAGGTTGTAGAATCATATCATAGAATGGTTTAGATTGGAAGGGACCTTGAAGATCATTGAGTTCCAACCCCCCTGCCATAGATAGGGACACTTCACACTAGACCAGATTGCCCAAGGCCCCATCCAGCCTGGCCTTGAACACTTCCAGGGATGGAGCCTCAATAACCTCTCTGGGCAACCTGTTCCAGTGCCTTACCACCCTCAAAGTGAAAAACTTCTTCCTAATGTTCAATCTGAACCTGCCCTCTTCCAGTTTAAAGCCATTCGCCTTCATCCTATCGCTACATGCCTGAGTAAAAAGTCCTTCCCCAGCTCTCCTGTAGGCCCCCATTAGGTACTGGAAGGCCGCAATAAGATCTCCCCGGAGCCTTCTCTTCTCCAGGCTGAACAGCCCCAACTCACTCAGCCTCTCCTCATAGAAGAGGTGCTCCAGCCCTCGGATCATCCTCGTGGCCCTCCTCTGGACATGCTCCAGCAGGTCCATGTCCTTCTTATGGAGGAAGATGTCTGCACTGTGAGCTCCCCAGCCACCAGCCAAGCCAGCTGTTGGCAGGCAGCCGCAGCATCTGGCACGTGCACACCACCTGAAAAGGCACAGCAGCACTTTGCCTGCGTTTCTTAGGAGCCTAGTGTGTAGCTTGGGGTGCAAGATGATATGCTCCAAACAAAGAACAAAGCAGACCATTTATTAAAAAGTTTCAGCCCATGCAAATCTGCCTGCAGGGTGGAGAGGGAAGGGATGTTACATGGAATAAATATCTCTTATAAGCAATCGTACGTAAGCACAAAGTTATGGAGTGACAACATTTCTAGAGCACCCCACTGCTCGGGAGCCATTCCTGGTTAAAGGACCCTTGTCACTATTCTAATACAAATTGTAGATGAACTATTTTTACTAACTAACATCTCAGATGGAAAATGCGGTGTAAATTGGATGGAAAAAGCTCATAAGAAAGAGCTGATAGATGGGCTTTTACACTTGATTATTTTACAGACAGCAACTGCAAAAATAGTATGATGGAATCACATGTTCATTATTTCTCTCTGACTTCAGATAAAAATGCATCCTGTGTTGGAGCAGACTGCACCCAAAGTTTCACACCCAGCCTGGTCTCCAGGGCTCAGGTGGGTTAGGTCTCCTTTCCGTGCACTGTCACCAATTGCGGCTGCTCTGAAGGTTCAATAACGTCCTCGTCGGCGCCTGATGAAGGCTTCCGACTGTGCCAGTACCCTGGGTTACACCTCTAGGGGTACACTGGGTTACAGCCACCCCAGGAACTCATGGGCTGCAGGGGTCCATGGTCAGCAAAGTTGCTGGGGCATCACACAACATCACTCTGTTTGTCTTCCTCCCCTCCCCCCCCAACAAGCAGGATCAAAAAAGTATAACAAGGTAAAAATGAATAAATAACGACAATGTAAAACTAGGTGCTGTGGTTAACTGTATGCCACAGGGCAGTAACAGTGTATTTGAGGTCATTACTCAGGTCTTCGTTCTTCATGACAAGGGGCAAACAGTGTTTGGGAAGAGCTTGGGGGGCTCTGGCACGGCCACTGCATCTCCGCGGGCAGCAGGCTGTGGGGCAGAGCTGAGCGCCTGCCCAGCACTGCGTGGCAAGTCAAAAAAACCTACTTTTAAACAAGCTCTTGGCCACAACGGGTTTGGAAATAAACGCTGCTTCTGGTCTATTGTGCAGGTGATTTTCTCCCCCTCCCAACTCATTATAAAACCTGTGAGCTGTGACCAGCCTTCTGGATGCTACAGGCGAGTAATTCTCCTATTGAAATGTTCTGGCTGCGGCGGGGCGAGACCCAGCATCACCTCCGCCAGCTGAGCCCGTGGCCATAGAGCACGCTTTCCAGCCCGGGAAGATGGAGGCTGGTAGTTGGAAATAAAAAAAGGCAGCATCTTCCAAATCTGTCTCTGTATGCGCTCTGGGATAAATGTATAGTGGCTGAACCAACTGCAGGGAAGAAAATTTCTGGTTTAATTAAATGAACAGACTGAGCAACCAGATGCTTGAACAAAGAATAAAGAATAGCTGCCGTTTGTCCGGGAGAGAACTTTGGTGCTGGGGGCTGGTTCACGGACGGGCCACTTTCTCCTGCTCCTGCCATTGGGGAAAGCACTGTATTGTCCCTTTGCACGTAGGTGACCTGGACTGACATCAGCGGTGGTCATACACTTGCATAAGAAGGGAAACCTTGACAGCAGACACTGGCTCTCCCTGCAGTGCACACCAGGATCACCTGACAAATCCCGTACGGGTGATACACAACACACTTTGGGTACTGACAGATTTACAGAAAGCTGCTTAAGGTGGAAAGCAGCTGCGCGGTGGCTGTATGAGGCACTTGCACATCCTTCTTCCACTGTGTTCAACTCAACTGAACTAATAAGACAAAAGGCAATTTAAAAGCGCCTTGCAGATTACCTTGTCCAAGAGCTTCTTAAAAGCTCACACAATGAAAGTGCATTTGAGCTAAAAATACGGCATCAGTCATGACAGTATATAATAGCTATAATGTTTAACCCAGGAGGAATCAGAGCTGTTAAGCGTATCACTTTACAACTGCTGGCACCTGGGAATAGCGTCTGTGTTTCTGGGTCAGTCTTTCAGATCCCAGTTTGTCAGACTAAAAGGGACTGAACCTCTTATACCTAAAGCGTAACAGCCCTCCGTATTGCGCACTCGAGTAAATCTAATGGCCAGCAATGGTGTGACAAAAATAAAACGGGCAGCTGGTGAGGGAGTTGATGACCGTGATTAAATTCATCCCCAAATCAGTCTCAGGCACCCCATTTCAATCCAATTTGTATGCTATGGAAGCATTTCTGCTGCTGAGTTATTTCTGTTGTTTCAAGCCTGACGGTGGTCACAGCCCCCCAACCCCATCCTGCAGAACTTCCCCTGTTCCCACTCTCTGGAGGCTCCATGAGAACGGAGTCTGAGCGACCCCTGGGCTCAGGGGACCTGAGTTTCACCTTACGCTTTGCTAGCCAAGTCGTCTGACCTCTTGGTTTTAGCACAAGATGGCTAATGAGCATTATCTGTAAGAGAGGGAAAGTACAAACAGCTTTTATCTCCATGAAGCCAGGCAGTGTGTCCCCCCTGCCAGCTTGGAGTCAACCGCATCTACCCACATGGTTAAAAAGTACCAGCTCCTTATCTGCAAAACCTCTTGCAACAGAGAGACCTGCGATATCTTGCTTTATGGCTCTCAAGACAAAACCCGAGGCTTAGGTCCACAGTTTTAAGTTTCTTTTTGCCAATCGGGAGTTTGCAGGGCTTGGTGCGTACCATCCCCAGCCAAGCAGCCACGCCAGCGGGACTGCCGTTGTCACAAAAGTGAAACCTATTTAAACTGCCATCCTGCTATCGAGTATCCCAGTCCCGATACGGCCGAGGAGAAGCAGGTAGTCAGTTCAAGGGCTAGCGCTGTTTGCTTGATAAATATTGATGGTGTGGAGCGAGGAGTACTGCAACACTGCAAAAGGTCCTTAAAAATGTTCAGAGGATGAAAATTGCCAGCACTGTTGTGATTTTGAAGCTCAAATAATAAATGATTCAACAACTGTACAGTTACCATGGGGATGAATTCTCATTGAGCCTAAAATTACCAAGCTGCTGACAAGGACCTATTTTTAGTATCAGCAGATGTGTATCTTTAAAAACATCAGCACAAACCTACTACTGTGTGTTTGTGTATGCATGCCTGCTCGCCTGTAATTGAGTTTTCTGATGCTAATAACAAAAGCAACAATAAATAAATGTCTGATCGCTGCGACGGACGATGCAGCAATTTAGGCTGGGGGTGCTAAGTGGAAGTTGCAATTAATACCTGATAAATAAAACATGCAAAGTGGCCAGATTGCCGGTATGTAACTGAACTAGTAAGCAGAGCCCTATCATTACCGTCAGCTAATGTGCTACAGTAATGGAGTGTCTATTTTCGGTGCCTGTGAGTATCTAACGGGAAGCGCCCGTCTGCGCTGTCACAGCCCCACGACATGGGGACAGGGAGGCTCAAAGCTGCCACGAGCTGCCGGCACGGATCCTGAATCTCTGCACTCAAAGGCTGAGTTTGTCAGCGCTCTCCCTCTATTTCTCACTTGAGGGAGGTGCGAGGATAACCCCCTCGAAGAAAGCAGACAGATTAGGCAAGGTGTTAACACACCCCCAGCAATGACATAACGGCAGCCGTATCGGTGCCAAGCGGTGGAGTGCTTGCTAACCACCCATCAACTCATCCCATCCACGCTGACTCACCACACCGTCAGCCACGCAAATTGTGCCGCCAATTTAAGAAATGTTAAGGCCTCTGCACCGCTGACTTTCACTGGGTTTTTCTCATTAACTCTAATAGGACAGGCTGGAAACCTGCGCTTTTTTTTTTTTTTTTTTTTTTAATAGCCTAATTTTGCTGAGGGAGAGGCCAGAGGGTGGCTATAATGACATCTCATTTGATGATAAAAGGATTGGGGTTTTTTTTGCCAAACACGTAGCTGGATAGACATATCTCTGCTCGCCTCTTGGCATGCCATTGCAGTACATATACATGCAAACAGAGTTTGCTAGCAAACCAGCCAAGCAAAAATCAAAAGCAGTACTTTACAGCCGGGTAGGATAATAGGGCATTACAGGAGACAGTTCAGCAGTTTTGTTCAAAAACCAAACAAGCTCTTCAAGTTTCTGAAAAGCAGGGATGGAGACAACAGAGAGGACTGCAGTGGTGCATAGCAGGCAGCTGTGCTCCCCGCCTGTACGGCCGCGTGAGGCACCAGTCACACCTCCCACGGAGACCAACGGGGAAAATAATGGCATTTCAGATAAGAGAGAGAATCTTCTTGACTTAAGGATCGAGAAGAGACCTTGTGCTGAGACGCTTCTGAAAAAAAAAACAAAAACGGAATGATCTTCTATCCCAGAGTAAATTATGTAAAGGGGCTCGATTAAACCATCCTTCATTTCCCATTTTTGATATTTAGTTAGAAAAGAACGGTTAGTTCCTCAGAGTTGGCTCTTGGAGATGTGTTGGCCATATACACTCTGCTCTTGGAGTGTACGTGCCTCTGTTACAAATGTCTGACTCTGCTAAGAAATACCATAGTGTTCTCCCACCCTTTTTTCTTGGGGCTTGGGGATGTTCTGTTTCACTTCGAAGAAGCTGTCCCTGTGGAAGCCAGCCAGCTGATATTCCAGGTGAGGTTCCGAGATGCTCACGTTCAGAAAGACTGTCTGAACAACTTGGACACACTACTGAAGATTAACCTGTGAGCTTCAGAAGACCTGGATAGCTGAACTGCCCGGGCTGGCCCTGCCTTGGTAAGATCATACATGTTGGGCTCTCGTCTGAATTTCCCAATGCCCTTCGCTAAAAGAAGAACAGGATGATATGCACTGCAGACCAGAGGCGTATGGAGATCACAGACATGTCTGAGAGGCGGTCTCAGGCTTGTGGCTTATCTGAAGCAAAGGATGTGAATTTAATTCTGTAAAAACAGAAACTTGACCTCACATTCATTTTTCAGTTTGAACAATCAAAATTGGAGTTTTTTTGTTGTCCAGGCACAGTGATCTGAAACCCCCAATGTGGGCACTGGACTAGAACATTTTCTGAGAAGTCACTGGTTCACAACAAACTGCTTCCTGATAGGGAGGGTGTTGTCAGCTCTTGTCGAGTCCCAAGGCAGTAGGTCTACTGAGACAAGAGCTGCCATTATGGACACAATCCTAAGAACTCAAGGGATGGGGTCCTTCAAATCTGGGAAAGGGCTTTTTTCTTGCTCTCTTTGGAATAACCCTTACCCTTGGGCACACCTTAGCATTGCACTGGTTTGCTCCCTCCTGAGTCCAAAGGTAACAACAGATGATCCAGATGTGAGCCATGGGGGGAAAGTAAGAATGCCTGAACCACAAGGATGACAACTGGTCCTTTCTGTCTGCCTTCTCCAGTGCTGGAGGAAAAGGTGCATGTGTCTGCCTGAGCAGTATCAGCTGAGCAGTGGATGTTCTCCCTGCTGTAGATGAGCAATTGGTGGCTGGGGAATGGCTGTTACTACTTTTGAGCCCTCACAGATCTCAGTGAGAAAGGGCCGAATCTAGACCTAGAAGAAACTGAGGAGAACAGTCTTGTCAACCATAGGACTCTAAATGAGAATAGTACTCGAGGTGAATCGGGGTGAATGAAGCTACAGCAGGAAAAAGTTTTGAAATTATATGCTTTACATTCACGTACCCTAGATTCCTTATTCCTAGCTGAGATTTAGGGAAACAGTGGGTGAATTCCATGCACTGCATTAGAACGGAATATTTTGTCACGAGTGGATGTGCCAACTTTGTAGGATTGTAGGATAATTCAGGTCAGAAGAATCTCAAGAGGTCCCTAGTCCAACTGCCTGTCAAAAGCAGGGACAGCTCTGAGGTCAGACGATGTTGCTCAGCTTTTTGTCCAGTCTGATCTTAAAAACTGCCAATGATGGAGACTGCAACCTCTGGGCAACCTGTTCCAATGCCTGACTGTCCTCATGGGGAAGACGTTTGTCCTTATATCCAGGACATAAGAATGTGGTAAATTATTTAATCAGCTTCTCTGTGGCTCAGAAACATCATCAAACACAGCAACAGTGTTAACAACTGAATAAGAGCAGTTATTCGAGGGTAGTGGTTCATACAGGGATCGCCTGGGGCCACGAATCTCAGCTGTGAGACTCTCAGTACCATGTGCAGAACTGCAAAGGTAGTCCATGCTGACAACATAAGTGCTGAGGTCTTTGGTCTTGACAAAAGTTTTGTCATCGTTGCTGAATGTACAGTCAGAAGAACAGCAAGACAATAATAGATACCGTTTTGTACATTATTTTTCTCACTGTCATATGAATTAAAGTGCAGCAGCAACTAACTTAAACCAAAAAAAAAAAAAAGGTAACTCAAAGAGGAAGGTGCAACTGCTACAGCTTCACTGCTTTCAAAATCACAAGCTTTGCAATAACCGAGTCGATAACCAGGCAGGACACATCTCCCAGTTCTGTTTTATAGCTGTGACTATGGAGATAAGACTCAGACACTGCCATATTCCCCCCTCTCGCTCAGGCAGATGGAGGAGGCTGAGGCTTCTATGGGTGGCATTAGACAAAAGACTCAGATCTCAAGAGCTGGGGTGTCAAGGAGTACCGATGCAGAAATAAATATCGTCAAGACCCCAGATAATGTCTGTCCTGCCAGTGCAGACCCACAGTCCTGGACGCAGATGGTGATAGGAAAAGGGCAAAATCCCAGTGAGACCCAGGCAGGTGCAGAAGCTGAATCTGCCAGAACAGAAGGAAGAGCTGGGTCAGTGCTGCCCAAGGTCAGTGTCCATGTGCCAGCACCCTTTTGTAGCCTGTCAGGGGAAGCTTCTTGAGCCTGTCTTAGTTTTCTCTGCCATGCTACTGTTTTTCCTCATCAGGAAGCCTGTTTCTACCTACAGTTGTCCAGATGGGTCTCTAACAGTCTTCCCTGTCATGATGGAGCTCCATAATCTGCTCTCAAATCTTTAGTAATCTCCTTCTCCAGGAGTTAGTAAGGGGAAATGAGACATGCACAGCTCTGGGTTTCAGTGTGGATCCTTTGGTCTAGAGTGGCTGAAATTGTGTTTTCCTCAGAGTTCTTCACATCCTTGTGTTGGTTCAAATCTCACCTCTTTGGGGAGTATTTTCTCTTGGTCATCTTCTGTTTCTCTTCCTGGTAAGCTCCAACCTTTCCTGAGGAGTCTCTTCTTATGGAGCCCAACTTCCAGTCCCACACCCCTCTCCAGAAGCAGCTTCCACAGGCAACAACCATTCCTGCTGTTTCATCGTCAGCCCTCAGCATTACACTCGGAAGCCATGGCAGTCACCAGGCATGTCAGATGGGCTGGCCAGGCTCTATGCTTCTCACAGAGACACCTTTGCTTCCCTGACCACTCCAACCACCTTCTGAGCATACACAGGGCAACTGA
Source organism: Vanellus vanellus (assembly GCF_965231255.1). Classification (NCBI taxonomy): domain Eukaryota; kingdom Metazoa; phylum Chordata; class Aves; order Charadriiformes; family Charadriidae; genus Vanellus; species Vanellus vanellus. The sequence continues at coordinate 144,394,583 of NC_138906.1, forward strand.
CCTGAGGAACAGGAAGTTATTGGAAGTGGTCAACATGGATTTACCAAGGGTAAATCATGCTTGACCAATCTAATAGCTTTCTGTGATGTTATAACTGGTTGGCTGGATGAGGGGAAAGTCGTGGATGTCATCTACCTTGACTTTAGCAAGGCTTTTGACACTGTCTCCCATGACATCCTCATTAGGAAGCTGAGGAAGTATGGGCTAGATGAGGTGACAGTGAGGTGGATTGAGAGTTGGCTGCGGGACAGAACTCAGAGGGTTGTGATCAGCGGCACAGAGTCTAGTTGGAGGCCTGTAACCAGTGGTGTCCCCCAGGGGTCAATACTCGGTCCAATATTGTTTAATATATTCATTAATGACCTGGATGAGGGGACAGAGTGTATCCTCAGCAAGTTTGCAGCAAAGGGCAACTAAGATGATTAAGGGCTTGGAGCATCTGCCTTATGAGGAAAGGCTGAGAGAGCTGGGACTCTTTAGCCTGGAGAAGAGAAGGCTGAGGGGAGACCTTATTATGGCGTACAAGTATCTAAAGGGTGGGTTGAAGGAGGATGGAGCCAGGCTCTTTTCAAGGGTTCCCAGTGACAGGACGAGGGGTAATGGGCACAAGTTAGAACGCAGGAAGTTCCGTTCAAACACACGGAAACAGTTCTTTACGGTGAGGGTGACAGAGCACTGGCACAGGCTGCCCAGGGAGGTTGTGGAGTCCCCTTCTCTGGAGATTTTCAAGACCCGCCTGGATGCAGTCCTGAGTAATGTGCTCTGGGCAATCCTGCTTTAGCAGGGGAGTTGGACTAGATGATCTCTAGAGGTCCCTTCCAACTCTGATAATTCTGTGATTCTGTGACCACAGCAGGTCAGGTCTCCTGGCTCTGAAAGCACTGGACCAGCCATACCATCATGCACAGCTATCAAGAAAATCAACTGTAACCATGACTAAAGCCCCCAAACACAACAGTACAGAAGGGATAGTCAGCTACATAACCAAGAGGGAGCCAAACTGCCAGACATCAGGATGAGAACTGCTGGGGCTCTTCCACCATGCATCAGCTGGTATGAAGCAGCTGACCAGCATCCAAGATACTGAGCTACCTAGAGCTCAGGGCTGACCTAGTATGACAATCCCTAGAGTTTTCAAGATTTAATTATGTGGGACTGTCACTTATGAAAGCTCACCTTTGATGTCAATCCACGAATATCCTCTGCTGAGTCACAGGAGTTCAAATAAATTGGACTGGACTGCTTGTGAAGTTGAATCGCCCACTGAAATTCTTTGCTCTTTCTATTTAGTTCTAACATTCCGGTTAACTTCCCCTCTCCAATTTAAAAGTTTCTAAAGTTTATGGACTTAAAGGTAGTGCCTCCTGGATAACACAATTTCAACTTCTAGGTGTCTGTGCTTATTGTACTTAAAGATGAAGATCAGTTTGTAATATAATTTCCCCAAGCAGATACAATCTGAAACCATTAAATGTTTTTCACAATCGGATTTTGAGCTGAATTTTTCTTTTCTTTATTTTTCCCTCCTCACCCTGAAAGAAAAGGGTGACTTTTCTGACTCTAGAAAATATGAGAAAAATCTCCACTTTTGCGAATGAGAAAAAACATTGCAACCACATTTAAAAAAGAATTGAGACTTTTAATAATAGATAAGTGAAAGCCATTGCGATCATAAGGAAGATCTGTATTGTGCTGGCTGCAAACTTCAAGTCACTCCTGCATGAAAGAGTTAATGAAAGAGTTCACATCCTTGAAAGAGTTATTCAGCATTGATATATACCTGACAATAAGGATTTTTGTTTTGTTTAGGAGGAAGCAGATGAACCAAAATTCATTTGAAATTCTATTTTTTTCAATAATTTGGTAGTTCTGATAGGGTCTGATCTGCTTTTACTAAGATAAGACCTGTTCAGGAGCAGCTATCAGGGCAACGCACACACAGGACATATGCAGTATTGCACTAAAATACATTTGCCTTCACTTTGACTACGAGGCAAAAAGCACAATGGTTCTGCTGTATTTGTTGCTGTATACTAAAATTTTTCCTAACAATTTAATTTTAAAGCTAATTAATAGCACATGTCCTTTGTGTAGGACTGTCTTTTATTCTTAGTGTCAATAACACATCTGCACCTTTGATCCTGTGCGCAAGTACTGTTTCAGCGACTCACACTTGACCCCACGCTCGTGTGTGCGCATCCCCAGCACTCACGCTACGCATGTCTGCTCTCTAGCCCTGCAGCATCTCTGTCTTACTGCAGGCTGGAGAACAGGATCAACGCAAACCAAATGTGCCGCGAAAGGGTCTCCAGCAAAACAATGGGAAAAGTGAAAAATGGGGCTGTGGATCACTTCCAAATCCCTGCTGAGGTAGGCAATTTGACTTTCAGAGGCACTTGACATCCGTAGCCTCTCTTAAAAGAAAAAAGGGGAGAAGAACAGATCTATACAGATGCAGAGGTGAGAATTTCTGTCTCTTATTTCCATTCTGCTACCAGTCCGGCACACTCCAGGCTGACATACTCCTTTTTTATGGGAATAAGATTTCTGTGTCCTGTGACCCAGGATCCAGCCACTGTTCAAGACAGAGCCGAAAGCAGCCGAGGAAGTTTGCATCGGACACCTTGGAGGAAATCAGCTGTCAAAGCAGCCTGGTGGCAGCTAACAGAAGAGAAGAGCAGCAAGATGAAAAGTATAAATATCTGCTTTTTTTACCTTCCACAGCAATGTACAGATGAGAGACCACATCGGTGGGGCATACCTGTGTACTGACTGACAACCTGGTATTGCCAGAACAGCAACTGCCAATGCTGCCTGCTATCACCAGGAGAGGATTAGACATCCCCCTCATTTCCCATTCAGGAGAAGCTGGGGATGTACATACATACATGTAGTCACCTGCTTCAGCACGGCTTGGTTTCCTGTGGAAAATTACTAGTCTTGTAAAAACGAAAAGGCATCACAACGTGGATTTAAAAACACTAAGTACCCGCATTTGCACCTTAACTTGGAGCCCATGCTTCTGTAGATTTAAGTCTTGAAACTAGGACAATTGTGATACAGATTGAATAAGCCTCGACCTCTTGTGCTAAAATGCTTAGAGCAGCAAATATTTAGTATTAAGCCAGCCAGGATCCATTTCCTCTAATTAAAACATTTTCATCCTGGTGCTGTTTCATCACATACCACCAAATGAAAAATGTATGTCTTTATTTCAGTGCTGCTCCTAAAAGTGATCCCATTGAGCTGGAACACTACAACCTCTCTGGACTGTAAAATGTATTGGAGACCACCTTCTGAGGGGCAGCTGATGGCACAAGCCCCATAGCGTGCTGGGGAGCAGTGAAGTTCCTCGGATGAGGACTGACAATACCTACCTGGGAGGAAAATGAAAGCAGGTCTATTTATTCTCTAACTTACCACTTGGCTTCCAACTGTAAAAACTCCAGCAGGTTTGGTTTTTTTTTTTTTCCTAGCTTTACAATTGTTGCTGCTATAAAACCTGTACTTGGGGTTGGAATTGGACGTATTAAACTTCTTCATATAGGTCAGGAGCTTACAGCCTTTCTTTAGCACCTCTCCATGAAAGTCCTGCCAAGTCAGTGATTACCAGAGGGACACAGAGACAAGGTGTTTTTACAATTTCTTTTGATTGCTGATGTCCTAGTGCCTACAGCGATGAAGAGCACCCTTAGCTGGCTGTATTACTCTACCAGACACCACCAGATTAGATCATGGGAAGCAAAAATAATACAATTTAGATACAGGATGTTGCATAAGGAACAGCTAATGCTGCACGCCTCTGAATTTATGGTGCCTGATTTCCTGTAGCTCCCTCTGTTGTGGAGTCTACAGCGTCCACGAGTGCAGCTTGGGCACACTGCAGCCTTTCTCTTTCTAAGGGCACCAATTCCTTCTTCTCCAGCAGCTGCCTTTTGTCACGGAAATTGCAGAAGGGCAGTTCTGCAGCTTTGACAAAGGTGATTGGCATTAGTCACACAGGTAAAGCATCATTTTGGGAAGAGAAAAAGTGAACCAACCTCATTGACTCAGGAAACGAGTTTGCTGATGTCATTTTTGTGTTGCTGCAAAGGCATTTATGTAGTTATCACAGCACTTTAAGTGGTATTTTCCAGCTACTTAAAAAAAAACAAAAACAAAAACGAACAAAAACAAAACCAGGAGGAAATTCCCACAGAAGTTGGGAGGAGTTTTTCTGTTAACTTCATCTGTTCATTTAATTGCAGCTAGGATTTCACTTCTGATTTCTGCCCTATGTTGTACAAACTGAAGATGACAGACAGTTGTAATTTGCCCTCCAACTCATACACTGCAAGGTTTATAAGAAGTAAAACAGATCTTGGCTACCACGAAGTGACTGAGCTACAGTATTTGAAGACAAATGAACAAGCAAGTCAAAAGTACCTACCAAAAAGCAACTGAGGAGAACAGAGCTACTTAATACTTGGGAAGAGCAATGTGACATGGACAAAAGACATGTAAAAGTGAAAAATTACAACCACAAGCTGAAAATAATGGCCTAGGCAAGGGGGGATGGCATGGTGAGGAGAGGAAAATCATGGGGCCAGGCACTAGGAGGGCACGAGGGATGCTCTTCAGATGGAGATGGAGATGGAGATGGAGATGGAGATGGAGATGGAGATGGAGATGGAGATGGAGATGGAGATGGAGATGGAGATGGAGATGGAGATGGAGATGGAGATGGAGATGGAGAAGCCGCTGACACTGGGACTTGCCCTGGCTGGCCAGAACTTAAGTTGTACATTAACCAGCCTTCAACCTTCTCCCTTATGCCTTCCATGAGATGCACTTGCTATTTTCATTAAAGCCTTCTTTAAAACCTGATTTTAAGGACTTAGGGCAAAGCCCCTACTTTCCTGCCATGTTTATTATGTCGACTACTATACCCAAATAATTTTTACAGGAGTCTCTAAGTGCTGGTGCAACACACAATAGTAAGCTAAAAGGGAGACCGGAGACACAAGGGGAATAGCAGACAAAAATTATCCTGCCTGCCAGACTTCTGGAGTTACTTTCAAGGGCTCAGGGAACGTGAGAATAGAAAGAGCAGGATATAACAAGGTTGCAAAGCTGAGTTTTGGGCAAGGGGTCAGGAAAACACTTGTTCAGTCATACAGAGAAAACGCAGGAGGAGTTAAGCTGCAACGTAGACTACGAATGAAAAAGCCGTGGCAGCCTTGTGCCATGCTAATGCAACACCACAGTGAGGCGCATTGAAAGATGAGGTTGCGAGTCTTCTGTGCATTTGTTTACAAAATTATTTAAAATAAAGTTTACCCCCAAAACATAGCCCCCCATAAATATAATGAAAAACAAACTTCTTCCCCAATGCATTGCAATATCACTTGTTACAAATATCCAAATGGCTTATTTTTGAGCCTACAGTTTACGTGATCCACTGCAAGATCTTGTGTTTTGAATGATTTTTTTCCTCACAAGATGGAAAAAAGAGATAAAACCTAGCTAAATGCCTATTATGAAAATATAATTTTATTCTAAATTCAAAGCTGAAGTAAACTATATTTTTGCTTGCAAATGAAGACGGTGTAAGCATACCGCGAAGGCCAAATTTGCTTTCTGTTTCTCCAGAAACCAACAACTGGTATCTGAGGACCAGTACTGGCTAAATGTATTCAAGAAATCCTACCTCTAAAACACAGGTATTTAAACCTTACAAAAATGTTTACTTCACTGTTCAAACTTTTTTTATCCTTGTTTGGGAAACAAAGTAGACAGTGACTTTTACATCAAAGTTCCTTTCTGGTTTTTATGCCCACAATAGCATAGCACAAGGCAGTATTTGAAAAAGAGAATTTGCAATGAATCAATGGAAAACTTCTGGCAATATTTCAACTGGTCGAACATCTTGTAAAACTTGGCTTCCAAAACCAAAATAAGCCACGTTCGATCCGTTCCCTTATGAAGACGTGACATGTGCTCTATTTTGAAGAAGATTATTTTAAAGGCTTATAGGGAAGACGTGATGATAAAGATTGCTGGCATGAGCTTAGGACGTTCACGTTGAGTGATGAAGACGCGTTGGTGAGTTATGCGAGTTATCTGAAATAAGTGCCAAAAACCCTTTTACCAAATCATCACACACTCTACATAACACTTAGCTCACTATAACCCTTTTCATATATACATCTCCCCCCAGCCTCACACAAAGGAGAAAGTAAAAGCTATTTTAGAAGTAATTTAGGAAGCTTAAAAACCAGCCAGTCACTGTGAAATTTATTAGCATCTTTTCTAAGCCTCACTTCAACTGCCAGTTTATTGAAAAGTGTTATTCTAGTAAAATCCTTAAAAGGAATGTCTCGAGGCTTTCAATGACTACAAAGGACACTTGTAAAGTTAGCTGTTCTCATTAGTATACAGAGGCTAGGATTTAGGGAGGGAGGAAGGAGGGGGGAAGAAGGGGGATGCGGAATCGATGCATAATTATCAGTGGTGAAAAATTCAAGTCGACCATGCCAGCTTTCCGAATTTCAGCTGACAGACGCACATATACTTTTAACCGTAGTTGTGTAACAACTCGGGCTCCATCGACTATGCTGGGTTTTTAGCTTGTTTCCTCCAGCTCTTTTAGTAAAGATAATTAAACTACTCATCGGCACAGCAAATACCTATCTCCCTGAGCATCTAAAGGACAAATACGAGAACAACTAGTTTTTTAGTTGTTGGCTAGTGGTTATATTTGAAGCTAAGATTTCTTTTTACATTCTATTGAACTTTTTTCCTGGATGAAGAAAGAAACAAGAAAATTTCAAATAAAAATTCCTTTGAAGTAAGAACAACCTACACATTACATTATTGTACTAGAGGATAAGAACTAATGGCAGATCCGAATCCCTTCCAAGTTGTACAAAATGCCACAAAAGCAGCATAAGTTATGAGAAAAAGGACTTCAGATGTTAGTAATTAAGGAGGTTCTAAAATGCACTGAACTTCTTCCTTTGCATTCTACATGCTTTGATATGGAAAAACTGCATTCTACTTATAAATTAATCAAGATAAAGCTAATAATAACATCACATACTGTTCCTAGCGCATGAGGAATTCAGTAAGACATTATAAAAACCTCCAGCATCAGTTTCTATCAGTAGCTGGTAGCAGAGAAAGAAATCTAAAATATTTTGTAGATTTAATGTATTCTTGAAAGAACTAATCACACAAGTAAACGTAGCTGCTCAAATTGCTCTCTTGGACAAAGGCAAACATCTTCCATTTTCTTTCATGTGGGATTGCTACCTTCTTCAAAGGAGCAGCTTTTTACCTCAAACTGAGTGGGGGCTGGGAGATTGTTATGCTCCAGTCTGTCTGATGTGTTCAGTTCTGATCTTGAAGCTCATTCTTTGACTTCTGAAAACCTAACATAGGATTTCACCAAGGAAGCTATTCAGAATAGGTATTAGAATTTAATCATCACCAGCATCAAACTCTATGTCTTACAATTTTTTTTTTTTTTTTTTAATTGCTGCCTAGACCTCTCTCCCCTCCTTTCTAGAGTCTCTTTTTTTCCCCTCCCTCTCCCTGGAGAAAGAAAAAAAACCCAAACAAGTAACCAACACAAGCTCTGTTCCTTCCCCAATACAAGATACCGAATTTTGCTTTCAGTATGATTTGACTTCTAAATTCCAGCAGCCACATTCTTGGCTGCTCAAAGGGGCGTCTCGCGGCTTACGAATGAACACTGCTGGCAAACAAAGGGGCTCAGTTGCATCTCCGTGCATTAATAACCGGTGTCCCACTGCATCAGACTATGCGGATTGTTGTGGGGATTTTTTTTTTTTTTTGTCTGCAAAATGGAGATCTCGCAACTGAAAGAAGATAAGAGGAACGTGCCTACTGGAACATCATCCACGTAGTTTTGTTCTAATGAACCAAAATTCACTTCCCCTTAACAATGAGACACAGACCCGAAAATAAAAACAAGACCACGTTTATTCAATACAGACAGGTTAATTAAGACAGTAAGTCCTGTAAATCAGGAACACATTTCAAACACTCCGGTACGAAGTGCATATATTTAAAATCAACAGCTGCATCTTGTGGTCGAGCCATTGAGTTTGTCGGGGACGGGTGGATTCAAGGGCTGTTTTTTTCTCTTTTTGGTAGAAAAAACTTGTTTCGGCTACCTTATGTGAACAATGCGTCTCAGGCTCCATTCACTCATCAGGCTTTACAATTATAAGTCCAGCTGCCTTCCAGCTTTGATATTCACATTTTTTTTAAACTGCTTCATACAGTCACAACGGGAAAAAAAATAAACGTTAAAATAATAATAAAAAAACCCAAACAAAAAACAAAACAAAACACAAGCCTGCCCGGGAGGGGAAAGGAAACACCTCCCGCCGGGGTCAGCCAGAATTATTGCAAATGGCTCCTGGGAGACGGAGCCCGGCGGCGGAGCAGCCCCGCGGTGGCCGGGGCACCGGCGGCGGAGGGGTCCGCGGCCCCGGCCGGGCTGCCCCGAGGGCCGAGGAGGAGGAGGAGCTCCCGGGGAAGGCAGAGGAGGCGGCGGGGGGAAGGGGGGGGGGGGAAACGGGACACGACAACAACAACGGCTCGAGCGGGCGGCGTGCACGGCCTCCGCCGGTTGGGGAGCGGCGGGGCCCGGTGCGGCGCCGGGGGTGACCTTGGAGGGGGGAACGGGGGGAGACACGACACCCGCCCCACCCCAACCGACACCAACCCCGCCCGGTAGCGAGAGGTGGGGGGGGGGGGGGAGGGGGGACAGCCGTCGCCGCCGCCACCCCGCCGCGGCGGGGGGGAGACTTACATCGCGGCGGAGCCAGCACCGCGCTCCCGCAGTCCGCTCGGCGGGGGGCCCCACCGCCGCCGCCGCCCCAGCCGCGCTCCTCTGCCCCGGCCGCCGCCGCCGCCGCTCGTCCCCGCCGGCTACTGCAGGGGCTGCACCGCCGCCGCCGCTTCGGCCGCCTCGCCGTCCGCGCCGCTGCTCCCCGCCGAAGCGCTGCCGCTGGAGGCCGTAGAGGCTGCCGCCGCCGCCGCCGCTGCCGCTAGCTGCAGCCGCCGGACGGCTTCTTTGATGAGGTTGCCGGAGAGGATGAGCTGCTGCAGCAGCCGGTGGGGGTCCTCCTCCTCCGCCGGCCCGTCGCCCGGTCCCGGCGGCGGTTGCTTCCTCCGGCGGGCGGCGCTCCGCAGCCAGCCCCGGCCGCACAGCTGCTTGGTCACCCGCTGCTGCCCGCTCCTGTCCGGCCGCGGGGGTTCGGCGTGTTGCGAGTGGGCTTGCGGCGGGGCCGCCCCCCGCGGCGCCAGCAGGCCGCCGCCGCTGCAGCGCGGCGAGTAGGGGGCGGCGCGGTCGCGGGCGCTGCCCGGCCCCAGGTGCTTGGGGCCGCGGAGCGGCGGCGGCGCCCGCTGAGCGCTCAGCTGCAGCACCTCGCCCAGCTTGGCCACCAGCGCGTCCACCTCCTTGGAGCCCGCCTGCCCCACCGCCACCGAGCGCTCCAGCAGCAGGAAGCGCTCGCCTGGGCGGCACGGCATCTCGTCCGGCGCCCTGCCGTGCCGCGCCGCAGCGGGACCGGGACCGGGGCCGCCGCCCGCCCGCCGCCCCGCGCGCACGCGAGCACACGCGGCTCCAGCGGCTGCGGTTGAAGCTGGAGCTCGGCCCGCTGGGGTTGGTTTGTAAACAATGGGTGACGCGGGATCCCGGGCGCCTCCCACTGCGCTGGGCGGGGGGGGAAATCCCCGCCACTGACAGACCGACGCGCTCCCGGCGCCGACACCCCTCCACGGCGGGTGGGAGCGACCCCTCGCCGCCGTCGCGAGGGGTGCTGCCGCGGCGGGAGACCGCCGAACCGGGCGAGGCCGCCCCGCAACGGCCGGCCGCACCGCCGCCTCTCCCCCCCTGTCTGCGCGCCGCGTGGACCGGCCCGCTTTCAAACCCCGCACCTCGGGTCTCGGAGGCGGGGCCCGGATGATTGGCAGGAGGGGTGTGAGGGGGCGGGGCGGGGCGGGCGGCCCGGCTGAGGGGAGGCGGCGGCGCCGGCCCGCGGGAAGGCGCTGCCGATGCGGGGGGGAGAGCCCTTCGCCGTCCTGTCGCCTCAGGGCAAGTACCCGGAGGAGAGGCCGGGGGGAAACCGAGGAGGGCGAATGACGCCCGGGCGCAGAGGGAAGGGTGGCCGGCTGCCTGCCGCCCTGCGAGGGGCTTCCTCCGGGCGCCCGGCCCGCCTCCCTCCCCTCCGGTCGGTACCGTGTCCGCCCCAGCCCCGCCGGCTTGGCGGGTACTGCCCCGGGAAACCGTTAACGGTCTGAAGGGCAGTGTATGCCGGTGCCTCTGTAGCCGCTGCACCGGCCGGAGGGCAGCGGTACGGGCCTCTGCCTTTTCTGTAACGCCGCACCGGGAGCGATGCCTGCGTTTCCCCAAAGAGTGCTAACGCGATGCGCTGGTGCCTCCCCGAGCGGACCGCAACGCCGCGATTCCCTCTACGGCAACCCCCGCAAGACGGGGCGGGTTTCGAGGTGGCAGCAGGTTCCTACGGCAGCGCCCGGTCCCTCCGTCCCGCCGCGCCGCGCCGCGCCGCCACCTCGCAGCCGGCCACCGCGGCTCTTCCGCCGGGAACGCCGGCCGTGTCCCCGCAGCCGGCAGCGCCCTGATTTGGGGGTTTAATTCCTCGGCGTAGAAACGCCTTTGGGGTCTTATTTTCCATTTAGCAGGCGTGAAGCAAGGCTGTGCGGGCGCGCCACCCGGTTTTCTGCCTGCTGGCGGTTTACTTCCATCACCCGGAGCAAGGCTCTGTCCTGCCTCTTCCTGTCCCTGTCCCATTCCTTCCCTCGAATCCATCAGCATGTCCTCTAAGCGAGTGCTAAAGTTTCTATGATGAGCTTTAAACGACATTTTCTGAACATCAAAACACTGGGGTCATAGTCCAGAAGATGCTCGTTCATGTAACTGGGCATGCGGGCACCACTGCCGGGGAACCGCTAGTAAGATGTTGTTCACACACGTAACTGCCATCAGCTCCATGCCCTTGATTGATCAGTGGCTGGTTGGGAAAGGAGAGGGCATGTCCTTTGGTCTGTTAGCCCGTGTTTTCCTGAGCTAGTTTCACTTGCTGTACAAAATGAGAGACCCTGTGCGTATGTGCACGTGTTTGTGAATGTGCCTGTCACCTGAACAGGTTACTGGTACCTCCAGCCTAGGTATCCAAGTCCATTACTACATTTCCTACCTAATTGCATATTATTTATTCATATATATATTTAACGTACTGGTACTTTCTTATTTTCAGCACCACCTTGTTAACTGGCCATTAAAACTCAGATTGAATTGTTCGACAGGTAATGAAAAAGTGGGATCTTGCTTCCCCACGCCAAAACATTTTTAAGGAAACACTTCTACCCTTGTTCCCTAATTACGCAGTATCTTTTCAAGTGGAATAAAGGCGGGCCTACATAGATGCAGTGGATGGATCTACTTCAACTCCCAGGGAGATCTATATTCAGAGCACTTCTGAGTAGGTAATCTGGTATTCTGTACGAGCAAAACTGCAATAAACCAGTACAGCTTATTCCAGCCTTTTCTTCTCCTCCCACAAAAGCAAAATAAGCTATACCAGCAAAAGCTCAGTGCTGCCTGTGATTACATCTACACCTGGGGCTTTCTTGAGCCCAGCAATGATAATCACAAATCGCGCTTCATTGCATCCCTAACCAGCAGCAGCGCTGGGAAAAGTTTGCAGGATAGGGCAGATCAGTGCCACAGATAGGGAGCTCAGAGCGCAGTCATTAGCAGAATCTTGATGTCCTCAGATCTTTTTTAATGCAAAACTTCAGTGATGACAGACTGACAATCGACTGAGGAAGTACCTGCTGAAGATTTCAGGGCTAAACCTACTGAATGCTACTAATCAGGGTTAATAGTTTTACCACCTCAACAAAATTAGTGTTGTAGATTTGTGTATCTTAAGGAGTTATCAGAAGAAGGGCGTTTCAGATTATGTTCTCCTAGAGGAATCGGGAACCTCAGCCATTACTTTGGTAGTCTTAACTGCTCTCTTCATAGTATGAGTCAAAGGCAAGAGAAAAGCTTAAATGTTGGAAAAGACCATATATCCTATGTCAGGTGTGAAGTTCTCCCTCAAAGATTTGTTTGTGTGGGAAAAAAACTGCACTAAAGTGAGCTCAGTGTGAATTTTCATTGTGCTCACATCTGTGGAGAGGATCTCAGCATGTCCTTTCTGGAGTTAAACCCCAGTCAGTTAGTTCTGGGAGCAGGTCTAAACTGTCTGCAGCCACCATCAGATGTTCCCAGCAGAAATCACTACAGTGATTTATGAACTGTCAGTTGTTTGCTAATGCCTGTCCGTAGAAATGAGAACAACTTCAAGAGTGGGTTTTGCAGTAAAGTGGCTGTCGTACATGCAGGTGCCCCAATGCAGAGTTTGTGAGCGTAAGCAGCAGGGTTAGCTGCCAGGAAGAGGCTGGGGCTTCTTCAGTTGTAGCCATCAGGTCGTTCGGCCATGTCCCGAGTTAGTTATAGCAAGGTATTCTCGTTTAGATTGGGAGAATCACAGCCTGGTTATCATACTTTGTCTTCTACTGCGGGTGATGAGTTCTGCAGCACTGCTTTTACTTTAGCAGTTTACCACAATAATTTCAATTAAAAAAAAACCCACAAACCCAAACCATTACAGATAGGGACAGATTCTTTTAAAAATAAAAGGATGAGAAGAGTTGCAAAACTGTTGACAAGATTTTTCTGACCACCGACAACATTTTTCTGAGCAGTAGTTTGACAATGAGCATTGCCGCAATTGTTTGGGTTTTTTTTCTGATACATTTCTCTGTATTGTCTGCTTCTGTTCTGGGATTGCCAAAATTCCCACTGCAAATTGTTGCCTAAGTCATTCTATTAGCAAGATGTTACAGTTGCAAACAATAATTGGTTCCTTTATATTATTATTGTTCATCTGTGCTCTCACTTTATCTGTTCACATTTTTAGAGAACAGTCTTTAAGGTATTTTTAGTAATACTTGACTTTCAGATATCCCTAGCAGAGGATGAAGTCTGAGCTTTATAAACAAGTACTAACTGTATTAATTATGTAGCCATCTATGTAATTCTGAAATAATTTTATAGCGTTTCCTGAGGATACGTTTCATTTTCAAAATATAAAGGTCGATTTATATATCTTACCTTTTGTACTGATCCTGCCAAGGTGGACAACTGGATGTGACTTCTGAGCTTTAAACCTATTAAGGACAAAGAAAGAAAACACTTAAATCCTCTGAAGTCCGCAATCCAGTGTAATCTCAATCCTTCCACTACATGTATGTGTTCAGGATTGTGCACATGTTCCAACCTGTTACAGAAACCCAGTAACCCAATCGATGTGAAATGACAAATAATATTTCATTTGCGCAGGTGTTTACATTTTCTTATGCCAGAGCTGCATGATCTGTGATCTCAGACTTCAGCGTTGTGTATTGAAGTAAATCAGATTGATAAATTTGTGACAGAGACTATGTAGTGTTGCATCACAATGGTAAAGTATTTATAGTGTTGTTTACCAAACAGTAAGAGGACTTTGAACTGGGTGAACCCAGTGACTAGGAAGTCCTTCCTTGTCCTTTCTTTTTCCAGGCATTTCTCATGTCGTTGATTTTCAACAGAAACTTCTGTCGTGTCTATGAAATATGCAACACAATAGTGTCAATGAAGGATGCTTGTGCAAAGTACACTTTAAATGCAGAATGGGGACAGGCCAGCGCACCACCCAAATAAGACGAGTTTAGATTCCCTAATAATTGTTTTGTAACCTGCATTTATAATAGATTTCCAAGAACAAAAGACATTCCTTTAGAAACAGCTGAGGTTGCTAAGTGACACAAATGTATTTACTGTGTCATAACTTGCAAAAGCCAAACACATTATAACAGGGGAACTAATGAGCAGAAATGTCGTGAGTCTAACCCTGGCTCCCAGGGTAAATATAAACCTGTTGGCCAACAGTTTTACGCGGTTTTGGATGCCCAGTCTGAGACCTTAATGGAGGCAAGTTGCTCTTGCAAATGTAGGCTTTCATCCTTAAGAAAGTCAAATATGCATATTTTGCCCCAACACAAGAACATGAATTCAGATGTATGGGATTTGTTTCTTTCAGGTATTGTTTCTGTTTATCCCTGTCAATTACCTAAGAGTTTGCATGTAGGGATACTGCTCCCTAGCAAGGCTGGGAACTACATCATCAGTTGTGAGGCCACGTTACTTCTTTTTGCTGAAGTTATCACTGTTTCTTACACTTTTAGACACAAAAAAATGGCCTTTGGGGAAAAGCTAAAGCTGGCACCTTCTTCTAGTGTCTGACACACCAAACTGCTGTATCCCAGCTTGTCCATGCACTCAGGACACATGTCCCCTTTGAAGGGACCACAGAAACTTTCCTGTGGCCTGATAAACCGTTCCTTCCCTTTCCCCAAGCTGTAAAACCTCTTCTCCCTCCTCTGATACACAGAAGATGCTGCAGATTCCCTGGACCTGCCCCAAATGTGCAAAGGTACCCGGTGTGCAGGGATTGCCTCAGAAGAGTGTGTTAAGCTACCTGTTTATGAGGAGTTGTCAGGTTGCCTTGCACAACAGCCTCTGCTAGTTTAGGAATGAGACAGCAGGCGTGGGAAAGGAGCCTGCAGACGTCTCAGGGATGCACTAAACTACGGGGCAACCAGGTCTTTGTTTATTCAAATAATTGACTCACTTCCAGCTTTCCTAATAACCGGAATCCATTTTCATGGCAACATTATATTATAAGCAATGTGCCGGTGTAGTCTGTCGTGTGGGCTCTTATAGATTTTCCATATATGCAATTCCTGTGAATAATTTCTATTTGTCTGATCTTTTCAAATATTAAATTATAGGAAGCAGAGATGAAAACGAAATATTGAACTGCCCTCAAAATCCCATGAAAATAGACTTTTGCAACACCTCTTGAAAAATACCAGAGATTTGAAAGAAAATCCCGTTCATGTTCTATCAAAATTCCCTGCACATTTATATACATCCTGACAAAATCCCCATGCTTGCTGTTTTACCTTCAATTGGTAATTGTTTGTTAACCAGACACGTCTCTTGACAGTTCTGTTAAAACAAGTCTATCTACAGTGAATACTGAAAAGCCACAATCAATAAACTACTATATAATGATTACAAGTAATGCGTCTCACTCAGCATGTAGGCCAAAAAAAAAAAAAAGCCTCTTGTCTAATTGTGTTTGAAGTAGACTTGTCTAAAATTAAGGGACCACTTGTCCCACAAGGACCAGAGCCAATTCCACTGAATCAATGGAACCTGGGCACGACTGCCAGCTTTCTTCATTGAAATCTCTCCTTCAAGCATACTTTTGACACTAAGCCATTAGAAAAAGATGACTGTTACTTAAAAAGAAAAAAGAAAACCAGGCGCCACCTGAGATCTGATAACCCCTTCTTGTTTTGAATCTGAACTGTGGTATTTGCGTAATTTAGGGCCCGGACTTGCCCCTCACAGGAGCCTCAGATGAGAAACAACTTGTGGCAGCTGCTGCAGTTATAGATATGGTTACATTTCCTCCTTTCTGCTCCCTGACCACAGCTCATCTTTTTTTTTTTTTTTTTGGTGGTGTTACTCATCATGAATTCCTCAGGTTTCCTGCTTATTCTAGTCCTGCACAGCACCATGATGTCCATTAGTGGTATTTAGTCAGTCTGAAGTTTTATCCCTGCCATTTTTCTCTGCAAGAGTTTGTGGTTAGCAAAAGATTTTAAAACCAACAAACTTCATATCCATTTTTCTAACGTCTTATTAGTCCCTCAGAACAAGACAGGTAAGTCTACCTTCTTAAAATACTTTCACTTCTTCTCTCTAAAAAAATTATGTGTGTGACAGCCTGATTCCACTGCACCACCCCCTTTTTTACCTAACATAGTCCTTTTGATTTGATTGCAATTCTTTTTTTTGTGTGGTTTTTTTTTTCCCATTAACTTTTAAAAATCCACATGCATTGGTGAAGAAGTGGCTTATTTCAAGCTTTTTTTTTTTACCTTGTCTGTTTATTTTTTATTCCAGCCACCTATTAGGTCAGCCTGATTTTCCCTTATTAAATTGAGCCAATATATTTAGACAGTGAATTTCCCAATAGCAGAGTTAACAAACAAGATCCATAAATTATCACACAGTAATAATTTCCATCACATTAGCAACCGTGTTTTCCTGTATATTTTGTTTAGAGCTAAATTCACCCTCAGTGGATAATGAAAAACAGCCCTTTAGCTTGCAAACCTTTCAGCATACAATGTCCAACATAACAGATTTCATGAGATCCTTGGGTGCTATTATACATGCATAATTTAGAGTAAGTATCGCAGGTCACGTTGCTTACCTCCTTCTGATGTAGGGCTCTCAAGACTTTGGGATAAAGAAAAAAAAAAAGCTCTGGCTTACAGTAGGAGACATGGAGAGGTTCCCGCCTCATTCACTTTTCCCCTCTTCAGGTTCCTGCTGAACTGCCACTGTTCCCAGCCAAGGGCACCCACATAAACCGGACATGTTTTCAATTTTCCTTTATAGCAAGGCTGGGCTTTGTGGCAGTCCTGTAGCTGCAGAGGAGCGGGCTGAGTTGCCCCTGAAGCGGGAAGAGCAGGCAGCGGGGAGGTGAGTGGGAGAAGCTCTTGCAGCCGTCCCAGTGCAAGCATTGCCTTCCCACTGGGTCAGAGCATTGTGCTGGGGTTGAGCGGAGAGCTGGAGAATGAAACTTTACAGGTAAAGTCCTATGGGAGCCCCTGCTTTTCACTTGGTCTGAATTGTTCTTATTGGACTCTCAACTGTTGCTATCGAGAAATGTGCTCTCCTCTCCTGTAAGACATTCTGCATTTTGGAATAATTCTCCCCTCTTCCCTCTTGATAGTATTTGAATTAAGAGCGGCAAAAAAAAGAATTCCTGCCGATTATGAAGAAGCCTTTTCAATACTTTAAAGCCAAATAGCAATAACTTTCCTGCCTCAGTCTGTGTTTCCTCTTCCTCCCATTGCTACTGGACATTTTGATTCCCACATTACGCCCTTTGTGCTGAAAGACATGACTGTATTTCAGAGAGGCGAGTGGTGGCAATTCAAGTGCTTTTTTGTCAAGAAAATTACAAGTAGCCCTCCCTGATACTCCCTGAGCACTGACTGCATTTTTGGGGGATTTACAAGTGATCTATGCGCTCTTGCGGTAGCTGCTTCAAGCCCCTTGCTCGTGTATAAAGGGACATTCACAGCCTCTGCCCCGAGGAGCATGTCTTTATACCTTCTCTTGTGCCTGCTGCAGCAGCCACAGCTGCACACCGCGAAATGTTTAGTAACAATATTGATTTAAGGTTTCTGACCGCATGTGCCTGCTGCCATGCCCGTGCTGCAGCCCTCGCCGTTGTGCTAGCAGAGCTGTGTGTTAAGCCACGCTGGGAGCCAGCGAGCTGTTCTTTAAAAATATATCTTTTCCAGGACTCTAAAAATGCTGGATCAGCAGAAATGAACAATGCTGTGAGGACAGAGGAGCGCAGGGCTGAGGAAGGATGATGGGACAGGAGCACTGAAAGTCAGTTTTACCCATAAAAACTTCACACCATAAAACCACGGACCGAGATTTCTGCCAACCTTAGTGGTTCGTAGCAGCATGGCGAGCTGGCTGCGCTATTAATTCTGGCCCAGGCGCGAGCAGGAGCCCTCTGGCAGTAAGAAAGGAGGAATGGGAAAGCATTGGAAGGCCAACAGCATTCAAATGGTGCAAAACTGTGCTCACAGTACAGAGAAGCTGACAAGATAGACACTTTAATATCTTCCCGTTAAACTCACTGCCTCAAATCAAAAGCAACCGCAGGCCCAGACTTTGTATATATTATGTAGGAAGGATTCCAGTTATAACTGGAATAAGTTATAATTCAGGTTAGCTTTGCAGCGAAATTAAGCCTAAAGAGCTTATAAACAGAAACCTTGATTGCAAAATTGATTTAAACCTGTATAAAGTAGATCTGCTGGCACAATTCTGTTTTAGCAATGAAGACAGGACCCCGAAGGCCAACATTTCTAAGGCAATTTGTCCAAGGAAGAAACACCCCTTTTCAGTTAATGAACCATTTTATAAAGCACTTAATAATATTAACTTTCATTATAACTTTCCTATAAAATGCACATTAGGTCACCATCTTCAGCTAGGAAGTCATCACTCAGGTTATGTATCATTGGTGTTATGAGTTCATATATTTCAAAAGTTCCCTCCTATGCTCTTTTCACAAATTTCACTGCATGATCCATTTTAAAATGGTCCCTACTTTAAGTTTGTGTCTCTTACTGAATGTCAAGCTGCAAGAGGAAAACTCTCTGCTGCATTTGCCCAGATTCGTTGTTGTTGCAGCCTGGTGGGTTTTACTACTTTCATTTAACGTTCAGTTGAATGAGATAGTAAATTGGGCAGAACAGCACTAAAACCAGAAGTTGCGAGATCGTTTGTGAAGAAGCCAACTTAGAAATGAGCAACAAAGCTAGGAACCAGAGAAGCTAGACATGGTCTGTCTATATGAGACTATCTTCCTTCTACCTCAAAATCATACCTGACCTGAAAGATTCCCACACAGCAGAACAAAAATAATTTTAAAATATCAAAATTAAAAACTCCAGTGGCAGTTCCAGCTTTGTTATGACTTTCTTCCACACGGCTTTCCTACTCTTCATATTGATGCAGATTCTTATCAGCACTGGGCATTGCATAGTCTGGTACAGCAAATTGTGGTACATCAGAGCAGGGATTGCACTGCAGAAAATAAAATGTTAATGATGATGATTAAGGTTTTCCTGGGATTCCCATATGCACTCTTATTATCACTGCTGCCATCATTCAGCTGCTGAACTCTCCATGCTGTGCTCATTGATGCCTCTGCAATTGAAGAAGGTAAGATATTAAACCGAAGAAATTTCTTGAAGATAATGTGAATCTAAATAGTTCTTCTTTCATAAAATGCTTCTGGAAGAACTGCGCAGTCCCAAAATCCCAAAAGAGGAAGAGTGTTGCATTGCTCAATAAGAAACCCTTTGACAATGATGAGCAGAAGGGAGTGACCACATGAATATTTCCTGTGCTGAGGTACCCCAGCCTTCGCGGGCGTGTTGTAAGGTGACTTGTGTAACTTGTGGGTAGTCTGGCCGGCACCTCATCGTGGAGATGCCATTTGATAATAGCCTAACCTGGCTAAGCCAACATAATGGCGAGTTGCCTTTGAAAGCCCTTCCCCACCTGCACCCCTCTCTGTGTTTCTAACACATCTCTTGTGCCGGCCCTGGTGCTCTTTGGAGCCACAGCCAGTCTGATCAGAGGGCTCAGCCAGCGCAAAACTAAGCCTGCAAAAAAGCAATGAGTTTTGTATCCGTTTAGCTTCCTGCACTGGATTATTTACGATTTGATGTAGAACCCTGGGAAAGAGCTGACAGAAAGCATGGCTGGCAGGCTGGAGGGGGAGTGGGACTTTTCCTCTCAGCTGTAAACTTGGCTAAAGTGAATCATAAACCTGCAGGTGGAGTTTCCCCGAGACACTGACTTTGGCAGTGCAGCTCTTTCAAGAAGTGCCTGCCCCGCTCCGTGCCCAGCTGATTGTTCCTGCCTCCATGCTGAAGTTCACAGCCTCCTCCGATGGGCCCGTGCAATCATCCTCTGTAGGGCTAGACTATAAATTGGGCTGTGGCTCAAGGTACATAACTTCTCACACAACAGCAGGGGTGAGGAGCTGTGGCGTAAGACCAGGAGTGAGCTGCAGGTCATAGGGCAGGAACTTCATTAACCACTGTGGTTGCTGGAGCCAGTCTCACATGAAACTACAGTTGGAAGGTTCTCAGTGGATCACATTCCTTGAACTCATCAGCACTTGCAGTTCCTCTGTGCTTATCTATTAAAGAAAATGCTCCGTGTGCCAGCTACAATAGTGGATTCAGGTTTCTCCAGAGAAAATGTACTACTGGGGGAACAAATTAACTCATAGCTATCGCAGCATAGCATTGTTATATCTATTTGGGGCTTGCATGTGCACCTTGGTTGTACATCATTCAGTCTTGCAGCACAGACAGGCATTGGAGAGAGGACCCTAATACAATCGCACAACAGTTCTTAGGGCTTGCTCCTTTGCAGAATGCAGACGTGCAGATTTGCTCAATATAGACTCATTAGTTTTTGTAGAGCCCTTCAAAGTCCATTGCTTTAATCATGATTTAGGAATAAACAAAAATTTGATTTCTTCCAAGCTGACAAGAAACCATAGTTCATGTTGCGGAAAAAATACACCCAACCTTAAGAGTGCCTATATTTAGACTTGGGCAGAAGTGCTTGAAGGTGTGGTCTTCACAGGCAATCTCAGTGTTTCACTGGGAGTTTGTGTGCAGACAAGCCTCCAAATAAGGTGTGATTCTGATGCAACCATGTGACTTGCAGAACTGGTGTCTGAGGCAAGGACCAGTCACCACAGAGAGCTATCTCTGTTGAGGCTGGTGTAAGGGAAGAGTGAGCTTTTCGGACCTCTCCTGCTGAGAAAACTTTATAAAATATTTTGCTTATAAAACTGTTTCTGCTTGGAGAGTATGGCAAAGTTCAAACTAATTATTCACCATTTTGAATGAACTCTTTCCCCCATCCTTAGGTGTTTGAACTGTCCAGCTCACAGTGAACACTTTCTCTTACTACAGTCAAGACAAAATGTGTAATGGATTTTGGCAGAGCCCCTCCCACCCCTGCCAAACTGTAAAGGAGCCTAATACTGCTGGTAAAAAAATTATAAAGAACTTCCCGCACATAGTTTCTCATCATGATAATAAGGCAAACACACAAGTGTGATGGAAAGCATTTTCTTTCTGAACTGATTTGTTGTATATATATTGCTGCTTGGAGCAACAAAGAAGCCATTGTAATGTAAAAATGTCAGTCCTCAAGTTGAATTTGTAGTTGCAGTTATCTGATTACATAAAAGAAGATGCTGAAGAACTGTAAAACTCCCAAATATTTATTCAGCAAAAAGGTTGAATCCCAGATACACTTTCCTAGCCATGCACATGTGCATGTTTCTTGTATGTCCCTTAATGTGTGCTGCACTTTATAGCACAGTTTGTGTAATTCATCACTTTGATGTACTGTACGATTTTCTGAGTATATAACAATCCTGAAATAAGTGCCGTTTTGTGGGTAGCAAGTATTTGAGTGCAGCTCACCACCTCCAGCGTGTCAGCTAGATCTATTGTGCCACTATTAATGGCATATCCAGAAGAACTTTTTTTACTCTACTCTTGAAATTCTTCTAAGACTGTATTTAGCTTTGGCAAATGTTTCCCACGTGTCTTTGAGTGGCAGTCCATCTTTTGATGTTTATATTTGCCATCTGGAGATGTCAGCTTTGTTCTACAGAAGAACTATGAAATGGTGTAAGTAAATCTCACAAAGTGGAAAAGAACATTTTTAAAAGGTTTACAAACAAATGTACCCATAAATAGTATAGAAAAAAAAGTTTTATTCGTGTGTAATGGTATGGAGATATTTTTTTGGCAAGTCACTCTATTATCTGATTTTTTTTTCGATCCTATTGCTTCAGATAACCCAAAAGGAATTGTAAGCAAGTTATATAAAAGAAATAATACATACTGTAGTTTTTAGCTTGTTCATTTCATGCATGTGATCATATGTTCAGTATGACCAGGCTCACAGTTAGTTCTTCCAGTATTCCTGGCAGATTTCCTGATTTTTGTGGATTCTTCACACAACAACTTTTGTGGAAAATATTTGAACAAAGGGTGATCTACATATAAAATATAAAACTCTCCTGGGTTCCTTGGACAGGAAGATGCAATAATTATGCATTATTATTATTATGGCTGTTGTCACTACTATTCAAACTTGCAACAATTTGAATTCAGAATCTGTATTTCCTTGTACTCAGCTACAATTCAGATAAGCATCAGAAGAGATTAAATATAACCATGTAAGGGATGTAACCTCCTGTTATGTTGCAGTAGGTTTGTTCTGCCACCACCTACTGCAGGATAACCGCTAATATCAAATTCTGATCTTGGCAGCTAAAAGGTTTCCAGTTGAACTTCGTAATTTCCATAATGTGGAATATTTGAAGCTATAGCCATGTTAAATAGAACAAGGCACAACTGACGGTTGTAAACCACAGAAGAATTAAAAGCCAGTCCCTAGAAATGTGGTAATGTTCTTTCCAGTTATTTATGCTGTTGAGATAGGCGGGACCACATACAGTACTCAGAAACGATACGCATTCATCTATGTTTATATCACCGGGAAAGGCACTGCCATCTGCCCTGAGCAATTCTCTCTCTCTACTCTTTGCTCTTTGTAAGATGAGCCCAGCTTCCATGTCATGTTAAGATTTATTGCTCGCGATCTGCTTCGAGTTGTTTTCTGGTCACCGGTAGTTTGTTTGGATTCCCTTTTCTCTTCGCTGATGGCTAGTGCCACCGTGGGACTTGGGCTTGTCAGAGTTATTTTATACATCATTAGCTCAGCAGTGCAGGGGACGATTACTTTCCCATAGAAAAGTAATTCTTCCTCAGAAGACGCATGTAAATCTTGGCTGTTGAGACAGTGGCTTTTGCAAATTTCCTTGAAAGCGGAATACTCAGGTTTTTATTCTTTGCTGCCTCACACCTTTCGCCGTCATTTATATTCCTGCCAAAGAACACTACTGAATCAGCGGCACCGCACGCTGCGTCTCCCAACCTGTGAGACCGCCTGCTTTGTGATCTTATTGCCCTTGTACGCGAGTCTTATTTACTTATTTTAATGTAATTTCAAGTTCATTTCCTTTAATGATCAAAAGCCGGTGGTGTGGTTCAGCCCTGAAAAGGAATGATACTCCAGCCCTGGCTGCCGTACGGAGAGTAAGTAGGGCAGAGGCCAGCTGGGCGGCAGCCAGCGCCCGACTCCGGCGTTTGTAGGCTGGGGAGCTCCAAGGTGAAACGTAATCGGACACACTCGAAAACTAGAGGCCGTAAATAGAATAAAACAAATAAACGCATTCAGAAAAATGAGGGCTGCGAGAGCTGGGCTCTTTCCAAACTCTCTTCCTATTTTTTTTACAAAGTCATCATTTCATTTGTATGGTAATGCAAGTTGTAGCTCTCGGCGCTGCCCTTTCCACAGCCCGACACGTGCTCGATTTTCTGTCCTGTTGCTTCTTGTGATCTAGTTTGCTGAAAGTCTCAGGTACAATCCTGTTACAGTCCATGAGTTGGGCTGGTGGGGTCAGGACACAGCAATTCTCCGAGTACATTTGGGGCTCTTCGGTGGGCGGCTGCTGCCATTCATGCGCCGGGGGGTTCATTTTCAGAGCCTGAGAGCTCCTCTGTCATTGAAACTTGTGAGAGCTCGGAGCATTCAGCACTGCCCCTGTGTTTCTCCAACACTAGGGTTTGATTTGTAGAATAATTTCTCCCAAGTCCTGTTCTGTTCCTGCTTTGGATGCGATCTGATACTACAGCAGTGCCTGCTGTTCATGGGGAACCCGGGCTTCCAGGGAGCCAGATCCGTGGTAATGGCAGCAAAGCTGTCAACCATCCCTCCACACCCCAAACACTTCAACGCCTAGGTGGACCCACATACGTGCTAATATTTCTTAGCATAGAACTCTATTAACCAAGCTGTCAGCCTGACTCAAAGCAGTTTTCATTCAGTTTTTAACTTTATGTCCTCTGACTTGTCCGTCTTTTATTTTTCCCCAATGAGCTCTGCCCATCGTTATCAAGAGTAGCACTTTCTGGAGCAGTCTGGAAGAACCTTAGCGATTTTTTGCCTTCCATTGTTTGCATTTTATTTTAATTTAAGCACCATTTTTTTTTTCAATCTCTCTGCACTGTATAGCAATATCAATGAAGCAATGTGTGTCCCACCCAGATAATGGAAATGGTTCCTCCTGTTATTAATCCGTGCTATTTGTGAAATTCCAATAGTGTTTGCTTTATTTAACAGCTGCACAGATTACCTCCCAGGGAAGGCTGCAGACTTATTAAAGCTTATGTCCCTTGAGCCTAATTCTCTTTTGTCTTTGTCTCTTGTTAGCCATTTATACTTGTGCAAGGTGTACATCAAATATTAGGAGGAGTGTATATTTGGGATTCAGTAGCATTTTATCTTCATCTGCAAAAACCTACAGTGACCCAAAAGTCATGCCAGCAATACCATACTTCTGGCCAAAGATGTCTTTTGGTGTGTTCCCACTTACAGGGGTCACTGGGATGCCAGCAGCATAGAACTATGCTGGTCACCCTTCCAAGTGTACACCAGCCCTGAAGGACTGGACAAGTCACGACGGAGAGTCACAATTCGTACCCGTGGAGACCAAGCTGGTAAAACCTAGAGCAACACTTCCACAAGCACTTCAGAAAAGTTTACACGTTTAAGTCTCCGTAAAGGACTACTTAGGTTGAGATTTCGAAGGGGGCAGAGAGTCCCTTGGTGGAATCGCAGAGGGAGTGAGCGCACTTCATAGCCAGTGGGTTCCCACTGTGATCTTTTTGTGATGGAGACAGGTCTCAGACCATGGCTCCACTAAGGGAAGCTTCAAGGCACTACTAATTACAAGTATTCCTTTCTTTGGCATTTGTCTCTGCCCCTGCCAGTGCTGCTGCAAGCTGCCCCTTTGGTATGTCAGCTTAAAAAAGTAACCCTGGGGGAAAAAATGTGCTGACTTTTCAAAGCTGGACCAGTTTCTCAATCATTCCCACAAAGAGCTGGGTTGGCTTCCCCGATGGAGTCATGCATTGGGATTTTGGGACTGGGGACTTGTGGGCAGGACGAACGGAGGAGGACGGAGGGGGTTCTGTGGTTTTGCTGTCCATGTTCTTGGTGGTTACATTCCAGATATGGAAATATATTCTAACTGGAACAGATTTACTGGGGCACTCAGGACAGAATGACTGTTTTGCAGTCAGTGCGTAAGGGTGAATTACCATACAACATGCACAGCAACTATGAAATGGAATATCCAAACAAATGAGCACCTCTGTTTATCCTTACAAACACACTCTAAAATACTGCTTCATGAGAGGCTGCAAGAAAGAAGCCAGAGCAAAAGGAAAAATCAGAATCATTCACAACTGTCAATTAGAAAGCGATGCAGTACATCAAAAAAGTAGAGACTTTATGAAAGCCAACCACGCACTGCAGTCATTTATGCTTAGTACTGGCTTGTAACCGTTGCTATATGTAAAAGGATAGCAAATAATTAACATAAAACTGGTTAGTTATTACTTGGGCCTGCAGCCAAACCATGTTATAGCTGATTTACCGTCAAAGCTTATCTGCACTCGCACTGTTCCCGCCCTTGCTCCCGTACCAGAGCGGCTGCAGTTGCAGTAACAACTGCAGAAGCTCATGTTCGACCAGGCAGGGGCATTTTTACTGCCGCGTGGCCTAATCTGGTTGTGCAGTCATGTGTGCATAGCGCAGCGTACCGGTCTGGTTTACAGCTTTTCCTTAGAAATGGCTTTAATATGCACACCAACAGTCGGCATATAAAAATCATTTCCATCGAGTGATTTGGGGATAAAGGAAAGACAGATTTCAAGGCTTGTTACTATGCTACTGTGATGGGCTTTAAAAAGGAAACATTTTTCCTAGCATGTTATAAATATCTCATCGTGCCATTGCAATCACGGGCTAGGAAACTATCACAGCTACACATGAGAAAGGCAACACTGCAGTAATATAAAATCTCTCACTCTCTTTTGTTTTCCTGATGGAGAGCTGCAAGAAGGAAAACCTGCTAATGTCCAGATGTTTTCTGGCCCTATTTTTTTAAAACAGAATTGCTTGTTGTTCACCTTAGATACTGAGGCTTTGTTTACAGTGTGTTCTGTGCTGTGAAGCGTATGGAAATACGGGCAGTCCCTGCTTGAGAAGGCTCATTTCTCGCTGAGCTGCTCCAAGGCTACATGTTCACAGGGGAACCCAGATTCAGGTTTGGGTTACCAGCCCAACACATGCACGTGCCTCAGAGGACTCAGGCATTTGAAAACATAAGCCTAAGTTTTCTAAAAGCAAGCAAGGAGTTAAACAATAAACGATATCAGGTAGCCTGTTTATTACCGTATGGTTATTTCCACTGCTGTTCTCCATAAAGTCGTGCCAGCACTTTCATTTTAAACACTGGTTTTCATTAGTTTATATAACACAGCTGTAAATATTTTTTCAGGCTGAAACTCAGCATTCAAAGTCACAAGGGAGAAACCAGCAAAAAAACCCCACCCCTGGCTACGCTGCTTTTGAACGATATAAAAGTGAAACTGCTGGGAGTGTTGCATGGGACGGGTATGTTCAACTCAATAAAAGCTTTGGATTAACAAGTGGAGGACGTACAATGCCGTCTCAGCAGAAGTGCTGCACAGGGCAGCAGTCCTGGAAAAAGCCAGGGAACAGGCTTGTGTGTTGAATCTTGAACTGGAATGGAAAAGCTCAATAAACAAAATACCAATATAGTAATGCTGAAGGAATACAATTAGTCACCACGCTCTTGACTTCTGCTCTCTGGTATTTCCACTATAAACGTGGATTGTCTCCATCGAGCACGGGGAGAGCCGCGGATATGACCATGTGTCCTTGTATAAGTAACAGAGATCAAGGATCTGATCGCTGAGGTTGAGATCATACAAGACAGCTAAGCCGTCTAACAGCCCGGTAGAAAACTAGTCTCTTTTTTTTCCCAGCCAGCCTAGTTTTCTGCCAGGTTAGTGAGCTCAGTCACTCCAGTGAAGCCTCCAAATGCTAGAGCCAATGCAAGCAAAATGGCCGGAGCAAAGACCCTCTTCACAGCGCCTGTTGATGTAGCTCAATCCCTTTGCATGACCAACCTGGAAGCATCTTCCAAGGGGGACATCTTCTCAGTAGCAGCATTGAGCAGCTGCTTCTCCCGGCTCATCCTGGACCCCGTGCCACCTCTCTGTCGGGCTGGCCCAGTTGTTTGTGCAGCCAGGTGGTGAACTGCGATGGGGAACGTATATCGTGATCAGCTGATGGGGCCAGGGTAAACAGCAACTGCTTTAGCCAGTCCGAAGCGGTACTGGCACCAGAAGCCAAACTGCAGGCTCAAGTTATTACAGTTCTTTCCATTGGCTTCAGTGAACAATAGTTAGTCCCCCTATTGCAACCCCAAATCTCAGCGTGAGTGTGATCAGTGAGCATTTTTTCCCCATGATTTCAACGGAATTTTGTTTAGAGTAAAAAACTCATCTGAGTTTTGATGTTGTTTATGAAGCTTCCAACTGTGGGCATTTAGAGAAGGTACCAAAAAGCCATTTGGGTAGCAACCCATAGAGTTTTTCCCATTGCCTTGTTTATTCCCCAGCTTTATGTGATTATTGATATTCTACAAGAGCAGCTATTTGTCTCTGCTGTGACTAGGGATGATGTAAACTAATATGAAAGTATGTCTCTTCAATCTGCACCAAAGGAAAAAAAAATAATCTGTAGCTGATAGAGGCTCCTGTGTGTCCAGCTCAGCTGAGAACACAGGCTGGGAAAAAAGCACTGGATGCCTGGGACATGTCTGCTGAAAGTGAGCATCCAGCCCTCCTCTTCCCTGTGCTTGGCCACGAATGCTATGCTTGTGTAGCTTTAGCAGTTGTGCAGAGAAAGTCCCATGCTGGTTCCCACCATGGACTTACCCATCTGGGTAGGTCAGTACCTCCATTAAAAGCCCACTTGCATTAAACCAGAATGGAGAACGACTCTCCAAAACCATAGAAGGAGGTCCAACACCTGGGGATTAACACAACGGGCCCTTTAGGCATGCAGCTCATGCTTACAGTGGAATTACTAAAACCTCACTTATTTTTGGCTTGGTTTGGATCTAGGTGCCCAATATCCAGTGTAAGTATTGAAATTTTGGCCAGGAACTCCCTAGGTGTGGTGATACCAAATGATAATTCCTGCTTGAACCTGAGAGGGTTTGGCTCTGTCAAAGGAGCTTTCAGCACATCTAGAAAAAATCAGAGGAAACAACTTGATGTCTCTGGGAGGAAGATTTGTTTCTCAGTCCCAACATCTGAAAAAATGCTTATAATTACACCTAACCTCACAGAAAAGCTGTGAAGGTTAATTAGTGTGTGCAAAGCCCATTGGTGTGTTCACGGTGAAGACTGGTGCCCTGGCAAGGGAAGGGACTAGGTGGCCCAATAACTCTGCGGTGAGTCAGTGATGTTACCTAATCCGTAGTACAGCTGTGCCGCGCAGGATGCTCACTATAAACACACTGCCTTATCGCCTGTTTACCGGGGAGGGTGAACTGGTTCAGCTAAAATAAGAACAGGAATAAACCTGCGTCTGACAGCATCTCAACCTTCCCTCCACTTATGCTCTGGCACTCCCCATCCTGGGTGAAATGAACTCCCAGAGGATTTTTTTTTTCTTGAAGTATTAATTGCTTAATTGAACAAAATGAGGGAAGATGAAAATAACCCAGAGAAACATAATTTTGTGCAGTGTTTCCACCAAAGTTTCCGAGCTGAAGCACAGCAATAAATGTCAGGGACCAGCTGCTTCCTTTCTTACATGAGTCCATGTGGAGATGGTGATTCCCTCCAGATCCCCCTTTGGGAAACACTGGCTGAGAGCATTATTTACAAAAGAAATAAAGGATGTCAGCAAACAGAGTGGACTTTATATTATTCCCTTCTCATTTTCCCTTTTCCAATCTACTGAGTGCTGTGGCTGCGTTCAGGGGACTCATAAAATCATTTGGCCCGTGGAGGCTCTGGTTCCACTCCTCTCTGAAGTCACGTCCTGTTTCCCACCACTGTGAGGGAAGGAGAATGAGGCCAAATGTTCAAAGCATAGCACAAGGGTTCAGCAGACGTTGGTTGTCCCCTCACCCTGTCCATGGGGACGCGTTACGTGCCCTGTGGCATGTCACTGTTGCTCATGTGTGGTATGAGGATAACAGCACCTTGTCACCTCTGGAGGATGCTGAGTTTCTTAGTGCTAGGTAAGTGGGCGATCATTAGAGAGAGATGCTTATGAGCAGCACAACTCCAGACATCCTAAGATTGCTGGCAATGAGGGCTTTATGTATTATTTTGATGATTACACAGCATTTACATTGCAGGAGCGATCAGATGTGCTAGAAATTGTACATACTGATAGGGAAATATAGTCTCTGTCACTAGGGGACACTTTTAAAAAGATAAAGGAGATGGAGCCTGGGGGAAAGTAATACTCTGTCTTACAAGCACACACCAAGGTAATGATTAGAGCCCTTGCACACACTTATAGATCACATCCAGGGAAATACACTTGTAGCAGAACTGTTAATCTTATCTTTCCTGCTTGGTTGTGTTTTGTTTAGAAATCCAGTTTTTGAGTCAGGAAAGGCTCATCAGAGTAGAAATGATAGAGGAGGGAGAAAGGGCTAATCAATAAGGGGATAAGAAAACTAAGGGAGATGGGGATAAAGAAGGAACAGAAAGAATGAAGGTGTGTGCAATAGGAATGGAAAAACATATCAATGGAGAATGCTAGCACGGGGAGATGACAGGGTGCGGAGTCAGGAGAAGAGCAGCATAAAGCAGTGACAACTGTCATTGGTAATTTAGGAAAAGAGTGAAAAATAGCTGAAGTTTTAAATGTGTAAATGTTGGGCTTAGGAGCTCTAAGAGGCATCAGAAAGGAACCGGTGACCACTGGGACTGAGGCAGGGATGCTACCCAAGCAAGGACAGAAGAGGATGCTGCTGCCTCCTCCCATGCTGCTTCCCTGTCTGCACCCTTTTGTTAGGTCTGCTCTTGGAGTAGTTGCTCCAAAGCCCACCAGTCTCGATCCGAGCAGTCCTGCACCCAGGTGCTAAGAAATGTGCAAAATACAGAATCAAATCCATTTGGAGTTGTCATTCATTTCAGTGAAGTCCCGAACTTAATTTGGGGCTATGTTTGGGTTTTAAGAGGAACTGATGCCAGGGTCAGGCGTTTCTTAGGTGCAGTCTTCCTCATTTACAAAAAAGCTCTTCAAAGTCATGTCTCCCTGAGCACTGCAAGAAAGCCAAGCTTGCCTTTCCAACAAACACCACTCCCGACTCCTAGTTTCTTCCCCACTTGCACTAGACATCACCCTTCACATCACCCCTTCTCTGATATTTAACTCCTGTCTTTCCATTTCCCATGCACAAGGGTGCAACCCTTCGGTCTGTAATGGTCCAAAGAAAGCTCTTTCTTTGATACTCAGAGTGTTGCCTCCCACTCACAACGCTCTGCAGCCACACTACCCCTTCAGCCGCGTCATCGCTGCTGCTGCAGTGCCAACGGCCGAGCAGGAGCAGGAAAAAGACCCAGGTTTAAAGTAACGCTTTGAAATTGGGAGAAGGGGAGGGAGGGAGAGGCATGGTTATTTTTGACCTGGATCGATTCCCTTACCCACTTCATGCTGCAGCCTCATAGACCCTTGCACCAGTGGAGCAGGCAACGGCAATGAGCTGGTGGCCGGCGGGTGTGTGCTGCTGAACCGTCCTTGCCAACAGGACAAGGGTGGCATAGACATGTGACGTGACATGCTGGCCAGAGGCTTCTGTTGCTAACACCTCAAAAATGCGCCCTTTGTTCCTCCTTCCACACGGGGAAGTTCAAGGCAGCAAGTGGCTGGAGGTGAAAGCTTTTATTCCCACAGAAAACCAGGGGTGTATGAGCTCTGCCTGACGTGGTTTGAGCTGAGCTACATTGGCCCGTCACCCAGACGAGGATCTGTTTGACTGTGCTGACTGCTCATACAACATTATCTCCGGTTTCACAATAGCAGGTGATGGTGGTAGGGGCCAGCTGTTAGAATCAGACGATCATATGTGAATCTCAGCTTTCTTTTTTCCTTTCTTAAGGTAAGCTCATGGCAGGAAAACGAGGGAAGCCTGACAGCATGACACAAAGGCTGAAGCATTCGAAGGCCCATAAAACACGCTTCAAATGTACACATTTTGTACAATCTCATTATTTTTTCAAGCTTGATTCATGACGGCTGAATCCTTGGGACTGGCAATATTCATATAATG
Source organism: Vanellus vanellus (assembly GCF_965231255.1). Classification (NCBI taxonomy): domain Eukaryota; kingdom Metazoa; phylum Chordata; class Aves; order Charadriiformes; family Charadriidae; genus Vanellus; species Vanellus vanellus. The sequence continues at coordinate 144,425,674 of NC_138906.1, forward strand.
TAAAAGAGCTATAAACATTAAAGAAATAAAAATGCACAAAGCTTCTACATCACCCGCCAGCTGCAGCCAAGCTATGCCTCATCGGGATTTATTGCAGCATCCTCAAGCAGAGCAAGTGGTGAAGTGGTACTATTACTTCTGATTACGAATGGACTGGGTAAGAGCATCGGCGCTATAAACACCCCATTATAGAATGGGCTGCACAGTACAACACCTACTATATTAATAACATTCAATTCTTCAGTTTTAAAAATAGTGCTCTCAGGAAGAAAAGCAATCGCATTCTAGTCTGACACCTGAAAGGAAATGTGGGAAGGAAATAACTGTAACTGGCACAGCTAATAATGGGTTATGATGTTACCCTCATGGGAACCAGGAGGGGAATTGTCCTGCACTTTAGACTGGAATTAGCCTGATTACTCAAACGTAAATCTGTGTTAATCCTTCTAAAAGTTAAAAAAAGCCCAGGTGAGCTTTTGGTCCCCATGGAGCTCCTCTGTGCCATTTTGATGGAAGAAAAGGGTCAGAAAGCTGCCTCCATGGTTCGTCCGAAGGTGCTCCTCATACAAGGGAGCCAGAGACATCCCTGCCATCCCCACGCAGTCTCTCCCTGCCTGCCGAGGGCAAGAAGAGGCTGAAGCAACCTGCCCTTCAGTAACCTTTACCTAACATAATGGTCCCTCAAGGCCTTTGGCAACTCCAGGATTAGAGGGTTCATCTGAACACAGAAGCTGCACCAATTTAACTTATAGCATGGCTTTGATTTGCATTCCCAGAGCCAGTTCAAGGTGTAGTTTCACAGGTTCCTAGCTCTCTGTTCCCATCCCTCTGCCAGAGGTCTGTCCCTCCCAGGGGAGCTGGTGGCCCTCGCCGTGGGTGCTCATCTTGGCTGCTTTGGTGCAAAACCTGGGCATTTTCCCACGTACCTGCCTCCATCAGCCACTTGTGGAAGGACGCTGGACTTTCGTCCCAGAGGAGCTGGGGCATGGGGAGGTTTGGTTCTGCCAGCTCACTGTGGGATGATGATGAGTAGAACAAGTGTTAAGTAAACCCCTGGGGTGGGGACTCCTGGAACGTAGCAGAGAGGGTTGTCAGCCTTTGTCAGTCAGCACAGCTGCTTCCACAGCCCCAGGGATTTCAAACCTTCCTCTCCCACACCGCAGCAGCATGCCCAAGCCACATGGCTGTGGGATAGCTGGAGGAGAAGGGGACGCGCTCTGTCTTATCCCAGGATTTATTATCTGCTGATAAGAAAGAAATCAAGATTCAGGCAGAAGGAGCAAAGGGAGGCCTTAGATGTCCTACTGGTGGATCTCAAAGTGGTTTTGGAGGTAGATAGTTTTACACCTGTTGCATAGACACCGCACCAATAGCATTGAGTAGGTGGTTGATTTGCTGAAGGTCACCTAGCAAGCAAATGACAGAACTGGGAAAAAATGTCACCTTTTCCAGTGACCCACTCACTTTACAACAGTGCCTGCAACTAAGAGCCTCTCTGGCAGAGACAGACCATAGTTAAATGCTTGCATCTTCCTCCCATGCCCTGGCCAGGCATCAGATTCGAACCAAACCTGTCCTATCCCTGCCTAGGTCCCCTTCCACCAAGCAGATCATGCACAAGGGGCCCGGTATGACCCCGCTTGCATCCGTACACCCACCCCAGAGGAGTGTGATGGGATGCACCCAAGCTTCGGGACACACCAGGCTAACATGGCATCTTCGGTTAAACTGATGCAACATTACACAGGGGCTACAACGGAAGCCCCCATGACCTCTGAGAAATAAGATAGCTGAAGGGGGGGCTTAGAGACTTGTTTAAGCCTTTGTCCCCTCACTTTTTCAGACTAAGTAGTGCATTAGCACAGCTGAAGATCCAACCTATTTTGTAGCAACCATAGATTGAATTAATCTGTCTCAACTCCAGTTATACAATGAGAGGCTTCTTTAATGGCAGGAAGTTGGCTGTCCCCATATTCTTCCCCGAGACAAAAGTTCTGGGCACTGCTAGATGAGAAAATAGCTATAGCTTTTTCTAAGGAGCTAGGGAAATAAAATCACCAGGGGAAGTATTCCAAAGCCCTTCAATTCAGCAAACTGTGTGGGCAAAGCAGTACAAGCAAAGATTACATCATCCCCAGAAACAACCAAACAGCTCTGTGAAGGTAGTTACCAACCATGATGTAAACAACTGGATAGGGGTGTGTGTAAACACTGCTAAACCAGAACACTGAGCATGTTATCCTGGAGAACAGAATGAGAGTATTTCAAGGCATATGTTAATTCATCAGCTCTCACCATTATTCCTGATCACAAGTGCTCGCGTTTCAGTACTGTCTTGGGAAGCTGTGAACATCAAAGCCCGGAGATGCGCACGCACACACATCCAGGTCCACCAGCTCTGCCAGGGAGGTATGAATCTCCAGCAAGCAGATGATAACAAATAGCAGGAAGCCCATGAAACTACATCTTAAGCCAGCTCTGGGAACGTGAATCAAAGCCACGATTTAAGTTACTTTGATTCAGCCCCTGTGTAGAGACTAGAAACTGAAAATCAAAGTGGGCCTTGGTACCTTTTTCAAGGAGGCAGCTCCATGGCCTAAATGAAAAGAGCTGGTAGCTCCCTCAGAAGCACGGGTCCAAATCTCAGATGAGATATAGGGAGAAGTTCTTTTCTCTTCTCAGAGCTGGCTACACAAAGGAGTTCACTTTGAAGTGTGGTGTTGCAATGTAATTGCTTCATATAAACTAGTATGCAGGAGCAGTCTCCAAACGAAGACACAGCTTTTACTTCCCGAGTCGTCCCTTCCACTTGGAGAAAGGGAGGGAGGATATTTCAGCCCGTACAGTGAGCTGGGACCCCACGGTCCCTGGTGGAGCTGCTGGGCTGCGGGATGGCTCCCATGGCACCAGGTGGGGCAGGTGACAGAGTGTAGCCAGAAGTCACTGATTTCCACCCAGATGTTCACACCATCAAACCCCTGTGATTCACCTTTTGGGTGGTAGCATTGTTCAAGTTCCCAACAAATCACTACAAACAAACCAGCTCTCCCTGAGGTAACTGGGCTGGTAACTGGGCGTAGGTGGCAATCGGTGTGGGGATATTTGGCATGTCAGTGCTGGACAGCTGCAAGTTTTCCAACCAAGCACAACTCACCCACGCGATTTTGGCTGCCATTTTTCCGGCTTCCTCTTCCTCGCCGGCAGCAGTGCCAGAAGAACAAGGATGCAGAGGAGGAGCAGAAGGAGCTCAATATGGCTGAGCAAGGCGCTCTCCTGGAAGAAATGCCTTTCAAATGTCTTCCCTCTTCATCACGCGCTTTCCATCCCTGGTGGGAGAGGAGTATGCTGAGGGCCACCACTGCCCCACAGGACCTGCTTCAAGGTGAGAAGAGGCACTTTTTCACATGTGATTTACCTGAGAGCTCAGACTGCCCACTCAAAAGCAGGCAGCCACCACCATCCTGAAAGGTGTTGTCAGGGCAGCATGTGAAAGTCCCCAGATCCTGGGGTGTGGTTAGTGTCACCTGTGAGGGTCCCTAATTTCACTGGCTGGGCTGGCAGCGCAGCCCTTGCTGTTGTTATCCCTGAGCCAAGGCTCCGAGTTAATGAATACAACCAGGTACCCATCACAGGGTGCAGCCCTCGCCTCGATGGGGCAGACCGCACAAGTGCAGGATCACCCCTGCTCACCTGGGTCAGTCCCATCTCGTGCTACACCACTGGTGGTACCTCAAGCCCCAAAGCTTTCCGGCAAAACTTCACCTAGGGGTTGTCTACTCTACTTCACGCCTTGTGAAAAGCTTAAGGAGGTCTTGGTCTTTAGGGTGTTTGCAATTCATCAGGTTGTCACCTGCCTCCACTGCTGGGAAAAAAAAAAAAGAGGACTGCCATCCCACTTAAGAGTGTTACTAGCTGTGCCAGGGTTTCTCCTTTAGTTTCTATAAGGTCCTGTCTGCACCCTGTCTGCATGGCTGAGTAAGATGTTGGTGGGACATCTGGATGACAGAAAAGTCCATTTAGGGACTGCAGGAGCAGCAACAGGACAGCAGTGTAGTGCAGCTCCCCACCATCACAAGCTGCATGGAGACATTAGCAGGTCCCCATTGTCACAAGCTGCATGGAGACATCAACCGGGCTTCATGAGCTAAGTGCAATCGGTCCACAGCTACAGCTGCCCCCTCGCTGCACCAGAAAGAAAGAGGGACTTGCCTCAGATGGAAAGCAGAGGCTCAGACGCTTCTAGGCTGTCTTAGCAGCCCTTGTCAGGCGCCCACTAGGGTGGCGATTTCCAGAGCATGCATCAGACAGCCCTCCTACACTGGTGCTGAGAGCAACACCTTGGGCACAGGCCTGACATAATACTAGGAATATTTGCCATGATTTGTGGTACATAGCACCACTGATATGGTGACATGACCTGCTGAGCTGTGTAGGACATTTCCTTTGCTATGAGGTGTGAGTTCTGCGTGCTCGGCAAGCCTTTATTAATTTTAAATAGAATGGTGGATGTGATTAACCGTGGGAGATATGTCAGTGTTTGTTAATACCCTCTGTACTCCTTTATTAATTTTTCATACCGTCATGGATGCGAGTCTGCTCGGGGGAAACATCACCAGTAGCACAGTGCATTTCCCTGCAGGGTCCTGTGTTGGGAGGCAGGGGGTGGAGAAGAGCAGGAGGCTCTGTATTACTGCTCTGAGTGCCTGAGTATGCTGATGAATGTATAAAACTGTGGAACTTGTGCATAACCAGTTTGAGTGCCCAAGTCCTGGCCTGTGGGGCATCCCTCCTTGCCTGCAGCATCGTTCCACAAGCTTTGTAGGCCTTTTCTAGGTTGTAATCAATTTTATATATTAGACTACATGTTGGATAATGCTGGTGCATTAAAAAAAATAATTCAGCTTTAAAATGAAGGCAAATATTAGACAAACCCCTTTCCCCCCTGGAAAGTGCAGTGCTTTAATGCTGTGCAAACAGAGCAAAGGCAAGGGGGCTAAATTAAAGGACATGGGAGATTTCAGTATACAGAGCTGGGAGCTCTTGGCACATTGTGGAGAGTCTTCCAGTGTGTATGACCAGCTTTCCCTATCTAGGAATCTTGGGAACTGGTGTGGCATGGCTTTGTAATCTGCTCACAACATCAAAGGTGGATCCACCTCCACGAACCATTTTTGCACCGGTTCTTTGATCAGGAAGAGATCTGTCTCGCATTCCCCAGCCTCTGCTCCTCCCAGAGCATCACGCTCCTGTCCTGCACATTTCCGCATTTCTCAGAGCTCAAATGAGGTCAGCAAACATTTCCTTCTTGGTTTTTCTCTTTCTTCACTCTCAGGATGCTTCAGGCACACATCTTGTAGATCCAGAGAAGTCATGGGCAGACTTTGTCCCTTCCCCACAGCAGCCGAGTTAAGGGAAAGGACTCGCTGCCCCACTTTCAGGTGCCATCCTTGGAGCCTTGCCCCACTTTTGGGAGACTCATGAAATGGTGAACCCTTCCCACCTCTCCTCCCACATGATTTCGGATCTCAGAGCAGGAATCCACAGCCATCGTGAGGAAGAGGCAGCTGCCTCTGCCATAGGGGACGTGCTGGCTGCAGTCCAGCTGCGCGGGGCTGCGGTACACACTGTGCTGCAGGACAAACAAATCATGAGAGGACAAGCAAAGCGGGTTTCTACAAAGGTTGGGGGAAACCAACTGAGATCCGTAGTTCTGTTAGATCATGAGGAGGGCTTGGCTGACGTTCTGCTCAGCTGGTAGGAGACAGCCATGAATTCGGGATCCCGGGGAAGGCAGCCAGGAGGTCCACACTTTGGGCATCTGAAATGCCATCTACCTCCCTTGCAGCCCTGCTCTGAGCCCACAGGGCCTTTAATGCTGCTTTGTGATGAATTTGAAGACTGGGGGAATCAACCATATCAAAGCCTTCATAATAGCACTGTGCGGTGTATGTCCTGCTCAGACTTCCTACAGTTGTTCTGACAGAGAAATGCCACTTCAAAATTGTTAGCAATAGGAAATGGTCTTTTGAGTTTTATATGGTTTTGCACTGGCAAAGGTGGGCTGGCTGGCAGGCAAACGGGCTGTAGGAGGACAGCAGCGGGGTGGTGGGAGAGGGAGGTGGGGAAGAGGATGGGGAGCTGGCTCTGAGGCAGGCAGGCTCCCTCTTGCATCCCGCATATGCAGGGAGGGAGATTATAATGTGCATAATAATATAATATAATGCAGCATAAACCAGTCTAAAATGGGGCTGCCATGGCGTTCATCCTCCTCTCTAGCCATAGCTGTACTGGCCTTGCACAACCAGGGCTGGCAGGGACCCAGTGCAGGGAGCTGAGCCAGCTGAAAGCTAACACCATGGGGAAAAAATGATGAGTCTTCAGACAAACCAGCTCCCTTACCCAGTCACTGTATGGTTGTACTGGTGCCAGTGCTGGTGCCAGGGGCAGGAGACAGGGGGGATGGCTGCAGCCCACAATTATCTCAAATTGAGGTCCAGCAGAGTTGTGCCCCAGCTTGGACGGCTCCTTGAAAGACATCTGCCTCCTGGCTGGCTTCTTCCTTCCTTGCCCATCCAATGTGCAGTGTGCTGCCAAAGGGGTGCTCTGCTCTCAAAGGCCACAGGTATGTTACTAAATCAAATGGCTGTGGGCTTCTTCCTTGGCCCTAAGGGCAAGTGACATGGCTAAACTCTCCTCATCCCTCCTGCTTCTTGGGAAATGTCCCTCTATTATTCACATCTCCCAGACTGGGCTGGACTGTAGTCTGGAGCCAAAATCATGCCAGGGGGTGCTCTAGTAGCACTTAAATGGCGTGACAGTGTGATGGGGTAGCTCGGGAGAGTGGATGCCGGAGCAGGGGATGGCTCACATGCAAGGATCCAGCTGCCAAGGACACAACGTGGAGATATGGGAGGAGACCCCCAGGGAGCCACCAACCGCCACACAGCAGCTTATCCTGAAGGGTTATTCAGGGTCCTCTGAGATGCGATGCGCTCTGTAAGTATAGCCATCCCCTGGCCCCAAAGTAAATTGTGTCTGTAAAAATACCGTGCAGTTCACCAGTGGCGTTGCCGTAAGGAACTGTGCCTTTCAGTGTTGTGAAGTGTTTGCGTAGCCCAAAGAAACCCAAGAGATGCTGTTCTGCAAGCGGCTTTGGGGCAAGACCTTCGACTGTCCTGGCCACTCCGTGCTGATATTTAAAGGCCAGTTGTATACCAAAAAGTTACCTTGACGGGCATGGTGGAAATTTGTCTTTCTAATCAACTCACAGATTCGCCCAGCTGACGACTGAAAATGTGCATTTCTAGACTTGCCAGTTCAGGGTAAGATCGGCTGTGAAAGCCAGAGCAGCTTTTTCTGGGTCTCCCACCCTCAGCAGTGAGGGAGGCGGAAGAAAGGCTTACAAGACAGCAAATACGGCTGGAGTTTGAGTAGAAATGTGCTATCTTGGGTGAGGAAGTTCTGCAGCCTTAGCAGGCACAAAATGTAGCAAAACCTTATTTTAGAGAGTGAATTCCCCAGATGTGCCTGGGAACAAGTCGATTGACTACAAAAGATCTATTTATCCACAATCACTATTTAGAGTAAAACTGCACTTTGATGTTTTGAAGGCACTTTCGCAATAGAGGGGTTTGCCCTGGTGTCCTTGGCCAAAAATAGCCACTTCTCTTATTTTTGTCCTGCTAACGTATGCCAGCTGGCTGCCACCCTCCATTCCTGACGCAGCTTCATTTCAGTTCTGTTATTTATGTAAAGTTTGTGCAGTGTGATTTAGGGTCCTTTGGGATGAAATGTACTACGTAAATACAAACTTTTCTTTCCAAAGCCTTTCTGTAGCCATTAAGGTCCTAATTCATCCTGCCAAGCAGGGGTTCACACCAGGGGTTGGGCAAACAGATGTGGCTCCCAGCATCTTCTGGCACCTAATGGGTTCACTCTCTGGAGGAAGCTTCCTTGAGCAACTTCTGGAAATACCGCAGTGCTGTTCAGTGCCCCAGTACTCAGCTTCAGTATGGACCCAGATTTTGAATGTCCAAGTAGAACGGTAGTTTGAATACAAGGGTTTAGTTAGGCATTTTACTAAATAAACTTGTCATTTGCAAACAGATTGGAATCTGGATTTGGAGTTTTGCATGTTCCTTCATGCTAGGCTGTAGAATAGTTTGGATCCAGCTGGTTAACTTGCCAATACAGCTGAGCGGGTGATGAAGAACAGGGTGGGCTACAGCCACCTAAGTGCTTCTCTTTCAACCTCATTATCAATAAAGACTGAGTTTGAATTTTAACAATCATCCTGACAACTCCCTCTTTTCTGTCTTTAAGTCAGATATCCCTGTAATTGAGAATAATGTTGAAGTTTACCGCTTTCACAAACAAATCCAGCCCTGCTGAGAAATTGAGAGAAGTAAATCTGGTCCAGTGCGATTATATCTTGCTATCTATGACAAGCAGGGGCCTATCCCAGCCTCTATGCAACACATATCCACAACACACACTACACAATACAAAATGCAACATCTGCAACATAGCAAAGCAAATGATCTACAAGATATAGCTGCCTATTTAAATAGTGTCCTGAATATTTATGCATAGGAATTCCTATGTCCCTTCAGCTGTAGAGGTAGTGGAAAAATAGGGCTTTCTAATATGGCTGGAAATGTAAAGAAAGCAAAAAACAAAGGTAAAGATAAAGTCTGTAAGTCCAGTGTGGTAAAGTCGAGGATCCGGGATCACACACCTACAATAGCCTTCCAGCAGTTTTTAATCAGGGGTCTCAAACCTCCACTGACTGCACCAGGAATGACATTGAAAAACAAGAGATTTCCCTTCATTTTCTGAAGCCACAAAACATAAGGCAGAACTCATGTGCCTTAACAGCAGGTGAAGCTGAAATTTCACCTGTGCCCAGCCAGCACCAGCTTCTGCCAGCTCAGGCAGAGCCTGTGACACGAAAGCCCGTCCCTGTGTTTGTGAGTTGGTAAGCAGGAAAGTCCGCAGCCTTCCTGCTACACGTCCTCCAGCTCATTCAACTCAGGTGAATGTCTCTGCCTCCGAGAGCAGCAGCGGGGGGCAAAAATGAAAGTGGGTATCTTTCTCCATGAGCCTCTGAGCTTTGCAAGGAGTTCAGCTCCCAAACCTGCAATAGGAGCAGCACATACTCTCAGGCTGGGCCTTTCATGTGTACCTCATGTCCGCACCCAAATCGTCAGAGCCACAGGAAAGGGGATCTGCCTCAAAGAGATGCTGCTGAGGGTGTCCTTGTCAAAATTCCAACATGAAAGGAGAATCGTGGGCATTTGTCCCCAGGCAAGAAAAATGAAGACCAGAAGGAACAGACTATCCATGCTATGCCTTCTGTAAAATGCTGGGGGTTGCTAATTAGAAGAGGGAGGTCCGCTCTGGCAGCCCTCCTTGCTTCCGAGAGCAAGTGCTGCTGAACGAACACCTCAGCCACCAGCAAAGCTCCTCGTAAGCACTAGGATGCCATTTTGGAGATCACCGGATGCCTTTCTCAGACAGGCTACTGGGACTTCACAAAGCAGGTGGGAGCACTGCACTGAGAATTAAAACCTGGAGCTGCTGAATTTACAACAAGCAGCAAGACTAACCTGGACATTAAACAGGCAGAGTAGATATAATCCACATCCACAAGCCAGAGCTTTAATACTCCTTTGTTTATGGGATGATGCACCTCTGCAGCCCATCCAGCAGAGGCTGTCACCCTCCTGGAGAAGAGACTCACCCCTCATACCTATCTGAAGGCAGAAGAGACCATCAGTCAGAAGAAGTCTTGGTGGCTGTGCATGACGCTACCCTAAGTGAGGACTGGAGGCAGCACAAGGCTGAGATACTGGATTTGGCTTAGCAAGTAGAGACTGCAAGGCATTATTTGGGATTAAGGTTATTTGGGATTAGGTGTTATTAGCAGTAGGCATTTTGCTGATGATGTGTGTGTGACACCAGCAGGTGAGTGTGGGCAGGACTAGTGACCATGCAGCAGGTTCCACCTAGCACCCAACAGCCTGCAAACGGCCTGACTCGTCCCCACCAAGACAATGTCCTGGACCACATCAGTTCTCTCCTGGCTTCATTACAGGTAGGGCACCACAGCAAAGACATACTTTCCAGGAGATCTAGTGGGTCCATGAGAGGTGGCACTGCACCAGGGGTCCTCACATCAAGGTGGGAAGGAAAGCTCAGGGTCCCTTGGAGCAAAAGCAGGGGTTCTGGCTGTCTCTTTGCAAGTCAGTGTGCATGCGCATAGGAGGAGGTACACCCACATTGTCCATCTCACCCTTCTTTACTATGTCTTTGCCTTCCACTCCCTTGCAAATATCTCAGTCCCCTACCCCTATCTTCCCACCACATCCTCATTGCCAGTGCAGGATCCCAGCTCCATAACTCCTGTTCTCCTACTATTCATCTAACCTAGGACACTTCTGTCCCAGGTTCAGCCCCCTCATGCACATCAAACCTGGATCAACCCCATGGCCACCTCCATCTGCTGTCATGTACCACCCAAGCCCATGCTGTCTCCTTTCGTGGCCTTCCTGGATCTGATCAGGTTCCCACTGGACTCCTGCAGCATGTGCTGGGAGGTGAGATCTGCTCCGCGTGTTACTCTCAACCAGCAGCACATGGTGCCTCTCATGTTTTCTTTTTCCAAATTCAAGGAAAGAAAGAAATTGATTTTTCAAAGGTGACTGACTCATAACTACTAGAGGCTACCCAGGGAAGAAAAGGGAAGTGTTCTGCACCCTTCCCCAAGTTCCTTTTTATCTCAGTGTCCACTACAGCTGCACCAACCTCACAGCACGTTAGTTAAAATGTAAATGTTGCAAAGGAGCTTAGGAGTCTACTTTGGGTCCAAATGGCTGAGCTCAGAACCAGCAAGGAGCAGGAACTGGCTGCAATGGTGATGCTCGTGGATCTCCAGGACTGGGGTGCCTGTGGGCACCATGCTGGTCCTTTTGCTCTAAGCAGGCACTGTGAAATATCAACATGGCATTAAAACAAAACAAAAACCCCAAGCATTGATGGAATCCTGTCATATCCAGAAAGACAGCTGAAAGACTGTACCACATATTATGTCCTTGCTGCTACTGAGGTTGCTGCTTCACTCATGATGTGTACATCACCTTCACTGAAATGTGGGACTGGTGCCAATGTGACACATTTTTAGCAGAAGTGCAAGAAAGAACACCCTCTTTTTTAAAAAAAACTCTTTGACTCCCAGGAGCTCTCATAACTCACTTTTCCTCTCCAGGATCCCTTCTTCTCACTATACTCCCTATATTTTCAGCTCCTTTTTCTTCCCATTTAGCAAACAGAAGTCCATTGCTGTGTTGGTGTTCTTGATGTGAGAGTTATGGCTACAGAAGGTGCACCACAGGCTGGCAAAGGGACTGTGGTGCATAGTTTGCCTGTCTCTGGTATCGGCTGGATTTGGGATGAGTTAAGGAGATAAGTTAGGGAACAAACAAGTGGGAGAGTGAATAGGCCAGTTGGCAGTGTGGCGAGGGTGCGTCTGCCGCTGACTAAGAGACCTAATCAATATCTTATCATTTCTCACGCCTTCCAGCTCCAGCACAAAACCTCCAGGAGTTCTCATTGAGGGATGAATTCCTCCTCCTCCTCCTCCTCAGGAGCATGCATTTGAGCTTTCTGCATGGGAAACACCCATGTCTTCTCCATGTGGCAGAAACACTTGAGTCAAGGATTATACACACCAGCTAACGGATGGACACGTGTATCCCTAGGTTCTACCTAGATACATAACGCTACCGTTACATATCTACCGAATACATATCATACCGATACATATCTACCTAGATACATACGGCTACCGCTGCGCACCCAGCACGCGGGCAGCTGGTGGGCGTCACGCAGGGCGTCACCGCGGTGAGATCGCTGCTCACCGAGCTCTGAGGAGGGCAACCATCTTGTGAAGGGGTGAGTACCAGTCACACTGTGCTTCAGCAGCAGCTGTGCTAGCTTGTCTAGTCAGGTGCAGAGGTTAGCACTCCTCACTTGTTAGACCCTCCCATTTCTTGTCAGTGTCCCTGACTACCATTGATCATGGTCTCCACCAGAAAGAGAGCTTGTTTCAGAAAGACTGTGTCAACACAGACAGAGCAACTGCCCCGAACCGTGGCCGTTCAGGTCTCCGGCTGCAGGGAGTGTCAGAGCCTGCGGCTGCCTGGTGAGGGAGACCAGGATTCCACCTGTGTGAGGTGTGAGCAGGTGCAAGATCTGCTCAGCATGGTTGTAAAGCTAAAGGAGGAGCTAGAGACACTGAGGACCATCAGAGAGTGTGAAAGGGAGATCGACTGGTGGAGCAACTCCTTGATGTGCCAAACAGAAAGGCCCCAAGGGGATACCCCCCAGAGGGTGATGGACCCCCTGCCCTCTCGGGCAGAGGTAGGGATCCAAAAAGATCATGAGGGGTGGAGGCGAGTTCCAGCTAGGTGTCATGGGCGACCCCCCTCTCTACCTGCTCAGCCTCCCCAGGTGCCCCTCCGTAATAGGTTTGAGGCCCTGGATCTTGAAGAAGATGTAGGTGAGGATGTGGTGCAAACCCCGCCTGCAAGGTCATATAGGAAGAGGCGCTTGACTCCACGCCTCAAGACTACCTCTGATAAAAAAGAACGAAGGGTAATTGTAGTAGGCAATTCCCTTCTGAGAGGGACAGAGGGCCCGATATGCAGAGCTGACCCTCACCACAGGGAAGTGTGTAGTCTACCCGGAGCCCGGATCAGGGACATCACCAGGGTACTTCCCACCCTGGTGCACCCGACAGACTACTATCCACTGCTGGTATTCCAGATGGATGGGCAGGAAGCTGCATCCCGTAGCCTGAGGGGAATGAAGCAAGATTTCAAGGCCTTGGGGCGGATGGTGAAGGACTCTGGGGCCCAAGTTATTTTCTCTTCTCTCCTTCCATCTTCACGTGATGATGTGGGATGGAATGGAAAAATTAAGTCAATAAATGATTGGCTTCAGGACTGGTGCTACAGGCAGGGCTTTGGTTTCTTTGATAACAGCTGGTTTTATAGGACACCGGTCTGGACAGTGACATGTGGGAAAGGTTTATCTCACAGGGGCAAAAGGATGCTGGGGCAGGAGCTAGCAGGGCTCATTTGGAGGGCTTTAAACTAGATTCGAAGGGGGGTGGGGTTGTTACTGAGCTTGCATTGGTGGGGCAGCACTCCCACACCCATAGGGTGAAATCGGTGTGCTCAGCCCGCTCCCTGAAATGCCTGTACACCAATGCACGCAGCATGGGGAATAAGCAGGAAGAGTTAGAAACTCTTGTTCGGTCAGGAGATTATGATCTGGTGGCAATTACAGAGACATGGTGGGACAGCTCACATGACTGGAATGTGGTCATGGGTGGCTATGTCCTTTTCAGGAAAGACAGGCCAGCCAGGCGAGGTGGTGGAGTTGCCCTTTACGTGAGAAAGCAACTACAATGTACCGAGTACTGTCCACGTGCAGTTGAGGAGCAAGTTGAGAGTCTGTGGGTGAGGATTAAGGGACAGGCTGGCAGGGGTGACACTGTTGTGGGTGTCTATTACAGGCCACCAGATCAGGGGGAGGAAGTTGATGAGGCCTTCTATGGGCAGCTGAGAGTGGCCTCACAGTCACAGGCCCTGGTTGTCGTGGGGGATTTTAACTTTCCGGATGTTTGCTGGAAGGACTACACAGCCAGCCAGCCTCAGTCTAGGAGGTTCCTCCAATGCATTGATGACAACTTTCTGATGCAAATGGTGGAGGAGCCGACTAGGAGAGGTGCACTGCTGGATCTCGTCCTCACTAACAAGGACGGTCTGGTGCAAGGAGTAAAGGTTGAAGGCTGCCTTGGCTGCAGCGACCATGAGATGGTGGAGTTCATGATCTCGGCTGGTGGAAGCAGAATAGCAAGCAGAATTGCAACCCTGGACTTCAGCAGGGCAAACTTTGGCCTTTTCAAACAATTACTAGGGGAAATCCTGTGGACTAAGCTGTTTGAAGGTAAAGGTGCCCAGGATAGCTGGTCAGCATTCAGGGACTGCTTCTACCAAGCTCAAGATCAGAGCATCCCGACACGTAGGAAGTCAAGGAAGGGAGCCAGGAGACCTGTGTGGCTAAACAGGGAACTGCTTGGCAAGCTCAAGTGGAAGAAGAGAGTTTATAGATCATGGAAGGAGGGGCTGACCGCTTGGGAGGAGTACAGGGCTGCTGTCAGGGGATGTAGAGAGGCAACTAGGAAAGCTAAGGCCTCCTTAGAGTTAAACCTGGCAAGAGGGGTCAAAGACAACAGGAAGAGCTTTTTCAAATACATGGCAGATAAAACTAACACCAGAGGCAATGTAGGCCCACTACTGAATGGGGTGGGTGCCCTGGTGACAGAAGATACAGAGAAGGCAGAACTATTGAATGCCTTCTTTGTCTCTGTCTACTCTGTCGGGGGCTGTCCTGAGGAGTCCTGTTCTGCTGAGACCCCAGGTGAAGATGAAGTCAAGACAATGGATGGGTTTGCCTTAGTTGATGAGGACTGGGTCAGAAACCAGTTAAGCAACCTGGACATCCATAAATCCATGGGTCCAGATGGGATGCACCCGCGGGTGCTGAAGGAGCTGTCTGAAGTCATTGCTGGACCACTCTCCACCATCTTTACCAAGTCTTGGGAAACGGGCGAGGTGCCTGAGGACTGGAGGAAAGCAAATGTCACTCCAGTCTTCAAAAAGGGCAAGAAGGATGACCCGGGTAACTATAGACCGGTCAGCCTCACCTCCATCCCTGGGAAACTGATGGAGCAGCTTATCCTTGGTGCCCTCTCAAGGCATATCAAGGATAAGAGGGTTATTAGGGGCAGTCAGCATGGCTTTTCCAAGGGGAAGTCATGCTTGACCAACCTCATAGCCTTTTATGAGGAAATAACGAGGTGGTTGGATGATGGCAGAGCGGTGGATGTGGTCTACCTTGACTTCAGTAAAGCATTTGACACGGTCTCCCACAGCATCCTCATGGCTAAACTGAGGAAGTGTGGACTGGATGACCGGATAATTAGGTGGACTGCGAACTGGCTGAAGGAGAGAAGCCAGAGAGTCGTAGTCAATGGGGCAGAGTCCAGTTGGAGGCCGGTAACCAGCGGAGTGCCTCAAGGGTCGGTACTGGGGCCCATATTATTCAATATATTCATTAATGATTTAGATGAGGGAATTGAGTGTACTATCAGCAAGTTTGCTGATGACACTAAGCTAGGAGGAGTGGCTGACACGCCAGAGGGCTGTGCTGCCATCCAGAGAGACTTGGACAGGCTGGAGATTTGGGCAGGGAATAACTTAATGAAATACAACAAGGGAAAGTGTAGGGTCCTACATCTGGGCAGAAACAACCCCAGGTTCCAGTATAGGATGGGGAGCTACCTGTTAGAGAGCAGTGTAGAGGAAAGGGACCTGGGGGTCCTGGTGGACAGCAGGATGACCATGAGCCAGCACTGTGCCCTTGTGGCCAAGAAGGCCAATGGCATCCTGGGCTGTATTAGAAGGGGGGTGGTTAGCAGATCGAGAGAGGTCCTCCTTCCCCTCTACTCTGCCCTGGTGAGACCGCATCTGGAATATTGTGTCCAGTTCTGGGCCCCTCAGTTCAAGAAGGACAGAGAGCTGCTGGAGAGAGTCCAGCGTAGGGCAACTAAGATGATTAAGGGAGTGGAGCATCTCCCTTATGAGGAAAGACTGAGGGAGCTGGGTCTCTTTAGTTTGGAGAAGAGGAGACTGAGGGGTGATCTTATTAGCGTTTATAAATATATAAAGGGGGAATGTCATGAGGATGGAGCCAGGCTCTTCTCAGTGGCGACCAGTGATAGGACAAGGGGTAATGGATTCAAGCTGGAACACAAGAGGTTCCACTTAAATTTGAGAAGAAACTTCTTCTCAGTGAGGGTGACAGAGCACTGGAACAGGCTGCCCAGGGAGGTTGTGGAGTCTCCTTCTCTGGAGACATTCAAAACTCGCCTGGACACCTTCCTGTGCAACCTCGTCTAGGTGTTCCTGCTCCGACAGGGGGATTGGACTAGATGATCTTTTGAGGTCCCTTCCAATCCCTAGCATACTGTGATACTGTGATACTGTGATAACACAGATACATTATCCCTGGTTGCAAGCGGTATCAGCAGCTTCAGGAATGATTAGATGTATTTTATAATGGAATTAGGAGGTTGTAAGGGAAATGGAGCCTCAAAGGAAGAAGTTCAGACATCCTGAAGAAAAAGAGCAGAGGTACTTAGGAGGATGCATATCATGCTAAAACACAAGTCCATCAGAGGCAGCTGTGTCACAAAATGAATTTATCATCTCTTGGTGTTGTTCCGCTAGAGCTGTGAAACTTCATCTGAAGATCCATTGTGAAGGCTGGAAGTCAGGTTCTCGAAGAAGTCCTCTTCTCCTGAGAAGAAGGAGACAGGATGAGTGCTACCGCAGTGCCTTGCATGTGAACCTTGTTGTCTAGCATGGAGCCATACTGCAAGACTCCCTAGCACCAAGCTCAAGTAGGACCCTCTTTGGCTTCTTGGCGGAGCACACAGGCATCTCCTAAGGCTCTTTGACTTCTCCTCTTTTTCTTCACCTGTCCTCTATGGCCCTTCATGGTGGACAGGGTTATGGTGGTTGTTAGTGGTTGCTTATCATTTCAGACAGTCTTTTTTCCTCCCTCAGGGCTTCTGACCCCTCCCCATCCTCAACCTGGCTATAAATGATGTTCCTTCTTCCTGCCTTGCCCCAACGTTTGTTCTCTATTCTCTCTCCCTCATTCTCTGAAGGGCTTGTCTTTCATCTGCCTAGGGTGGGCTCCACCGGCATGCAATGAGCACAGAAGCTAATTAGTGACTGATGCCTCAGGGTTTTAATTTGAACCTCATGGTGCAGCCATGTCATGAATGTAAATAAGGCACGTGCTTTTGTAGGGTCCTTCGAGAGCTCTTCAGTGGAGACCAACCTGCTGCCCAGGCCCAGGTGTGACCTCTACAAACAACCTCTGAAATATTCAGAAGACTTACTGTGTGCTACTCACAAACTGTTTTGAAAATTTACCTCAGTGCTCGGACTTGCAGCAAATACCATAGGGCACATCAGCGAGCAACTTGCAACTGCACACGTGCATGAAAATTGTGGAATTCACTGTGAATCTTTAGAGAGGGAACTGTGGGCAAATTTGGAGAACGTGGTCAAGCTTTCAGATTTGCCATCCATTTCTGACCTTCCCTCTGACCCTTATTTACTAAAAGAAACTGAGTTTAACCAAGGGAGTACAATCAAGGAAAAGATGCTCCTAAAGCTAAGTTATTAACATTACAAAGAAAATGAGACAACAAATCAAAATCAAATAAATGCATTGAGACGATCTCAATAATCTCAACACAAAACCAGTTAATCCTTATAAACATTAAGAAAGGCTCTTTGGGCAGCAACTGTCCCTTTGGTTACAAACATGCTAAAGTCAATTTATCACAGAAACTGGAGCTGCTTAAATAGTTTAGTTTTGAGACATTACTATCTAATGTTCACATCACACAGCCAGTTATAAAGGTCCCGTCTTAGATTTCTGTTCTCGCAGAGTAGGTAACCCTTTCCTCCCCTCTGCAGGCAGACTAAATGACAGATTTCAACAGAACAACTCTAATGAACACAATTTTGACATGTCTTATTAACCAGAAACTATCTGGGGCAGCAACAAGGGCTCTAGATTTTTTTTTTTTAGTCTAAAATATTTTTTCTTTATGAGCCAACATTTAATTCTAAAATGTTTTCTTCATGGTGCAGATTTTAGGGATGCATGCACACAGCAACACTTTCATGACATAGAGCGAAGTCTAAGAAAGTCCAGACATTTCCTAGACATTAAACACAAATAGCAAACCTTGATAAAGAAGTCACTTCCCAGAGGACTGGGCCTGGAGCTGCAGTCACGGAGGCAGCAGACATCCTCTTGGCTCAATGTTTCTCATGAACAGACCTTGTTTGGGTGCTGGCAGGGAGGCAGGAGGCAGGGACAACATGACTGGCAGAGTTTTGACTTCTCTTCTTTCAAACGACTGTGCTTGGAGAGACTGGAGAGCCAGTCTTCTCTCAACAGGCTCATTGACCTTGAAGGTGAGGTATCGCAGACTGGACCTTAAGGTTTGTGAGCTTTGCTTACTCTGCCTGGTGACATCTCCCTCCCCAGCCTGCAAGCAAATCCGGGCAAGGCCTGACTTGGAACTACCCCACATTTGAACTTAGCAAGTGGCAGGTTTGGAAAAAGTCCCATTTACATCCACAGAATAAAAAGTATTTGGTGCCTTACAGAGCAGACACTGTACGTCTGCACACATTCCCCTGAGCCTTCGTTCCCTTCCCTCCCCCTGTTTTTGTAAATAAAAAATTAAACGCGCAAGATGTTTCCTGAAGATTTTGGCATGGTCTTATCTGGATAAAAGGTCTCATGACAACTCTGTTGCCAACTTATAGAAATTTCAACACAAAACTATCCTATAAAAATAGCTGCTTGCCAGGGTTTGTTTGTTTTCTTCCCAACCATCGCTCGACATTACCCCATCTGCAAACTCAAAAATAAACGTGTACAATTTATTACTACTGTCATCGTTCTTCTCCTAAAGAAGGCAACTTATAGCCAGCGTTCTATTTTGGAAATAAGCTAGAAGTCAAGCAGTTTGTCTCTTGTGCTCCTTCAGAGTAGCAAAACCTGCCAATTATTTCTTGGCTGGGCAATACTGCCCGACGCTTCCACAGCTTATACCAAAAACCTCCTGTACCCCACCAAGAACAGCATTCCCTTTGGAGATGGGAGCGGTCATGGGGGTTTTGAGGGGTGATGAAAACTGAGGCCCCGCTGCCACATTGGCTTTGGGGGGCACAAGGAGCAGAGGGCTTTGGCTGGGTGAAGCGGGTGGCAGGAGGTGAGCATCACCCGGGGCTCCCGGCAGCAGCAGCCCCAGCAAAGAGGAGGCAGGCCCATCGCTTCCTTGCTCCAAAGAGGAGGGAAAAGACAAGACTTGGGCCCAGTTGCCTGCTATAAACATTAAAGGCTTTTTGTATGCTTATATTTTTATTTTCCTCAGAGACAAATTGTGCGGCTTTGGGTTGCCATGGTTCCTGGTTTCCCTGGTTACCCCTTGGTATGGGGTGGGGGATGAGGGAAGATGAGGGGAGAGAAGAAGGAGCCCAAAAAAGATGGGAGCCAATTGCAAAGATGTTGAACAAAGCAGATGACATTGGCAGTCTTTTTGTCCCAGGAAAAAGAACAAAAAGGCAGAATGGATATCTGTAAGCAAAGACAGTGGCTATGTTTTACACCCTTTGATGTTTTATAATTCCAAAGGGGGAGAAGACTGTGCAACAAAATTAATCACCGTTGAAAACCTGCAGCCCAGTGTTTAATACTTCCTCAAACTCAGAAACAAGAGGATCAGTGGGGAGAGAACAAAGATGCAAAAGGAGAAATCACAGCGATGGGAGCACGTGGGGCCACGTGGGGGCTGGCAGGCGAGGCCAGGCTGCCTGTACCGGCACCTACAACGGGCCAGCACGGCCAGGCAGTGGAAGAACATCGATGCCACTCCAGCTCCAGATCAAGCAGGTGGGCACAGCTCTCCTTGCCAGCCCCATCCCGCAGAGGCTGGCGCAGACTGTCCCCTTCCAAAAACCAACAGGACATTGTACATAAGGAGGGCTTCCTTACATGGCCAAGCCCCCAGTCCCTACTGAAACCCCCATGTTGTTTTCAGGCAGACAAGCTTTGAGTAAGGACTAAACCAAACCTGCGCGAACCCTCTTTATACAACTGCATGTTGGTTGCAGTGGTTGGACAAGAAATCCAATCTGATCCCAGTGGCAGCGCACCAATAATCCTCTCACCTTTCTCTTAATATCCTGTGACACAGTGATATATGTCAGGCCATTTAAACCCCAGCAGTGGAGTTCAGGTGCTGTACCAATTATATTGAGTGGACGGGGAGACATGCTAGTTGAACGGGAAATAGGTCAGAGGAATGATTTAACTAATAAATTACATTAATGAAAAGTTCTTTAGGGACCTGTTGGGTTTATAGTTCTGCAAAGGAGAAGAGGATCAGCAGGAGCCAGGAGAAAAATGAGAGAGTGGGTAGTGAGAGGACCTGGCAACAGACCTGAGTAGAGCAGGGAAGAGCAACGAACGGGAGGCCGAGGAGATGGGGAATGCCTGCTCTCTCCGGCACAGACCCAACTGCACTGGCCACTGAAATCATCTTCACATGGCACAGAGATGCTTGGGATAGCTCACATCAGGAGGAAAATCGCGACCTTAACTGAGCTCTCTGTCCAGGTCAAAATAGGCAATTTCTCGTCAAGGCTAATTAGCTGGGATATGGTGTCTCCCCAGCGCAGCAATACTGACCTCCAGCCCTGGCAGCAGCTCACTTGGACCTAGCCTGGGCACCTTTACACAGTGTTGCAGTCTCGCCACATAGAAATATCTACAGGCCTGTCCAAAATCTGCTGACGTCAAGTCTTCCCGGCACTGGGCTTTGAATCAAGCCCAAGTCTGGCGTCTAGAAATAGTTAGCAAAACTGAAACCGTTGCCAGGAACACAGTATCCTTAGGTTGCCTTCATTAACAGTTCAATTTGAAGTGATTCCTCAGGACTAATTTGCTGTGCTCTGATTGCTGGGGTTTGGAAGCGCAGGGGAGGGTTTCAGCAAGGGGCGAGTGGAGATCCTGCTACTTTCTGCAGGGTCCCGGATGAGTTGTGTGAGCTGTACCTGCAGATAAATCAAGCCAAGGCACATTTTCAAATGGTACTAATGGTAATTCATTCAGTGTCCTACAGGGAGTGCAGGGCATTACTGGGTGTTGGGCCAAAATTACAACAAGGAATAAACAAGGTACCTTTGGAGTCTACTCCCTGCCTGTGACAACAGAGAGATAACTTCAAAGTTATGTTGTCATCACTGCAAATGAAGACCTAGAGATTCGTGACATCTAATTTTAATTGTTTTGAAGTTAGATGACTGTTGTCAGCCAGGGGCGTAGCTCCACTTGTGTCGAAGGGAGGAGGGCAGCTGGGACCGTGTGCCTCAGAGGTGTCCCTTTTGGGCATCTCATGTAGGGTGGGATGAAGCCTCTCCTGGTGGTGCCTGTTTCTCTCCACCATTTTCAAAGCCCAGCCAACTAATTCCAGTTACCTGACTCCTGAGTGGACTATGTCAGGTCCCACAGGAGTACTGTCTGTGATGGCTGTTGGCAATGAAAGCTGTGTCCCCTGTCTCCCAGACCTCCTGCTGAATGTGCCCCGCATGAAACCCCTCCTGGCAGCTAAGGACAAAACCGCTGCTGGCAGGAGATGGGTCCTGGATGGGACAACTCCCCCCACAGAAGGCATTTTGGCTTTCTGGTTTTCCTGTGCCATACAGCATCCCGTCCACAGAGTTTATTGCAGGCTGTGGCTGAATTTCATTTAAGGCTGATGCTGTGCGAACCGCAGAAACAGGGCCTTTATCAGTGCAAATTTATTTTTGTAGCGAGATTTGAAGAAGTTTTACAGTACTAGCTGTTCAAAAAATAATCTTCGGCATTCATGAGATGTTATAAATTGGGGCTTTTATGTATTACAGACAGGGCAATAAATGCCAAAGGGGATTTATTGGTTATTGCTGCTCTGATAAAAGAGTCATTAAGAGTTGTAAAAGTCTAAACGATAATGGGGAGATGTTGTAAATGCTGTAAGTGAATAGAATGAAAGAACATGATACAGTTGTCAGCTGAGGTCACTTCCTAATAGTTTATAACTCTCTTCTAACCATTGAAGAGAAGCCTGGGTTTACCCAGCCAGGCAACTGAAAATGCCCATCAGTCACTCCAGTTGGGGTACTGGGGCTGCCTAACCAGCACTTTACTGACTGGCATCCTGAGAAAGCCTGAGCCTATAGAGTAAGCCTATACCATGCGGGAACCGATCTCTGAAAGGGCAAGTACGGAGCACGGGAGTGCATCACATGTGGGACAGCACCAGGGGCCGTTCTCAGCAAGGTACTAAAATGGTCAGACCTATGTGTCCTGAATCTGCAGCTGTGATGGAGACAAACCCCATCTTCTTCTTAAATGCAAAGGGAGTTTTGTCTGAAATACTCCTGCAGGACTGCCGATGACTTAGCAACACTATTTGCTTTATCTGCCCTGCACACAGCATCTGACCAATGAGTCTCATCAAAATTTAAATGCGAAAATGATTTTAAAATGAACACCATCAATTCCCACAGCTTATTATATGCAGAGCTGCTGACAGGACCTGTTATTAAGGTCTCCAGCATGTCCCATTAGGAGCCTTGTTTTCTGTTGCTTGTGATTTTGTCAAACTTGAACCCAAATTTTTCACTCCAAATCTCTGTCTCCTGTTGAATTACTGCAGAAAATTTCAGGCAGATCAGCGCAGCTGTGTCCAGCTGTGAGGCTAGAGGAAAAGACATCATTCTGCCTGTGTTAAAATAAGACACTGGTGACTTTTTCTTTGAGGAAGCCTAATTTCTCTATACTTAGAAGTCTGTCATGGCAGCGTTATTTTGTTTTAGCTACTTTTTGCAGTTTCATAGGAAAATTAGAGAAATCTGGTCAATTATGTTGTCTGGGAGAAAAATAAATCAGCATGTACCCAATCAAGATGCTGAGGCATCACACCCGACTTCCCTGGGGTGCTCCAGCCCAAGGTGGCCATGACTTTACCTGCAGTTACAAATGGGAAGCCCTATTGGTCCAGTGAGGGCTAGATGCCAGAAGTAAGGGGAAACGGTGATTTTAGGTCCCTAACGCAACCTGTGAATGCAGCTGTGAAGAAGAAGTCGCCCAATGTGAATGTAGAGCTGTGGAAAATTTAAGGCCTGATTTATAGGACACAGGCAGGATAAATTGCGGGAAGGAGGGAGAGGAGGTTTACACCAGGGCAAGGAATTGTGGATGGAGATGGAGTGTCTGTACAGGAGGCTTTCAGTTTTGCTGGTGAGTTGAGTGGGCTTCATGGCGAAACACCTGAGGGAGTGTTTTCCCCACTCCCCTGCGCGGGTGAAGCCCTCACCCTCCTCCTCCTCAGCAGCGTTATTGCAATTGCCAGGTCAAACATCCACAGATGGAAAATGCCTGCGACTCCCTACACATCTTCTGTTTTTCTGAGCTACTCCAGCGATACGATCATATGAAAAAAAACCCACGTAAGAATAAATAGCTCTGTTTTCAAAGCAGAAGAGTGTACAGTAAACACGGGCTGGGCACACTCAATAAACAAACTGCTCATCCTGAGCTGCGCAGGAGGGGAAGACACCAGTGGGCGATTGTGGGGCTAGAGATTGTATCATAAATCATTTGCCACTGGGAGACAAACGACAGTTGAGTAAGGACCCTTAATTCCAGCATTTCTTAACTTCCAAGTGTTTGCCTTTGCAACCCAATCGCATTTTCAGCTTCTGTGATGCATACGATATCGTGGCATGCTGTGTATCAAAACACTGCAGACTCTCTCTGACCTAGTAAGAGAGGCACGTCGGGTTTATTCCCATAACAAGACTTGAGCAGGCACACTGCAGACCCGTGCTCTGCAGCAGATGAGCTAAGGAGCTTGGCATTTCACCTGGCCTTAATTCCCCCAGTCAGCACAGACCCATCGAGGCTCCTTGTGGGACCTGATGGAATGCAGAGGCTCTATAGAGCCCAGCTTGGTTAGTAACTTATTTGCTCTGGCAGGTACCGCAGCACCTTGAAATATCGATTTCACATAAGTAAACTAATCTGAAGAGGATTAAAGGACTGGCTGGCCTGTGGGCAAACAAGGTGGATATTTTTTTTTCTTAGTGGGATCTATGAGTCAACTTTTATTTGACTAGTTGGACAACTTTCAGATATTAAAATACTGAAAATACTTCTGGAAAATACTTCTAAACCCTTTACTTATTTTAATCAAAAGAGCATTGTTGTTGATTATACCTGGTTTTAAAAGCTTCTCATTTTCTGGTGAGGAGCAAGTACAATGATGCATTTTACAGCTGAACTATAAAACACAAGTCATAAAGAACTTCCAAACATCATATGAAATGAGAAGTTATTCCCTGAATTATTTGCAGAACACTCACAAGTAAGGAATTTATGTAGAGAAAATAGGGACCACTATGCCTACTCAGAAAGGAAGAAGTTCCTCAATGAACTAGTATGAGCAACTATAACTGCAAACAACATTTTAAAAAACAGCAACAGTATTAGAGAAGGCTTCTCAGACAAATATCTTCAAGCAACTGACCAATTATGACATTACTAAGAAAAAAATCAGACAGGTCCCAGTCCTGCAAAGGCCTCAGCAAATTATCAGCATCCTCAGAGAGGATAACCTCATTTCCAGGGCACTGCTGAGAACAACCAGACAAGTTGGTTTTGTCTTCCATTTCGTTTTTGTCTTCTTGTTATTGCAAATGGCATGCTGTTGTTTTGGTTTCCAGCACTTATGGTTAAGCTACTTATAAACAGCATGACTGTATCTTCACCCATGGAAATGATGGTGGATTTATTCACACTTGTGTAATTGAGTGGAGAATTCTCCTCCGACCTGCGTGTTCTCACCTGGCATTCTTCCTGTTTGCTTGTTTTTAATTACTTCTAATATGCATACCGATTCTCTTAATAACTTTGCTCATGAAGTCTACATCTGCAGTGGGCTTTTAATTTACAGCTTGAATGTTATTGTTTTCATTTTCTTCTTTCCAATAACAAAGCAGCTACCGACGCTTCAGATGTGATCAGAGGATTTAAACACCCCTTCGATGTGCAATGGGACTCTCACTGCTTTACCAGTACCTTTCCTGGAGTGAGGTAGGAACACGCACAGGACTACCTCGTGGTTGTACCGGTCAGCACTTCACCCGCTGACAAGCCCTGAGCGTCCTTCTCCACAAATCCGAGGCGGGCCCCAAGTTAAGGTTACTATCTGCTGAACGCACTGCAAAAGGAAAATCAGGAGCCTCTTTCCAACCTGTATTCTCTTAATCAGTTCTGTTTCTTGACTTCTGCATCCTTCTTTCCCTTTTCACCAGTTAAAACAACCTCGCAGCCTTCATAGAAAGCAACCTGCCACCTCTACTCCAAATCCTGACTGTGATTGTTGTTTCTGTGCTTACTCATGCAGCAGTTACGGGTTTCATAAATTACAGCGTAGCACGGAGCCACCCGTGCACTAACAAACCTCACATCAGGGGATTAACTTAGAAGTCATGAGAGTAATATATCGGAGACACTTTTGCCTTCATGGTTTTGAGTCTTTCCAAGAGTCTTTCTTTCATCTAATCATGAAAGTTGGGAATTTGCTTTTAAAAAAAAAAAATAACAGAAAGCAAAACAGAAAGATAACTGAGATTCTTCCCCAGGCATGTGACTTCTGGAATGTGAGTTAAAAACAAAACATAAAACAAATATAAAGCTCTAGAAGTCATGAGAAGCAGAACCACTGCAAAAACTAATTTTTGCGTGGCATTCATTGCATTACACAAGTAAATAAACTCTGAGGTCACACAGCAAATAATGATTGTGACAGATGATATACACTGTAAAAAGTTCTAGGTTTGGTCCAGATTTTTAAATATAAACTAAATAATTTTCTGATATACTATATTTAATATACACACGCTTTAAAAGCTCTTTAACTCTGCGGTACTGTGTGGAGTAAACAAAAATCAAACTCTGTATTTACATACAGTAAATGTGCAGTGATGTGTTTTGAAAAGGACGAGAGTTAATAATGCATGAAGGGTGCTACAGGTGGAGGTGGAAGTATTGGCCTCTGGTTGCTGAAAACTTTTGAGATGCAAAGGGAGTCACACAGATTTAACTGTTAGCTTTCCTGGAAAGTTTTTCTGGGGCTTGTTGGTAAAGTTATGATTGACCTTATGCTTAGTTGAAAATACAAAAAAAAAAGAGGTTTTGTGGAAAAAAATGAAAGGGTGTCAAATTATACCAATATTAGCTTAAAGAAAAGAAAAATATTAAAAGTTTACATTTATTTACATTCTATATTAAATGAAAAATATATTGTAAAAATATGTAAAATGTAACTAATATCTTAAAAATAAATTACTGAGATAGTAGAAGTTTTGTAGACCTTTTTATTAATGACGTACTAGCCAATCCACATTCCAAAATCTCCCTTTTCTCCGCGGCTCATCCTATGTATCCATTACCTTCAGTTTGTACTTCTTGATGTTAAATCTTTTTCCCTGTTTTTAAGCCCCACAGTTGTGCTGCTCCGGCACAGCTCGGGCTCCAGGGATGGCACTTGCCGGGTGTGATCCCTCACACCTCTTGGAGCCAGCTCTCTCAGGATGGGATGAACGGCCCGTGGGAGGTATCTCCCTCTGTCCCATTACCTCAGGCGGAGCTGGGATGATGAGCCGTAGCGGCATGCTGGGCATTCGGGTGGCTCAAGAGAGGGGAGAGGAATCCCAGCCCTCTTCCCAGTAGCTCATTTCCTGGTTTTCCCAGGATTACACAGCACTGAACTGTTCAGCCCTGGGAGGAAAAGGAGGAACCAGAATAACCAAAGAAGAAATCTGATTCCACCGGGAGCTGCCTATGAAAAGCATTTAATCCGAGCTCTAGAAATGGGGAGGAAATATTAATTTGTGCCTCATTTTGAGTAACCCACATTTATAAAGCAGTGTAAAAGTGAAGGGGTCTGCTGCCCTTCAGACAGCAGAGCTTCCACAGGGAACACATTTAATGTTGACTGCCATGGGGCATCGGATCAGGTATGACAAGAGCCATTAAATCAATAAATCATTAGGAAACCAAAGGGCAGTGCTATTGGGAATCAAACAGAAAAGAGCACAAGACTGGCTAAATTCTGCACTGATCAACTTAGTACAAATTAAGTGGCAATTTGAGGGCTAACAAGGATTCAAAGAAGGTCAAAGTTCTCCCACAATGGTTGGCATCAGATGGGGCATGGCGTTTGCTAAGTGCAAAAGGCTGCCCTGCCTTTCTCCACCCCGAACCTCTTTGTGGGTAAATACAGTAATTCAACGTCCCAAATGACTTCAGTATTTCAGGCTACTACCCTGACCCTCAACTCCCTCTTTCTTGAAGCCTTGTTTATCAATGCTAACGACCTATTTCGAGGGGCAAGTCTTTATCTTGGCTGATATACTGTGTTCCCAAAGGCTGATGTAACAAGGGTCACAAATGTCTTGTGACAAATCTCTTCCATCCTCTCTAATTCCCATGTGAAATCAACTTGCATGCATCCTAGATTATATACTGCCGAGCAAGGAGACGGCGTCTTGGCGCAAGCACATTTAAATCCCCCAGGTGCAGGGAAGGAGAAACAAAGATTCATTACAGTAATAAAGTTTCAGCCTTCTAGGGATGAGGTCAAATGAGAGCAGCAGAGCGCTGGCTAACAGGAAAGCAGCATCTTATGTACATGCGAGCTATAAATAAGCTTTCCGACGCATGCCTGTTCAGCAGTGCCCACTGAGGGAAAATGTCCACCTCATCACCGAAAATTTCACAGGGCAAGAAGTGTTCATTGGGCAGTGTTGTAGAAGTAGGATTTTTTTTTTTTTCTGTCTGAATTTGCTTTCTTGGCTTATTTACCTTTGAACCTGGCCAGCAGGTGATGAGTCCTGACAATCTCTGTACGTTTAATCCAATGGAAAAATGCTGTGTGTTATTGATGCACTTAACAATTTTGTACTTACTGAGAATCCTTTCTTTGTAATGATGGAAATTCAGCATTTAGGGTAGGAACTGCTCTCTGCAATCAAGTCTGGAAATGGCAAGGGCGTGCACCAGAATGCTGCCCACTTCTTTCAAGTTATTGAAAACGCGCGTTCGTATTAATATGATTATATTACCACATATTAGGATGTTTTTGTTACAGAGTAAAAGCTACCGATCAAGATGACAAAGCAAATTGAGAAGTACAACTAATATCTAGGTTGCAACATGTTGCCATAACATTTCCAAGAAACGGGAGCCTCCTGGGAGCAGCGTAGGTGGCATTCGCTCACCTCGGAGCCCCAACGTCTCTATCAAATTGCATTTCCCTGCCACTGCGCATGCCAGAGCCTGCCTTAATTTAGTCTCTGCTCTCATAAGACCCTGAACTCCCTCCACTGCTCCCTGTTGCGGGCACAAACGGCAGCCGGAATCTCCCAGGACTGGTCTTATCAGCCTTTTGCCCCTCCATCCAGCTCAGCGGAGTTACATGACATACACATTAGCTTGGATTTAGTTCGGCACTTCTCCAAATGCCAACTGCAAAAACAGGGGTGAGGAGGAGGAGGGGGGAAAACTCCGCAAGCAGACGCAATACCCGCAGGCTGATACTTCCATTAACCTTTCTAAAGGAAAGGCGGGCACACTCGTTTTCTAGCAGTCTATCAGTTTTCTCCCCATTTATATACGTACTCTTTGCCCTGACCATAAAGTGTCTAAATGAAAATTTATTGCAGGGGACTGGCTATTGATTTGCAACCCTGCACATCTGGAAGACATGAACCAAAAAAAAAAAAAAAAAAGTCCATTCTTTGAACTAATGAAAATTTAAACTCTAGCATATAAGAAATTGTTTCAGGATAAAATTAACCGACATTTTGAATTCTCACCATATATGCTTGGTTTTAAATTATACTCAAATCCTGTTTACAAAACTCACCAGAGAAGTTTCAGTGATATTTATGGGACTATTTGAATCCAGGACCCTTACAGCGATTAATTATACCCTCCTGAGGTATATTCCAGGGAAGGGTTACGTGATTGCTGCTTCTCAGGGTCCATGATGTCAATGCGATGGATACCGTAGTCTCCCTTGAGACTATCTGCAGTGTTTTCTATGAATGAAACAAGCTAGTCCAAGACCAAGCAATTCAAGTAAACTTTCTCTCTGGGAGGGAATCCAGGTTTCCCCCTCCATCTCTTTGTGTTTCATTCCTTCACATCTCTGCCAAAAATGATGAGTTCAAGGACTATGTCTAAATTTCCTGTCAATTCCTGTCCAAGTTGTTGCTGTTGACATCCCGACTCACTGAAGAGGAAGGTATTATCCGCCTCCGTCAACAAACATCATTCTCTTTGCAATTCCTAGGGCAGGACCAAACTCTTCACCTGTAAGGTCAGAGTTACGTAAAGCTGGGAGGGATATTTAACTAATGACTCTAACATGATGTACACAGGAACAGGTAGCGTGGCCAACTAAGCTCGACCACAAAGCCTGGTTTCCCCAGATTCTCCCGTCACAGAAACCATATAAACATTTGGCACTTTCACTAGCAATATGCACCAGCACATTGAATGTTTGCTCATCTAAACTGTCCATAAATTAATCTCTTCATAAATTGCTCATTAATGATAGATCTCTCATCCACCTACCATCCAGGCTGTTTTACCTGTGCAGAAAGCACTTGCATCATCAACTCCAAAACGCCCAGAAAGGTTTACAAGGAAGTAAAGAATCTGCTTTTGTTTTGAGATGACTGTATTGACATCAAATTTCAAGTTTAGCCACTTTTTGCTTGAAGCAAACCCAGAGCTTTCCTTCCCTCCCTCCACCTGCCAATGTGTGTTTGCTTCTTGTGTAAGCATTGCACTAAGGTATTACAGTAACAGCCATTATAACACCAGTAATAATACCACTGATAATAAATATCTTGCACTAATATAGCCCCTTTCCTCTGGGGATCACACTGTGCTTTAAAAAAGTCAGTGTGAGCACCTCCTCCAGAGCTTCCATTTGAATGGAATAAGCTGAGATCGCTGCCCAGCCAGCTCCTCTCTCGTGGCATTGCTCCTTTTTGCCCCCGTCTCCATCTAAGGACACCCCTTCGATGCAATAAGGTTTCACCCAGAGCTAGATGAACGAGCTAAACAAGCTATTGGGAGTACCAACTTCTTTCACTGGAAGCAGAGCACAAATTTGAGTGCGGTGAGCATCGCAGCAATGCAGCTGTGCTGCTTTCTGCCCCCAGGGTTTGACCAACTTGATGTGTATCCAGTGATGGGACTGTTTGAGAAGAAATACGCAACTGCAAAAATGTGCCCAAGGAGAGCGGCATAAGGATGGGGAGACTTCAGATGGAACAGGAACAGAAGAGTCAAATCACGGCTCCTACGCCTAGGTTTGTTACCCCAGCTGACAGAAATGCAGCTGTCAAGAAGAGGAAGAGTCGATCTGCAAACAAGCTAGTGATATTCTAGTAACATTGTGAGCTTTGACACGTGGGGTAAATCATTCCTCTTCTTCAGACAACCCAGTTTTATCACTGGATCAATCTCTCGTCTTCATAAATTACTATTGAAATTGCAGTCAGTAATCCATTTACTAAAGAACAAGCAGGAAACAAATTATTCAAAAGTATGATGAGTCAGTGCTTTAACTAGCCCAAACACGATAGGCAAAGCTTGCTGCCATCTCTGGTGATTCCTAAGAAAAGCATTTATGTAACTGTATAGTTATGCATAATTAGACAGTGATGCGTGTCCTGCTTACGTGTTAGGTGCATTTGTTCCATGCGTTTTTCATAATGCCTCATGTCTCATAAAAGCAGTTATACAGACTGATGTAGGTGCCATTAAAACTAATAATTTCAAATGTGGCAGTTTAATTCAGACAACTCCAGACTCGGGGACCATCAGTTTTGGGAATGAAGTCAAAACCCAGCAATGCTGACTGGGAGCCTAGAAAAGCTCAGGGAACAGAACTGCCCTTCCTTGAGGAATCACACTTCTCCATAACAAACTGCCTGGCTTATGTTTGCTCCTCAGAAAACTGCAGCTTGTATTTTCAGAGCTGCTTGGGAGTTGAGAACCCGCACCCTGGGTAGAAGTTGCACCCTACGTTAAGAGCGATATATAGCCCCATCCACTTCTTTTCCTGCTGTCTAGGAAATCCTAGCAGACAACAAACAGTTCGGTAGCTTGGTAATAACTAATCTGCCCGGTTGGAGTGCGTTTTGCCTGTGTTGAAGTCTGTTTCTACTCACTCCACTGAAAAGCAGCACCAGCTGCAGAGGGCTGCTTCAGTCCAAGATGTTTTAATAACACTGGACGCAACTCTTGAGGAGGGATCTAGTGTCTGCTTAGTGTTAGGGCTATGAGTTGTATTCCTGATTTATAATCTTCAAGCATCAGGCCAAACTCCTTCCTGCTTAAAGTTGGAAACCCATCAAAAGCAGTGATACTGCCCTTCCTTCTGCCAGCAGTAACACAGCCGGACAGGAATATGGGGCTGAGGGTGGGAGTTGCTGCGTTGGGATGGGGAGAGGTGCCCAACAAGTGTATTTAATAGGACACTAAGGCACAAATACATTAACGATTGCACAGCACTGCCTCTCTGAAAAATACTTACGTGAAAAACCAAGCGTGATATTCCCAGAGCAATTTCCTGGATGTGCTCAGTTATTCCTGCTGATGTCAGTGCCAGGGACGCAGCTTCAGTGACTTCCAGTCATACTAGCCCTGCCCTGCAGGGACAACACAGTGGCTGGGAAGTGACCTGGATTCTAGCCCTTGTTTTGCACCAGCTGAAGTGTTTGCTAAGCCCTCGTCAGCACCTGTGTGATGCCACCAACTGCACTGTCATCACACAAGAGTCACCAGGGACACCACCGGGAGCTGGGGAGGCTGTGCTGCTCATGGCCAAGCAGCTGATTAACGGCGAGGATGCTGCACGTGGAGGCAAGAGGCCAGGCTGCCTT
Organism: Vanellus vanellus; assembly: GCF_965231255.1. Taxonomy (NCBI): domain Eukaryota; kingdom Metazoa; phylum Chordata; class Aves; order Charadriiformes; family Charadriidae; genus Vanellus; species Vanellus vanellus. Next base: position 144,457,413 of record NC_138906.1, read on the forward strand.
TCCATGTTGGCAGGGCAGGCTGCAGCAAGGAGCAGCACCTTCTTCCTCAGAAATGCAGCCCTGACAGCCAGACTCCAGAGACAAGAGATCCTCCAGGCTCCAAAATCTGCAGGGGATGGCTAAAAAAACAAAGGTTATCAAACCCAAGAGAAGGGAGAAAGAGGGAAATACAGCTTTGACCAACCATAGAAAAACAAACATAGCTCTGACCCAGCAGAAGTGATAGTGAAATCAGGGATGTGAGCCACAAAGGGTGTCATCATAAGCAATAAAAAACCAAATTGCGGTTTTGTAAGAGCTGACCGATGTCCTAGGTGGCAAAGCGTGAGTCAAAGGAAGTGCCGAGCTGTGAGTCATCCACCTCAAAAGGCTTTATCCTTGGATAAAAGTCAAAGAGACAGCTCAGGGAGAAAAAAGGAGTGCAGGAAAGAACCTAGGCAATGGCAGAGCACTGGGGCCCCTCGCAGTGCAGAGGCCACGTGGAGGACAAGGCTGCCATCAGCCAGTTACACTCCCTTACAGCTATTTCTGGCCGGGCACATAATACGCTGCGCGTTTTACAAATACAAGGGTCAGGCTCCTGCCCTGAGGAACTTTGTGTACAGCACAAACAAGAACTAGAGCAAGAGTAGAAAGAGGGAAGTGGTACAGAAAGCAAGACACATCACTAAGGGTGTGTGTTTAAACAAACAAAACAAACAAACAAACAAACAAATATCAAGTTTTCTCTCCTGTAGTCCTTTTACCTTGACTTTATTGCTGATATAGTGCTCCACAGGCACTTGGGCTGGAGGAGCAATACAGCAATTAGCCAGCTGACGTGGCTTGGTCTTACAAAGCAAGATAAAAAGCAAGAAACCAATACAGAAAATTACAGGTCAGATAAAGGCAACTGTGATAAGGATCAATGCATTTTTGGAGAGTGAAAACACATAGAAGAGCAAGGAATTAAAGGTGGTGCAAAAAAGGGATGGAGAAAATTATGGGATTGTCAGAAGGAAGTAGAAGGGAAAGCAGACAGGATGAGAAGCTGTACAGCATCACGCAAATCTAAACACAGGCTGACTTATGAGTTAGTTCTAGATTACAGTGAAGCAGGAGTGACGGGAAGAAGTAAAGAAAATGAACGTGCAGGATCTCATGCTGCTACAAGGGCAGTATTGGAAAATGCATCACTGAAGACATGGTAAATACAAGAGGGAAGAAGACAAAAAAGAAGAGGAAGATGGTAGTGGTAATCACATCAGTAGTGTCTTCCATTTGGGGGGGCGTAGAGGTAAAAAAAAATAATTACAAAGGCCCCAGGAGAAATCAAAACATAGAGTTACCACCAGAGAATTGAAGCACAGAGAGAACAGAGCCAAAGAGTGTTTCCATGTCACCAACTCAGTTTCAGTGCACAAATCTAAATGAGCTGCATTGATGTAATGGATATCAACCAAGTTTTACAATGAAGCAGATAACAACAGAACCTGACTCACTTATATCCCAGGCAAGGCAGGCAGGAGCTGAAGTGATCAAAAGTAGTAGAAGCTGTGCTGAGATAAAGTAGGAAAAGAATTAAATAGGTGGAAAAATCCCAAAGGTTCTATACGGTTTGTGTAGTTTAATTTTCTGAATACTTAGGTCCACTTTTAACTAATGCTTCTATATTGTCATTATCCCCCAACATCCATCCACTTATTTCCCTGCGTTCCCCATATCAGGTGGGAGAGCACAATGCAAAACTTTGGTCCCGCAAACACTTAGGCAGGCGGTATTTTTTACATCCTGGTACAACATATACAGCTTTGGGAAGGGAAGGGTCTGAAATAATAAAAATAAGCAAAACCTTGGGATACTGATAATCCAGAACCATAAATTAGAAGCCAGAAACTTAACTCCACAAAAGGCTGAAATTACAACAATGGGTGAAATATCTGAAGTTGTTACCTGATTACTGAAACTAAACTTTACAAAAATTTTTAGCCATGGGATCTTTAACATACAAAAAACGTAACAGACATAACATGGTTTGTTTACAAAATAAACAAGTACACGTTCTTTACTTTTGAGTAATGACAAATATGCCCAGTATTAACGCTTTACACTCAGGTACATCTGTGTCTGTTTGCCTCCCCTAAAAGAGAGAAAGAAAGATTGTTAAACTAGAAAGCATCAATATCGAAGACATGTAAACAAAAAGAAAAGTTATGTCTGTAGGGCTTAGAAATAATATGTAAATAGAGTGCCATCATGCAGATACATGATGCATGTTTGTACAGAGAAAGCTTAGAAAAAAACCCACAACATCCCCGTATTTATTCATTGTAATGTATTACAGCACAATGGTCAGGGCACATAATAAGCTGCCAAATTAAATAACTTCCACATAATATTAGCTACAGAAAGCATTTTGGAAGATTGAGGTGCAGCAGTAATAATATTTTCAACATTAGTCTACAAAATATTTCAGCGTATTCATTCTGGGAGAAAGAAACTTGCATGAAAGATGATTTTTGGTTCTCCCACCTTCAAATATGCAATTTTTCCACAGGAGACCTTGGGAAAAAATGAAAAACCAAGTGAGCAGGCTGGATTTTTCACTTCTCTGCTATCTGTAAAGTTGTGCGTGTAAATAACTTGATGTGCATTTATATTTCTACTGAATTCAAGGTGTGGAATGAGCCACATGCTGCAGCATCAGTAGAAAACCGGAGTTGCACACGAAATGTAACAAGGTACTGCATGAAACAGCAGGTACAAAGAAGACTTAAGAAAAACAAAATGTAGAGCATAACTGAGCAGTCATTTGTTTATTCCTGTCCATGAATTGATGGTCTAAGTACAAATATTTTAAATGATTATTGTTGTTTTGATTACAATGATTATTTGTGCTTATTCCAGTAACTTACAACAGACTCACATTATGAAAAAAATAAACCAGATCAAAACCAATTACATTAAAAATGCAATGGATAATTTATGGATCATTAAAAACATAAGCAACTCTTTTTAACTATCCAATAAATCAACGATTGCAAAAGTATTTTAGATTTTATTAAAAAATCCAGGAAACATATAAATCTCATTTTACGCTCCAATAGGACACACAAATTGGTTCAGTTTTTCCTTGCAGCTGCTAGACAAGTAACCAAATCAGTTTTTCAGCAGTTGATCAGCCATTGGCCTGACTGCATGTCAGAAGGCATGTCAGAAGACATGTGGTCCCCAAGGGGCAATTTCCACAAACCTCTTCGGTAGCTCCTCCACGGTTTGCTTCCGAGAGGCTTAAATAAGCCTAGTCACTCTGCTCAGCGATGCACTCCTGCAGCGGACAGGGCCGGCTGCAGAGAGCTACCATCGTCACAATGTCCCAACCCAAAATTGAGCCCAGGGAGCACAGCCCTCAGCAGACCGTGCCTGGGGAACTCTTTCCCTCCACACAGACATACACACATATGATGAGATGCAGGCAGCACAGATCCTGGCCAACTCTCAGTTAATTCACTCTGGTTACTTCTAAACCATTAGTTAGCAAATGGACGGTGGTCTTCAGCAATCTTTCAATATTTGGTCAATACCATCCTGCTCCCAGAGATGACGATCCTAATCTGACAGTTCATGTTCAGGGCAAGACTCCTTCAAAGGGTGACAGAATTTAGTCCAGCACACTTATGCGGGGAACGATGTTTGCACCCTGGTAGTGTACCTTGGTGCACCCACATACACATGCCCCAGGTCGTTAGAGAGAGATTCCCAACCTTTGACATTACAGGTCTGACCTAAGACAGAAAGAAATCTAAGCTGGTGTAGCTAAGCATCAGACTTGCCCCTGCCCTCACAGCGTTTGCTAGACTACCTCTGCTAAGACCACAGTCCTATAGACTCTGGAGCTTCTCAGCATACTTTTAATGCATGGGGCCTTATACACCACCTATTAAAGAACTCACCCTGACCATCTGACAATGAGTGGAGGTAAATCCCATGCAGAAAGCTAGCCTGCAGTACAGCTGTGGTCTGTTGAATGGCTGCCTGCCAACTCAAGCCTGTCCCCATGCTCAGTCCATCCCCTAGAGCTATAACAAGACACTTGGAAGACCAACAAGGTGGTCCTTGGAAGATGTGCTGCTTGGGAGCACCCTCCCCACTGGGCTGGGTCCTGCACCAGCTGTCTCGGTCTTCTCTCTGCACAGCAAGTTTCGGCTAGACTTGGAAGTCCTCCCCAGGGCTGTGGCCAACCACCAAAACACAAATTCCCTCCATGGCCCAAGCAGCTCCCTCAGGCCCGAGCTGGTGCCCACCACAAAGACCTGCAAGCAAATTTGGGGCATGGCAGGGTGAGAGCTTCTGTCCTTGACAATCCTAACCCAAGAATCAAGCATTTGGGTGTCTGCAGCGGCAAAAGGAATCAGTAGCAGCAAGACTCCTTGTTACTGAGACCTCCCAAGGTGTGTCCCCAGGTAGTGGTCAGGGAAGGCACCAGCCTTTGCCCTGGCCTGGCATCCCACGTGCAGCACAGAAGTAGCTTATGTTGCCATAGCTGCAAAATCAGGGGATTATCATATTGCAATGAACCTGGCTCCACGTATATAATCAGCTCAGCTTATTGGTATGGTCAGAACTTGGGACTTTCACCACCAAAAACCCAAGCTGCTACTGCTTCAGCATGAAATATGCTCTTTCTCACAGCACCACTACTTGTGGATTGGTGCAACTGAACACCCCGCTTCACAGACTCCCCAAAATGATGACGTCTTGACTGGGGAAGCCCATAAGCTCTCCTGCAAGTACATCAAGGTGTAGATGAGTGTTATAGCCATATCATCCTGTTCTTTGCGTCACTTCTTCAGACCCGTATCTGTTGTCATTTCAAGCATAAAGTACATAACTTCACTTTAAAGATCCTCCATCACCAGTCCTGTCCTTCTAATTTAGCTATTATCTCTAATCACACCCATCAGTGAACATGCTGGCTTCCCCAGCTCCTTTGTTAAGTTACAGAAAACACTTTTCCATGCTATCCTTTATGCTCTCCAGGCATGCCCAGCTCATGTTCACAAAATGACCCCATCCCTCCAAATCCTTCTTTTGCCAAGGTGCTGACCATAACCATGATAACAATCAGGTGGCTGGTAGGCTGAAATGCCCACCTATTCCACTGCTAAAGCATGTTTCTTCTCTTCCTTACGTTCTTTCACTGACCTCCCTTTACCCAAACACAGCTCGTTTTCACAAAAGCAGACTGGAACTTCATTGGGGATGGGAGCATCCTTTTGTCCTGCATTTGCACATCCTCTGTGACAGCAGGGTGCTGTTACTGTGCTCTGGCAGTTCATCATAGAACGGTTTAGGTTGGAAAGGACCTTGAAGATCATCAAGTTCCAACCCCCTTGCCAGAGGCATAGACACTTCCTATTAGACCAGGTTGCTCAAAGCCCCATTCAGCCTGGCCTTGAACACCTCCAGGGATGGGGCAACAACTTCCCTGGGCAACCTGTCTCAGTGCCTTACCACCCTCAAAGTGAAAAATTTCTTCCTAATACTTAATCTAAATCTACCCTCTTCCAGTTTGAAGCCATTCCCCCTCGTCCTATCACTACATGCCCAAGTAAAAGGTCCTTCTCCACATCTCGTAGGCCCCCTTTAGGTACCGGAAGGCCACAATTAAGATCTCCCCAGAGCCTTCTCATCTCCAAACAACCCCAACTCTCTCAGCCTGTCCTCATAGGAGAGGTGCTCCAGCCCTCTGAGCATCTTCTTGGCCCTCCTCTGGACCCGCTCCAACAGGTCCATGCCTTTCCTATGTTGGGGGCTCCAGAGCTGGACACAGTACTCCAAGTGGGGTCTCATGAGAGCAGAGTAGAGGAGCAGAATCACCTCCCTAATGCATCATCATGATGCAAAAAGGAGCCCAAAGCAGGTGTGCGTTGAAGCTCAACCAACCACTTCTCTCACCAGGCCCTTGCAGCTGGCCCACACTTTTGCGCGTGACTATCAAGCCTGGACTCTCCAGGTAACGCTGTGCAGGAGGGAGACCTCCCCTGCCGGGGAGGGAGGGAGTCCGCAGAGGGCAGAAGGGGTGCTGAGCGAGTAGCACTCACAGGAGATGCTCTGATGAGGGCCCAGCGGACCTGGGTGGGCCCCTCTGAAGGGGCACGGTCCCTCCGGAGCCGGGCTGGCAGGCGGGGGCGGCAGGGAACTGCACTTCGCTACCCGTGAGATGTTAGTCTGGCGGCTACGAGGCGGGGCGGGCCGACGAGAGGCCGGCGCTTCGCGCCTCCCGAGCGGACCGGTCCCGGCCGCAGGAGAAGGCCCTTTCCCTTTCCTCCCCCTTCCCCCGCCCGAAACGCGGGCCTGCCAGCCTCCTGCACCTCGGTACACCTCGGTACGCCGCCGCTGCGCTCCGGCCGCCCCCCCTCGCTCTGCCACCACAGTTCCGCCGGAGAAGGCGCCCGACGGCGGGAGCCGACGGCGGGGCAGCAGGAAGCGAGGGGCCGCTGCGCTGTGCTCCGCTCGCCGTGTTATGCGAGAGCACTCCCGCCCCCGGGGCCGACGAGAGGCGGGCGGCGGCGGCAGGAGAGCGGGCGGGGCGGTGTCGCCCCGCAGAGAGCGGCGGGGGGCCCCGGCGGCGGCGGGCGGCGGGTGCAGGCTGGCGATGGAGGAAGGTGAGGGGGGCGGCGGCGCGTGTGTCACCCTTATCCCCCTCCGCCGCCGGCGCCGGTGGGGCGGCCTGGCGGTACCGTGTGAGGGGGCGCGCGCCCAACGGCTGCCTCTGCGGGGCTTCCGCCGCCGCCTCAGGCCTCCGAGCTGAGGGGCGGGGAGGGAGGTCGGTGTGGCCCCGGCCGGCGCTTGCCGTGCCCTGCCGGCTTGGGGCCGCTTCCCCCGGCGCAGGTCGGCGTTGGGGCTGCGGCTGGGGCTTGCGGGTTTGTGTCGGGTAGTAACGCACGTCCGATGGAGGTAAAAGGCCCGCCTGCAGGACGGGGAGTCGGCCTCCCCCGGCAGCGCTGTTCCCACCGCCGCGGCGGCGGCGGCTGGTGGCCGTGCCGGCTCAGGCCTGAACGATCCCTCCTCGGCGGCCCCCTGGGGCCCCGCTGACGAGGCCTCCCTCTTCCCCGCCCAGGGCGGCCCATCGTTTGCAGCACCAAGCGGGAGGAAGCTGGGTGCATGTGGGCCCAGAAACTTGGGGGCTGTTTCTTTTCCTTCGCCCGGCGTTGCACCCCGGGGCGGCATCCGTCGGTTCCTTAGATGCCTCTGTGAGCCTGTGTTTCTTCTCTGGCATCCCTTCTGTTTCCCCCTTTGTACGTTTTAGTCTGTCTCCTCTCTCGTTTCACGGTTAGCCCCCCGCACAGTCGTTTTTGTCCAGGTCTCTTTTGTGCTGAGCCCCTTTGTGGGGAATGGGAGATGGCATTCAGTTTTCTTGGGGAAATCAGAAGAAACATGACTGTAAGTAGGCACCCAGAGACACGCAAGGGCAAGACAAGCATATGTGTTACTGTCCCATGGCATATTCCTGTTCTCAGCTGGGGTACTTTCTGAGCTGGACATGGTTTCTGTGTATTTAGTAGTCTTCGGTTGTTTGTCCTCCACAAATGTGTCCATCTTCTCTTGAATCGGTATAAAGTCTTCATTTACAGAACATTCTTTGGGTAGGAGTGGTCCACATGAAAGTGATGTGCAATGAACTGGTTCCTTTTAGCCTGACTCACTGGGTTTGTTTGATAACTTCTTGTTCCAGTATTAGAAAAGAAGGTGAATCACTGCTGCCTATTCAGCCGGTTTGTGCACTTCACTAGCTTGTAGACCTCCAGCATGTTTCTTTTGGTCATCCCCTTTTCCCGTTTGAGACACCCTCAACTTGCTTCCTTGTTCCTTGTATGGGAGCCATTGCACACCTTTGATCATCCTCGTGGCCTGTCTCTGAACATTTCCCAGCTCTGTCTTGTCCTTGTTTAGATCAGAGGACAAGAATTGCAGACCGTGCTCAATTTGCAGGCAAAAAATGGATTAATATAGTGGCACACAGGAGCAATGAGTTATGATTTTCTGCAGTAGATACACAAAAATAGATGGAATGCACATTGTCTGAATAAGAGTTGAAAAAAATTGTACTGGGAACTTGCAGGGAACTTGAAAGCGATCTTGGTTGAAAAATTGTTTGCTGGATAGAGAGGTACTAGAGGCTGTGTCATCAGTTCAAAATCCTACATTATTTTTCGTTGTCACCTTGTTTGACTTTCATTTCACCCCATTTAAAGGATTCATAGAAGTGGAAACAGCATTTTTCTTGTTTGAGGCAGCTGCAAATGAAAGAGAAGTAGCATACTTGGATCTTTTTTTGTTATTGCTTTGAGGGGGGAATCTGTTGAGCAGTCTTCAAAACTGAGGTGAAGATCATTTGCTGACTGAGATACAGTTGTTTCAGAACTAGAATTTTAAATTGTTCTTTCTTTGGGACTTTTCTGTTACCTATGCTATCTCTAGACTTTGTAAGTGTGTTACACTTCTAATATGGCTCACTTACCTTCCAGAAAAGAAATGCCTTTTCCTCCAGTGTTCTCACTGCTGTTGCTTTGATCATAACTAGAATGACAAGGGCAGACAGTGTCTTTCCAAACACATATCTGCCCATTCTGGTGATCTAGGGTTTTTTCCTCCCATTTTATTCTGTGTGGTACAAGTGATTTTTAATTGCAGTGCGCTCAGTGTTTACGTTGCTGATTAACTTCATATACATAACATGAAGAGATACTGCTGTATATGTCATTTTCGATTGACAATGATAAACGTGATACTGAACACCCTAAACATTGTTTTGTTTAGTATCTTTCCGGTTCTTACCTTGTTTAAGAAGGTAGACATTTTCTGTTCATTCCATGAAAAGTGTTATCATTGAGATCTTGGTTTGCTCAGAATAATTTATAAAATGCTTTGAAAATCCTGTTAAAACACAAATACAGGTGTCCTGATACAGGCAGACACCAGTTTATTTATATTACTATCTCTAGTTTCTAACTTTTAAATCTAATAGTTGGGAGTTAAAAGTAGACTGATTTAGACTTGAAGTAATATCCAACCAGAATAACTAAAAGCTTTGTCGTGAGATGTGAAGATTGACACTTCAAGTTTGAAGTTGAATGGCTTTATGAAAGAGCTGGTTTAAGCCCAGAGGAAATCAGTGGCTACAAAATTTCAAGCAATGTTGGACAGTAGGTCAAACTGGAGAGCTAAAAATTCTGGACCGTGAGTTAAAGTTAAACCTTTTAATCATACTTCGAAAATGACATAAATGTTGTGGGGTGTCATCTTTAATACAGTAATTATAACAGACTTATTGCAATGAGTCTTTTTGTATGGAGACTTGCACTATGTGAATTAGCCTCATTGCCTTTCAGACTGAAAAGTAAATGGGCCAGGGCTTCAAACTGCTGCTGTTTATAAAAAACTTAACAGAAGCCGAAGAAGCCCTCAGTCTTGTGATGTGATCTATGTGGCCTAGCAGACTGAGCTTTTTAATTGTATGTTAGACTAAAAATTCATCAATCTGCTTAGTTCCAGTAGATCTGGAAGCAGGAAAAAAAGTGATATTTTCTTTATAAAAGCTTTCACCATATGAACAACAGGCAGCTGTATTTAAAAGTAACGGACTAGCCCAATTTTTATATTACAGTAATGTGCTTAGTATGCTACTGTACTAGAGCAGCATAAAATCAGGATGAGAGTAGAATGGAATTGGCACCAATTTCTCCCAGCGTCTGTATCAACTTATCTAAACTGCTTTCCTTCATTTGTGTAATACATTCACCATAGAATAAACCAGTTAGCTTCCAGTTTGCATTCTGGGTAATCCCAGAGTATGGCCTCAAGAGAAAACTTATTTGATTTTTCGAAGGAATAACATAGGAATTGATTTCTGTATTGTTATATTGTTATTTTAGTTAGATATATGACATACTTTAATTGAGTCTTTCTGTCAAATATATGTGCTGTGGGATTGAATCAGTAGCAATAACTGGCTGTTACCTGCTGCTGTGTGGATTTCTCAGAGTGCGATTTTAGGTATTGTGTTGTAATAACTTAAAAAAAATGTCTTCAGGGGCAGCAGACCTGCGACAGAGAAGGAAGCAACCCTGCACAGAATCTGACAAAATGGCTCCAGAGGAGAGAAACAAAGAAAACTCAAAGCTGGGAAGATCGCCAAAATGTAAGCTACAGAATTTTTAGCCAACTTCTGATTTTTTTCATTATTCTTTTACATTTTATGGAAAGATATTTGTAGCACTGTAATTTATAACAGACTTATTTTGAATTAGGGTTTTGAATGCTTCAAAAAAACCAGGCATGCACATTAGAATTCTTTAACAATGGCATTTTATGTATTGCAGAGTAAAATGGTAGTCCTGGATTGTTTCAGGTTGGGGGAGGAGAGGGGAAGAAAAAGGGGGAGAGGCAGAGGGGTTAAGAATCTCACTGTTGTTTGAGTACAAATAAATATTTTAATTGCGCTTGGCATGGTCTTTCGTTTGGGAAGCTGAAAGGCATGAAGTAATGGTACTGAAACACTAACAGAGAAAAATTCCTTACAGCTTTTCAAGAAACAGAACTAAAACCAGGTGTAATTTTAGTCAAGTGCTTACCAACCTACCAAAACCTTTTATGTTAAAAGTGCATACTAACTTGAGGGAGCTACAGGTGAAGTAGACACCCATTGAATGAGTTTGGTAAAATTCAGATTAGTTCCTCTATTATTTAAAAACAGAACGGAGAGTAGAATGTCTCAGTATTGATGTTAGATGTGGTATTGCCACCTCTTTCAGTTAACATCTTTAAGAAGTTTGTGGTGTTTTGGGTAAAATCTAGAGTTCACTCTGTTTATTTGGAAGACACTTTTCCTTCTTGGAATTCATTTGACAATGTAGCTTACTAGAACAGAGAGAAATTTGCAGTGCAGTGTGTGAGTATTTTATCGAGAGCCCTGTGAAGCAGTGGTAAAAACTGGAAAAGAAAATTCTGCGGGACAGGAATAAACAAACCAGTTCTCGACGTACCTGTGCTGTTGATGGTGTGATAATTCTGATGCCAGTAAGTTTACTTGCTGTTGAGATATTAATCATACTTAGGGCATACTGTTTGTTTCTAAGTCCTCTGGGCTATTTTAGCTTTTTCACTATCCCTTTTCAGATATGTTAATTCAGCGTTTTGCGAAACTTTTCTTTGGCTGTCTTGCGGCAGTCACTAGTGGAATGATGTATGCTGTGTACCTCTCAACATATCATGAACGGAAATTCTGGTTTTCCAGCAGGCAGGTAAAGAATAAAGTTAAACTACTGAAACAAAAGCCAAATTGTGTCCTTGAAATAAAAGCTGATCCATGTCAGGTTGGAACTGCTTGCTTGTAGAATACCATCTTGTATGAGTCAGGCTTCTGCCTTTGATATAGTCTTTTTTTTTTTTTTTAAAGTGTTTCTCCTACTAATAGCAGTCTTGTCTTGTTATGCTTTTATATGTTTTTCCATGCCATCCTTTATCATTGGAATACCTTTCTAAAATTTGGACAAAAAAGCCTGCATACTGGGATTGCATAAGCTAAACAACAGGAATGTATGGGGTTTTGTTGTTGGGTTATTTTTTTTTTTTTTTTTAAGAACTGTGTTATTTAGTGAAGTATGGAAAGTTGAATGAATTTCAGGATTGTGAATATGAAAGGGTCCTGTGGATCTTGGGCTGACTTACGATGTGGATTTGAGTTGCTCTGACTCTGAGCATGTTTGCTAAGTTATAGAGAGCATTATATACCTGACAGAGGTGCTGTGAAGATTAATGTTTTGAGGAATACTTTGAAGATGTACAGTGGAGTCATAACCATGTGCTGTATCACAAAACCAGTCTATCTGAAAATATATAGTCTTCTATGGGAAGAGATTGCAGAAGGTGAATATATTTTTTTTTTCTAGGAACTTGAACGAGAAATTACATTTCAGGGTGACAGCGCCATTTATTACTCATTCTATAAAGAACTGCTAAAGGCTCCTTCCTTTGAAAGAGGTACAAAACCCGTTTGTTTTATTAACCTTGAAAAGTCCTGTTCCTTTTGGAGACAGTAAAAAACTCTTGCAGACTGGGGAGATTGATTTTATATTCTTCTATAGATATATCAGTCAGATTAATTATAAACTGCATGCTGACTTAACTTTTCAGTGCCTTTAAAAAAAATATTTAACTATCCTCTATTCCAGTGGATTACCTTTAATCGATACTCTGGAATAGGATTAGTATTACTCTCTCATATTGCCCCATATGGAAGTTATCATTAGTTTTGCCTATGCTACATAAGGGATTTTTTGCCATGTAAGCATAATTGATCTTTAATTTGGGAATGGGGGATGGAAATGACTGTTTTCCATACTCTGTCAGAAGATGGAATGGTTTCTGTCAAGAGTTGATCTGCTCAACCCTGTCCCTGCCAGAGGTTTCTACTCCTGTCAGATATGATGAACAGATTTTGATGAGCACTGAGTGGTGGGGACAGAAACCAACAGGAAGGAGAACAAACTGGGTGGCAACGGTCTCTCCTCCCTTTGCCCTCCTGCTCTTTATCCGGCACTGGCTCTGGAGCTCACTCACCCCAGGTTTCTAAATCAGCAGAAAACTAAAGCAATGAAAAGAAGATGGAACACTTTTGTGCTAGTTTAGTGAGTTCAGAAAGGCCACCTGGGCTGGCATGGGGAAAAGGTGAGAACTCCAGGAGAGAAGAGGGAGTGAACAGTGCTGTCTCTCAAAGGTCAGCTGCTGAATTAGTTCAGTCCCCTCATGAAACCTCATCTGAAGCTGGATAAACTTTGTAGGTATAGTTTTACTGGTTGAATGGTTTCCCAGCTGACGTGTAATTCATCAGCAACATATAAGAGGTTTCTGGTACAGTCAGTTCCTCTTTATCTCTGGGGTGATTACCCATGTGGATAGATAGACTGCCTCATTCAGGCATGCTGCCTCTGCAAACAGACAGATTCAGGTGTGTACCAGGTATTATGGGGGCACCCAGTTTTCAAAGGTGTATCATAACTGTGCTGAACCCAGTTATAAGTCTTGGTCTGGCTTGCAGAGAACGACCTGCAGGCCACACACCAAGATAGGCTCAGGGCTGGAAACAGTAATCTTGTTTGACTGTTGCATGTTGGGGTTTTTGTTATTTTTTTTTCCTCTAATATGGATTATTTTTCCTCTTCCCTTTATTGTCCTAAGTAATGATGTCAGTTTTTTAATTATAGTATTTCAGAATGGGGTATCCTCCAAGTATGCCAGCTTCAATTTCATCTCAATTCCATACAAAGGCGTATTTTGTTAAATGACTGATTCTTAGAAGTCTCAGAAATGCAGGGCTGAAAAAGGTGACGAGGCTATCATATCTGCTGACCTCTTTGTGGAGGCAGGTTTAATACATCCTGCTCATCCCTGTTAGATCTTTGTCTCACTTCTTAAGAACCTCCTGTGAAGGTGATCTGTAGGTAGCTGGTTCCAGGGCTGCATCAGTATGTTACTGAAAAGACTATGCTTCAGCTGATTAGTTTTGGGCCTTCTATTTAAAGGCTAGATCAAAAAATGGTAATAACTTTGTTGCTAAATCAGTAGGGTAGAATGGCATCTGGCACAGAAATTAGTCCTTCCTTTAAAATTAGGAGTGGTGAATCAGTTAGTAGCTTTAATGATCAAATCTGTTTCCCCCTACCTTTGAGTGCGCTTTCACTTCTTGTAAGAACAGCAATAGTAAGTGATTCAGAATATTTTTTTGTCTATAGGTGTTTATGAGTTGACACACAACAATAAGACAGTATCACTGAAGACGATAAATGCCGTCCAGCAAATGACTTTGTACCCAGAGTTGATTGCCAGTGTTTTATATCAAGCATCTGGTAGCGAAGTATGTGCATTTCTCTTACTTTCTGTGCTTTCGTTATGGTTGTGTATGTGTGTGTGAGAGACTTTCTATGCTGTATACAATAAACACATGCATTTTTTGTTGAATGAATTTAGCTAAGCCTCTCACCCGGTCTGGGTTCTCCTCAATTCTGATTGGTTTCTGGCATAAGATTTTGGGGTTTATATGCACTAAACTTTTCTGTCTGTTATTCTTTACATCTACAAACTGTATAAAAATGTGGAGAGTATCTGTGCTATCCATTAAAAACAGGAAAGCTAACTCCTTTGGAGTACAGAAGTCTGTTATAGTGGTACCTGTCTCTACCCATTCCTGAATACATACAAGGGAAAAACACTTTTGTAGATAAAGCTTTTGTCTCTTTCTGCTCTACTTGGGCTTTGTTCTGCTTACACTGCATACTTGTGTCCTCTCTCATTTATCTTTTTTTAAATTATTTATTTATTTTATATATGTTTGTCTGTGTTTGGAACCATTTTTGCCACATCTTTACTTCTCTAAGTTCCTCCCCAATGTAATTTCTTCCAGTAGTCCCGTGAACTTTATATCTCACTGCAGTATAGATTTATTAGATCTGACACATGCAATGTTCATGCTAAAGCAAATACAAAAATCATAGCACTAGCAAGCAGAGTCCTGAAGTGTGCTCTTAATTCACGCTGCTTTGTTTTCCCTGAACCCGAAATAAAAGCATGCTCCATATTTTTCTAGAATAGGGGCTGTCTCTTACCTGTTTGTAAAGCACCTAGCACACTGTTAGCAGTATGCAAATAGTAAATAGTAATAATTTCCAGCTTCAGCTCAGTTGCCGCTATGTCTCTTCGTTTTTATTTGTAATTTCAGGAAGTTATTGAACCAGTGTATTTCTACATTGGTATAGTTTTTGGACTGCAGGGAATTTATGTGACTGCATTGTTTGTAACCAGTTGGGTTATGAGTGGGACTTGGCTGGCAGGAATGCTGACTGTAGCATGGTTCATTATTAACAGGTAAGAAAAACATCTTTATACAATCTAGTTTGTCAATAAGACATTTCAAAATATTAGAGCAGATTTAAATGCTTTCTATTAAACTTTGTGTTCTCATTGTGAGAGCAAGCTCTTATGCTGAATACAAAACATTTCCCAGAGATGCACTGATTCTTATGATGCTTTTATTAACGGAAAGGCTTCCTGTTGTCCAAACCATCCACGCTGCCAGTTGAACTGACTTTATATATGTGTGTGAATACAGGAATATTCTCACACAATTCCATTTTGCAAAAACATTCCTCAGAAGGTTTTGGTTTTGTGCTGGTGAAGAATGAAAACAAAATTTCAAAGTTTCTGTAAAACAGAATTGCTCTCTGTGGCCAGCTCTAAATATTGTGATGATTGTTCTGTTGCTTAGAAGGAAATGACCAAGTGCATTTTTCTTGTAAAGAGTCTTTGATATGTTTTTTTTTAATCTGCTTTTTGTAGTGGGTTTTTGTGCAAAGTGGAATCTTCTTAGTTGATTCTGATGTCATTTTTTTTTATGTTAAAACAATTATAGGGAGCCTCATTTGGGCAATGAGAGCTTGTGTTCAAGTTCCTGGTTTGTCACCAAATAGCTCTGGGGCTTTCTGTGAACTTGAGAGCACTTGAAAGAAAAGAACTATGGAGGAGCAAAATGTTAGAGATATACCTTTGAAGTTGAACTGTTTGGAAGCGTCTTTTAGGAGTCTGAAGTCATCATGACCGAATCTGTGATTGGTAACTAAAAATACTGTTCATCAAGCTGGTGTGAACAGTGGAAAGTAAGGAGAATGGTGAATAAATCTGTATTTTTTCAACAGCAAAGAAGATTAAACACTTAACAAATTGAAAGGTCCAGTAGTTAAAAAAGCTCCAAATATGCTTCTGTAAGAGGCTTCAGAGGTAAAAATGAAAGGTGATGCTTTCAAATATCTAAATGATAGAGGAGCTTGAGGCTCCTTTTTAAAAGCATAGTAGACACAAAGACTATGTACGTCTGAAACTGATGCTTTTGATCACATTTGAAAGTGTGACTTGTGCTTCTAAGTCACTTTAGCACTTTTTAAAACTTTCTCCTACAGCTCTAATTGTGCAGATACTATCAAGTCATTGAAGACCCTGCTGCTGTTCTGGCCCATGTTCCCCATCCGTCTTTAATCTCTTGTTTTGCTGGGCAGAATTTTCCCTGTAAGACAGAGTATCTGCTGGTACTGCTGCTAAGAGGGAACACTACTTTGGATTCTAAGTATGTTGTGCTCAGCTGCCTAAATCACTTATTTAAAACATATTGTGTGAGAACTGAAAAATGCTATGGCCAAAGAAAGCTCTGTTGTCACAATGCAGGTTGGCAGAAGCAGCATGTGATGCATCCGGCTCACACAGTGTTGTGGTGGGTCAGAAAAGGCTGGAGACAGATGCTTTTTGGCTTCAGTCCTATAAATGCCACCTAGTAAGGAGACCTGCTGAATAAATGAGTAAAGATGGGACCTTCCATGCTGATACTAAATTTGTGATCTGTATCAGCAGCAAAATTGTGTCAGTATTACTTTACACCTAATACAGGAATAGTTTGCTTGCAAGGCCACACTGATAACTAGAAGTTCATTGATATTTTGGTTCTGTAAATCTTTTAATAATTTGGTTTTTCTGTACTTTATTCCAGGACAGATACAACAAGAATTGATCACTCCATACCATCAAGGGAAAATTGGGCTTTGCCATATTTTGCATGTCAAGTAGCAGCTCTCACAGGCTATTTAAAAAAAAACCTAAATTGTTCTGCTGAGGTAAAGCAAAATTAATTTCTTAATAAAGAGTTGCTGGTAGAACTGTGCTCTAGAGTAGTTACCTCTGTCGCTATTGCCCCACTAGACAGAAAACAGCAGATGTTTTGTTTGTTCTTTTCAAAACAGCCACTTGGATTTCACCTCCTCACGTGCAGTTTTTGCTAAGCGACTCGTGCCCTGCCCTGTTATGCCCCCGTGAGGGTTCAGAGAGAACAATGATAATGGTAAAGCTCAATGGTAATGAGCTGTGTGCTGTCTTTTTAAAATAAACTGATGCAGATATTTTCTCACTATGTAAACTATTTTGTTTCTCTTCCTGTTGCTTGGAGAAGATGGTGGTAACTTCCTTTCCCCATCTCTCTGTCAAAGATGTTTCTTCTGATTGGCTTTAAATGTTTTTGAATGTTTCAGTAATTACTTTCTGCCATCTGAGAACATGTTAAATATGTCTGAAGCCAGTATTTTAATTATTTCCTAAAATAATAATTAATTTCCATGGTTTCTGTTTTAATGACCCCTCAGTTACTTAGTGACAGAGATGCATAGGTATGAAATTAATGCTTTTTTTGTTTTTCTTTTTTTCTCTAGAAGTTTTGTTACCTTTTGGTGAGTGCTTCAACGTATACCTTCATGATGATGTGGGAATACAGTCATTATCTCCTGTTTGTCCAGGCTGTTTCTCTTTTTCTGCTAGACAGCTTTGCCCTGGCACAGACAGAGAAGGTATTAAAACTCTTCAACCTGCTGATAGTTGGGGTCTTAAATACAGCCTCAGAGGTGCCTGCCATACATACTGGTCAGGAGCTCCAAAGAGCACAGACTGAGTGATGACTTAAGTGTCTTGCAGCCTGTGTCCAGCTGAAGTGCATGGCATGTCAACTGGGAGAATAAAACTTAAACTCACTCTCTTTTGGCCTACTGTATTTGGGACAGTTTTCCTAACAAAAGGGTCAGAAGCTAAACAAAGCTTCCGACACCTGAAACATCCTTGAAGAGATGAAAGAGTGATGAATGATACTCAGTCATACATCCTTTTTGGCCTAACTGCCTCTTCTTTTCCGTTCCCTATTCACAGCAGGATGGGGCTGACCAAAAACTGCTCTATTGGCTCAGTGCAGTTAAGGCACTCATTTTCACCCTGAATGGCCTGACCTGTACTGATTTAGCCAATAAATAGGCTAGGCAGATGCTGAAGGCCAATTGATTTTTTCAATGCAAGAAAGTATTTGAATTTATTCTGCAAAATGGTTCTTAAAGTGTTTCAACAATAAGGCATTTTTACTCTGCCTGTTGCAATGGTATATATGCTACTTCATACATGTGCCTTCTAGTTTTGTTAGATGTAACTTCCATTTCAAACTGCATGCAATTCTAATTCATCACCTCTTCTTTCAATTGCATTTTTTTCTGTCCCTCAGCAGTGGGAAATGTTTGATCTATTTTAGTTCAAAGCAGGGTCCTTAAAATATAAGGGAGAAGATTTGCATTTTGGTAAAAGTCTAAAGAATCAAGTATCAGGGTTTATAAGATTGTCAGTAACAGTCTGCCTATTCCTGAGATAGGTTAAACAAACAAGGTATTGTGAGGGCAAGGAAAGCGCATGTTTACAGTAGTCTGTTTCACACTGATTGTGTGTTTTCATACTGTTGCATTGTGATTATTGCTTCATGCTGTATCACAGTGAGGTATTGCAGAATGGGGAGACCTTGTACAATACTACTACTTTTGGCATTTTTACAGAATTCTTGTGAAGTAATTGTGCACTAATTACTGAGGCTAATCAGGATCATTTTGATGTGAAATGCTTCCCAGAGCTAAACAGTACTCTGCTAGATCCATTAACCCCCTGATTAACAGAGGAATGGAGTGAGCTATCTACTGCTCTAAAAAGCAAGACATAAATCCACTCTTATTTTATTTTATTGTGTTGTATTTTGTTTTTTCAACAGGTTCATGAAGTATACAAAATCTACTTATTTTCTCTCTTCTTGGGCTACCTTTTGCAGTTTGAAAATTCAGCCTTACTAGTGTCACCATTACTGAGTCTTGTAGCAGCTTTAATGCTGTCTAAATGCCTTCAGGTAACTAGACTCCCCTAACTCTGAGTGTAGTTTTTATTATTTAAACTGAACTCTAAATGATACAGCATTATTAAAATATTTTTTCAGATGAATATGAAAAAAGGTACATTTTTGTCAAGATTGCTGAAAATAATGTACATCTATTTGGTGCTTACAATAACAGTGACACTCAACTTCTTACTAAAGGTAAGATTCCTCTATAAAAAGTGATTCTAATTGCCAAAATCTGAATGGAAAGTTACAGATGTATCTTGGAAAAGTCTTTTGAAGTGTTGCTTATCTTCTTGATCTGAGAGTTCATAGCAAATTGGAGTACTAAAAATTGAGTTATTTTGTATCTATATAAAAAGTGTTTGGCAAATGAAGTAGCTGTTTTTTGTTGGGGTTTTGGTCTTTTGGGCTGAGGTTAAAACATAGTATAGAAATACTCTTTAAAAATCACACTTTAGCTATTTCATAAATGTGGGTTTTGTTAGAACTCGGATGGCCTCTACAAACAGGTCTGAATATTAAAACAGTATTCTTGTGCATGGAGAAGACCTAGTAGCCAGGAACAGGTATGAGTAGTCTCAGGGTAGATGTTAATTTTCAGTTGAATTTCGATGAGAACATGGGAACAGAGACCTTCACTTAGTGTAGGAGTCAGCTAGAAGTTGAGATTACACAATGGGATTTTAGCCTGACCTTGTATTTTGATTAGCAACTCCCTCTTGCTGGTTCTAGTCTTTTACATAATTTGTTATGCTTTTCCTCTATGTCTCAAACTCACCCTGGTTGTGTTAATTGATTTAAAAATAAAGAAGCTAGTGAACCCTAAAAAGTTTGAGAGAATGCTCAGATTGGATTTTTTTTTTTTGTGGCATTCAAACTAGCCTTGCTGTATCTCCATGAAAATAAAACCTAACCTTGAAAAATATGAGTTAAATTATATAGACAGTACACAGAACTTTTGGCTGCTCAAACTATTTATGTGAAGATTACAAATGCTCATAACTTTTGCTAGGCTGCAGTCCTATTGTTTAGTGGAGCAAAATGCAATGTTCTTTGGCTTGCTTGGGTGTAAGTTATGTCTGTTTTTCATGATCCGTTTTACACTGCTCGGTAGTCTTTTGACAATTTATTGATAGCTTTTCACTTGCCCTCCTGTTGGGGTACATGAGCAAAGTGAAGGGAATGGTATTCTCATGGGAACTCTAAAGATAGATTTATTTAAGTGAAGATTTAAAATACTACACCGGTACCTTAATTGGAAAACTTAATCCACTTCGTTAGTTTTAACTAAATCTTAAGTAGTTGATTGTTCCGTGCCATTCTGTAATCTGAATGAAGTGACTATGTGAAAGCTGCTTCCAGCACTGGATAAGATTTTTCTCTGCTAAATTAATTTTCAGATGTTTGTTCCTCATAAAGAAAATGAGCATTTGCTGAAGTTCATTGAAGTAAAACTTGGCTTAAACACAACTAAGTAAGTTTTTAAACTCTTTACACCGTCTAAGATATCCAAACTTCTGAAACTGCTCTGAGAAGTATAAAATTTCAGTGGCTTGTAAGAATTTTGTAAAGGAGTTAGGGAAACAGTTTCTATTTGTCACCTGGTTTTAAGATTGAATTTAAAAAAAGATTCATATACAGAATTTACTTAGGATTTTGAGGTTTCTCAGGCACTTCAATGTTTTTCATGCCTTGGGGTGAAAGCATTTCATAGATTTTTGTTTTCTTTTGACGTTGAAGAGCAAAAACTTTCTGTACCCTGTCTAGTGTTTTTAATAAGACTTGAACGCAAACATAATAGGGTAAAGGCGGTGGTACTAATTTTTTCTAGTCTGCAAAAGAAAGGTCTCTGAAAAGAGTCATGAACTATTGATACTATCTCAAAACAGGGTTGGGTTGTGGGGTTTTATTTTTAGTTTTGTGAGAATAACACCCCAAAAAACCTTCTCTATATTTTGGAAGAAATTAGGACAAGGGACAACTTAAAAGTGAGAAGGAATTGTTGTGACTCTAATAAAAACTGCTTGCGTCTCTAAAAGAGTTGAATGTTGGTCTGCAAGAAGACATCATGGCTACACATTTTCTGGAAAACTTCAAATGCAATATTGGTAAGGATGGAGACACCTTCTGGACCCAAGCCAAGACTTGCAATTCTGTGCAGGAATTGGATCTTTCTTCTGGGAACTGCATCTCTTACAAAACTACTTCACAAACTTTCAGGGGAAGAAGTGGAAAATGACATTACATATAACTGAAATTGTTGGGGAATTTTTGGAAGACAAGATGTAATGACGTTTACTAAAATGCATTGCTTAACACACATACATGCATGTTCTTAAGTGTATTGCAAGAAAAGAAAGGACTGCTTCTGGTCATGATTTCAGTTTATTCAGGTACCAGGTATTACGGATTTTATTTTTTTTCACCCCAGGGACTTGCTACATGTTACTTTCCAGGATGTCAAACTCTGCAATGAAGCCAGTGATTGAGACAAACTGAGTGCAACTGCGCCTAGAAAATTGAGTAACTGTGGGTTGGAATTACGGTTTGCAGCACAAGAGCTTCAAGATCTGTCTCTTAAGGCCAGTTTGGACATGCCCAGCTGTTAATCTTTAAACTGATTCTGTTTAATTGAAAGTGGTTCCGTTCTCTAGTCTTCCCTCAGGGAAAAAGAAAAAGAGGGAGGAAAACAAAACAAAATAAGACAAGAATGCGTGCACGGGATCACAAGCTGCAGCAATTCCAGTTGAGAATACACAATGATAGTGCTTCTTGGCAGAGTATATAGTCTTTCTGCTCATTAATTGAGAAAGAAGAATGATCGAGTACGTTCGGCTACGGAACTAGAATTTCAGTATTAAAGATTCTATTCTTGGCAGTGCCTTGAGCTTGTTTGTGATCTCAGATTATCACTTTCCCTTCTTCATCTCCCCGTTTGGAATGAAGACAAGCATACCCTCTTGCATCAATATCTCTAAAATCTTAATCCGCTGTGACAACGAAATGCTTTGTGGTCCCCATACTGGAGTTATATGGGAGAATGAGGTTTTGTGATATAAAAGTTGTAGTCTGGTCTCTTCAGATCACAGATTCTTTTTTGGAAGATAAGCTTTTACTCTAAAAAGTACTTGCAAAGTGGTTTAAAATGATTAAACCGTAACTTCTCAAAGATTAATTTAAAATAGTTTCCTATAACATGAAGAGGTTAAACTGTGATTGGTTGTGTGCTGTTTTTTTTTTTCTAATCTGTGGTGTATTGTTATTGTTTTTAATGGGATGTTTTTGCCTTACTAGGAATTTTACAATGAATTGGCTCCTTTGTCAAGAATCTCTTCAGGCACCGTCCCAAGACTTTTTTTTGCGACTAACACAGTCATCACTGTTGCCTTTCTATATTTTAGTATTAATTATCTGCCTTTTTTCTGTAACTCAGGTCATTTTTAGGAGAATTTGGTAAGTAACTTATTTACACTGAAAATTAAGAAGTTAAAAATAAGAGGTTCATGGATGTCTAAGTGAATGGTCATGATATTTGTTGCTCCAAAGTTTGTTGCACCGTTGAGCTTGCAGGGTGTGAGCACCAGTGGAAAGGCCCACCAGAGGCTCCTAATGAAAGTTCTTTATTGATGGGCTTCTTGAGCATCCTTCCAGTCAGGGGAGCGAGTTGTCACTGGTTTGTTTCCCCACAGGTGCAATTCCTGCAGAGCTCTGGCTAATGTGTTGTGATATGATTATGTCTTTCCGTTGCCAGCGAGAAAGATACTTTGTCTGTTTTCCCCTTCCAACAGCAGTTATCTGATTGTTGGTAGAAAGTTTGTTTCTCTGTTTTGGGTTTGGGTTGTTTTGGATTTTTTTGAAGTTTACATAAAGGATGAGATGGGTGGAGTTGAGAGGATTTCAGATTTCTAATGCTTCACTGTTTGGGGTTTTTTTTAAAACTCTTGTTTACTGTGATAAGGTCCATCAGCCTTTGCTGCTCAGAACAGAGCTGAAGTAAAGCTGACTCAATTATTTTTAGTTTCACAGTGATTCACAGCTCCGTTGAGAGCACTGCTAGTGGAGCTGTCTGTTTACAGACTAAGAATAGCAACACTGTAGATCCTAGTGTAACTTGTCTTGGAAACTCAATGGATAGGAAATTATCTCTTCCTCCTAGAAGACGAATGGTGCCACTGCTCTGGTATTAGGGAAAATGTCTCGTTTGTCTGCAGCAAAAATCAATAGATTTTTTCAAGGACCAAGACTTCTAATAGATAAAGACTATACTGCTATAAATGAAAATGTTTCTCAGGTTGGATGTGTGACAGTATATTCAAAACAATGAAACAAACTTCTGTTTTTTTTGCTAGTGGTTGAAATAGCTATTTCAGTGACTCTAGTATGCCCAACAGCTTTTTAAAGAAAAGCTTAAAATAAACCTCCCCCCCATTTTTTTTTTTTTTTTAAATTTTGAAGCAGTTAGTATTCTCAAATATTTTTCCATTTGTCATGAGGAGGTTTATTCTAAAATTGTAACCTGAAATCACATCATGGTAGAATAAAATGTTATCTATTGCGTGCCTTGCTATCTCTCTTGTAGAAAGCATTTGTTGTAAGATTTTGGTTATGATTTTTATTTATAATATATTACTAGAATTTATAATAATATGACTAAAACCTGGTTTTGTTATCTTACTTTGTCATAAAAGGGTATACACATTCCATACACAATTCTCATCCTGCAGATTCCATAATTCTTCACCAAGCTAATGATATGAAGAAACTTGGTTAGAATGCACGTGCAGCATGCTTCATCTAAATGTTTGTGGAGTGTGCATGTTCTCAATTAGACTGTCTCTTATTGCTGAATTACCTTAAAATAGGATTTAGGGTCATAGGCAGTGATCCCATTGTATTAATTCACAATCATTGCTCCAGAGAGGTTACAATCTAAAACAAGGGACAGCGGGTACTGATAGATCATTGGTGAAGTAAAAAAAACAAATTAACAGTGCAACAATACTATATGACATGACACAGAATGATCTCAGTATACTGCTGACTTAACGGTCATAAAAGTATTTTTATTGGCACCTTTGCCTGAGATAATGTCTGAATTAAGTGATGTCTCATTTTCTCCAACTGCAGTGGTGAACCACTGAAAGAGACAGTTAAACTTGAGGATGGTCGAATTGGAGAGAGGCCAGAAATAGTTTATCATGTAATTCACACAATTTTACTTGGTTGTCTAGCGATGTGTTTGGAAGGGTAAGTCTGATTTTGATGTATCTCTTTTGAAAGCAACAGAGAGTTCCTAACTGGACGTGATACACCATTCACCCCTTTGAAATTCACCCCTTTTCTGAAATGTATTTGGCATTTAGTGGTACTACTTAGTAGGGGAGAGAGCAAAGATAATTTTGACTCTAAATTGGATACTGGTATGTGGTGAATTGTGCTTGGGCTCTTTAATGTTTTCTCCAAGCTTTAATGCAGCCAAAATCCAAGACACTAATTGAGGCAAATTTTTGTCACTTTCTTTGATATTTAAGTGTAATTTAAGGGTGCTGTAATTCTTTTAATATTGTATTCTAGCAAGATCTTGTGTAGTGTTTTGATGAACAGTGTATGTTCTGGAATATTGGGACATGGAAGATTTCTTAGGCATCTTCTTGTGTCTGGGCTAGCATGAAGTATACCTTTGCTTGGCATGTAAGAAGTAGCAAAACTATTTTCAAAGGTATTGTGTTAGTCCTGACAGCTACAGAAGCTAATAATGTTTGGAAGACGTTACTGTTCTAATCTTGGCCCTCAGCTAAATCAGTGTGAAGGTGGCAGACTTGTGTTTGTGTTACGCTCATCATCCTAAAATTTGAGTATTCACAAATGCTTAAAGTGAGCAGACTGTTGTGTTACCATGTAGTTGTTTTAACTTGACGAGTCTATCCTTAAGAGGCAGACAATACCAGCAAATCATAAATTGCTTATTAAATATTTTCCTTTCCTTTCTTCAGGAACTCCTTTATAGTACAGTGTCTGTACAGCTTTGCTGAATAGCTGCTTTTTATCCTTGCTTGGCTGGAAAACCACAACAGCCAAGTGACTTTACTAGTCTCTCTGTTTTTCTTTCATCCTCCCCTGAACTCTGTGAAGGATTTTGTCATCTTTGACCTTGGATCTTGCTCCTACATCTTGCAGCAGATAATCAGGTGCCTGCTCTTCTGCTAGAGATTTCCTTGGTTTACCCTTCAGTGCCATCAAATTTGATCTCAGATTGCTTGAACATCCAGACTGTGTTTGACATATGAAAAAAAATTTGAATGTTTTTATAAACAACTTGAATACAGAGGCATGTGCAGAGTCCCAACTAAGTTACTGCAATGTTTTTCAGAACAAAATATCTGTGGACACCTTATGTTTGCATGCTTGCTGCATTTGGTGTGTGCTCTCCTGAACTTTGGATGACGCTTTTCAAGTGGCTTCGACTGAAAGCTGTGCACCCAATATTGCTGGTGAGTTGCTGTTGCCAATGTCTTGGGAATTACAGCTAGCAAGCATATAACTTTTCAAACAGCTATTAACGAAGACCTATAGAAGAACCAACTAAAAGAACATGTAGTTTTGTGAGCAATGGATCTCATATAGTCTGTGTTTTCTGTCTTTCATTCTTAATATCATGCTTTCACTTGTTCTCTGGTACCTGGTGATAAAGTTGTGTTCACACTACAGCCTTTCCTTATAAGAAGCAAGGCTGTCTTCATTTCTCTCTTTCACTCATCTATTTAATTGCTTTTAACAAATCTTTGAGACCTCAGGCTCTCTGTCATATTTAGTTGAGATTGGCCAAGGTCACATACTTTTTAGGAGGAGTGCAGGAGTGAAAGTACAGGCATGCGGGCAGGCATCAATATAAGCCTTGTTTCACTAGGAAATGAGGCTAAAAATGTGATAGTTAGGTGTATTTAATTTCTGAGAGTAAAGTTGCTTCATAAAAATGATAATTGGAATTACTTTGCATAAGGTTTGTTCATGTGCAGCCATTATAGAGGAGTGTTGCAATTGAAGATGAGCTTGTGCTACAGTGCAAACAACTCCCCCACTTCCCACCCTAGCTTTGTTCTTAATACGCCGAGAGTTGCTCTGTGCAATTTTTAGCAACTTTGTGCATTTGTTTTATTAACAAAATAAGGATAGGATATTACTTACCTTAATTTCAAGAGGCTTCTAGGACTAAATATTTTATACTTCAACAGAGATTCATTGTCACTTGTGAAAATGCCATACACTGTTATATCAGAAATATTGACAGTGTTCTTCCAATCAAGGAGGGACAATATGTTCATGTACATGGTAAACACATTCCTTTATATACCTCATGCTTACTGCTATATAGATCTGCTTTTTTACTATTACCACAGTAGACATGTTAATAGCTTATTATCAAGATAATGCCTTGCGTGCATTTTTTACCAAATGTTTCCTGTACCACGCAAGCTGTTTTCTCCTTTTTGCAAAGCAAGAATTGTATCAGCTAGAATGATGGTGCACTGAAAAATGGGTTTCTGGGTTTTGCATGTCAGTATTGTTAATCTGAACAAAAGCATCAATAAGATCAGAGGTTTGAAATGCTTGTTTCATACCTTTTTCCCTTTCTCAGATTATCTCATTGCATTTGTTTGTGAGGTGTTTACTTTTCTTCTGTTCACTACATCATGTGCACATTGCATCATTGTTATTTTGAGCAGTAATTAACCATCCCTAATATTGATGGTGACATTATCGTGGGTCAAATAAGTTATTCCATGCTAAATTAGGCAAATTCTTGTTTGTGGAGAGTTTTTGCCTGGTAGAAAACCGCAAAGTTTCACCTACTATCACTCCAAGATTTCAGGCATAAATGTAGCCTAGTTTATGAACAGAATCAACAAATAGTCCAGGGTTGGAGAACGGTCTATAATCTGTTTCTTTTAACATGTATTTTCTAGGCTCTTATTCTGAGTATGGCAGTTCCCACAATAATTGGATTCAGCTTGTGGAAAGAGGTAAAAAAATGTACCTTTGTGGTTTTTATTTTGTAAGTAGGCACAATATGAGACAACATGATGAGCAAATATAATGAAATACACTTGGTGAAATGACATATATATGATGAAATAAAAGCTGTCATCCACTGAAAATGTTTTGTTTTTTTTTAAAAAAAAACTGTTTACATTTTTCAGTATGAGGTATTTGAAAACTGTGTTGTCCCAATCTTGGTTTTAGTGAGAGGGAGTGAGGTGAGATGGAGATAAAATTATGGGAGATCATACGCAAATAATCTGTTTGAAAAGCTTCCATCAAATTATAGTGGAGTTAAATCTTTTGTGTAGAGGTATGTATAACCTACAATACAGGGAAGAAAAGCTACAGCCGTTCCCATGTTTCAAATAAATACTTAGATCTTTATTGCAAGTCACAGACAAACTGGGGGAAAGATTATTTGGAAATTAGTTTTTCAATTTCCATAAGAGCAAAAAATATGGGAAATATCCCATAAAGTTTAAGTCTCTACTATACTGACATAGCTTCAAAATAGTAAGTTTGGATAGTTTTGTAAGAATTCAAATAATTATTTTTAAAAAAGGTATTCAAATATAAAAGCCAGTCTTGATCAACAGTATTTTAACAGATTTTGTAACATCTATCTTATCATAGAAATTTTGGTTGCAGTGTAATCTGGCTCTTTACACATATCTGCCAGAGCAATAGATATTCTTCTGAAAAAAAGCTATGGTTGCTCAAAAGAGTTCTGAAATCTATTACAATAGAGGAAACTACATTAGTTGACCAAAGAATTCTTTTTCAGATTATTTTTTAATAAAAGCAATGTAGGGGTTTGGACTCTAGAGGGCTTCATCCATTGCAGATCCAGCTTTTGCTTTTGAGCAGTGGTGAACAGCTTGCTCTCCGGGTTCATAACTCATCCCTGAGCTTGGAAACTTTGATTAATAGTAACGGGACAGTAAAATGCCTTGAGGCTCTTAGTCTGTTACCGTGGCTATAAATGGCTAAGTGTACAGCTCAGCATCTTTCTGCTTGGCTGCCTTATGACTCAGTCTGGCATAGTCCCTTCACGCACTAGCTTTTCTAAGAGCTGTGATTGATAAGTGAAGCTGGTTCTCCTTGGGGTGGCAGTAGCAGTTTCTCTTTCTGTCATCTCCTGTTCTGGGGACAGTTCAGGCTTATCTGTAGCTTTCAGCCCTGATGTGAACATACGGCAGCTGTTCTTGTGCTACCCTAACATGTCTGGTTGTTGACTGCTATCACTTGACAGCTGAATTGTCCAGGTAATGGAGGTGGAAACTCCTCAGTTAAAAGCAGGCTTCTGTTTCCAGCTGTCTCAAAGAAAGTTGTCCCTTTAGTCTGGCATAACCTGTAAACTTTATCCTTTTCAAAAAGAGCTGGCATCTAGTAGCTTTCACTTAGCATTTACAACAGCATAAACATGCTCCAGCATCTCAAAGCTGGCCAGCTTCTAGTCATGCCTTCTTCGGATAAATGCTCAAAATGGCGCTAGGACTTACAAAATGGCTGGGCCAGCAGTGTGCCCAGGTAGCCAAGGCGGCCAACAGCATCCTGGCTTGTATCAGAAATAGTGTGGCCAGCAGGACTAGGCAAGTGATTATCCCCCTATACTCTGCACTGGTGAGGCCCCACCTTGAATACTGTGTTCAGTTTTGGGCCCTTCACTACAAGACAGACATTGAGGTGCTGGAGCGTGTCCAGAGAAGGGCAATGAAGCTGGTGAAGGGTCAGGAGAACAAGTCTAATGAGGAGCAGCTGATCGGACTGGGGTTGTTTAGCCTGGAGAAAAGGAGGCTGAGAGGAGACCTTATGACTCTCTACAACTACCTGAAAGGAGGTTGTAGTGAGGTGGGGGTCAGTCTCTTGTCCCAAGTAACAGGTGATAGGACAATAAGAAATGGCCTCAAGTTGTACCAGGGGAGGTTTAGATTGGATATTAGGAAAAGTGTCTTCATTGAAGGGGTTATGAAGCATTGGAACAGGCTGCCCAGGGAAGTGGTGGAATCACCGTACCTGGAGGTATTTAAAAGACATGTAGATGTGGTGCTGAGGGACATGGTTTAGTGGTAACTTGGCAGTGCTAGGTTAATGCTTGGACTCAATGATCTTAAAGGTCTTTTCCAACCTAAATGTTTTTGTGATTCTAAAATTGCCCATCTTAATAAAGGAGATGTTCCTTCACCCCCACACCTGACAGGATAGGGAAGCTGTAGTGCAGGCTTGCAATCTGGGCTGATCTCAAGGAGTCGGCATTCTGGCTGACTTCCCAGAATGCCTCCTTTTCCTAAAATGTTTTTCAAGAGCAAAAACAGAGATATCCTACTTCATACAGTATAGTGTACTTTCATTCACAGCAGTCATTGAAGTAAAAGTCTGAGGAAAGTCCAGGGCACATTACCCACATAATGCTCTTCCAGGAAATTTCTTCTCTCCTTTCCCACTTGCACAGCACTTTTCCATCAAGTCACAACAGTCCAACCCCCCCATGCTCAAGCAGGTTTACCATGAGACATTTGTCAGCTTCTTGATTCAGTGCCCTTATCTGCATTTGCATATGGAAACCTGAACTATGGTTTTGATGCATTTAAGTCTAGTTAAAGTTGATGAATGTCGTTGCCACATAGTTTTTTTGGGGGGGGGTCCCTTTTTTTCTTATTACAATTATTCTAATAAAATAGAGAGAGGTGAGAACTTGTGTTTAACGTGCTTGTTTTGGAAAAGCACGTTAGTGCTCAGGTAAGTATAAACAGTGTGTTTTGCAAAATATTCAAACAAAAATACCAATCAGGAGGGAAAACTTAGATGAAACCCATTTCTGTTCTGTTATTTAAGGCCTTAATGTAATGAGATTCTCTATAGATTATTTTTTTTAACTCCAAGTAACCAAAAATATGTTTCCATCAGTTTTTCCCTAGGATAATGACAGAACTTTCAGAAATACAAGAATTCTATGATCCTGATACAGTAGAACTCATGACATGGATAAAGTAAGTGTGAAGTCCTACATTTCTATTTTACTTCTTTATGTCAGGGTATTTTTATCTCAGCATTTTGTAGAGCTACCTGTATGAATCTGAGTTTTCCCTTGCTAAGTCATTACACGATGTAGGGAGAGATGGGAGAAGAAATGTGTATTTAAAGTTTGGTGTTATTCCCATGGAAAGAATCAAGAATTTATCATTGATTACAAGAGGAGAAGATTGCGAAGCATGCAAGCAAATCATATCTATTATCATTACTAGACCTCATTTCCAAATAAAGGTGGACATCTTAGTACTTGGTTCTTCACACACTAACTTCTCAGTAGATTAGAGCATTCATGTTGATTGTAATTCCACAGGGGACAGAAACACTGAAATTTTTGTGTACGTGGGCCAGTAAAATGAAAGGCCAGAATGTGAGGATTTAGAGACCTCAGTCAAGAAACATGCAGTGTAACATGTATGATTCAAACTTCCCCTTCACCCAGAAGGCTGGTTCTTATATGGCTGGCTAGGCAGGGCAGAGCAAATACTGGCTTATGCTATACAGTTCATACTGAGCCATATACATAGCTAATTCTGAGTCAAGTTATTTTCACAGATATATTTTTCTTCTCACCAAAAGTTTCAGAACTGGGTTCTGGTCTCATTCAATCTAAATTTGAACTATGTCATTAGGAACTGCATGTCTCTGAAAGTTATATCCCATGTGTTTAGACAACTTACTTACCTTTAAGTGTATTTTTTTAGAAGATTATTTTCTGTATTTATGTAGTCTTTAATGTCAACCTGTTCATCTTCAGAAAAGACAAGGCTGGTAATTACGGTGTTCCAGCCAATTTCTTCTTTCTGTTAATAGTAGTGTATGTTGTTTGTCACTGCTGTAGCTCTTCAAGGCAGCATGTGGAATAATGCCAAGTACCTAATGGCTTTTGCATTAGTCTGCATATATTACACATCAAGTACATAATTAATCATGGTGAATTGCATTGAGCTAAGAGCAATTTTACTACCCTTATTTCTAGCAGCTGTTCATATTTTTAATGGAAATAAGGATTTCTTTTTATCTTAAGGATATATTTAGATGTCCATATTGGAATTTTAATTGAATGTCATTATTATAGCATATTTTTTTAAATTTTCTCTCTGATAAAATGAATTTATTTTGAATTTTCTCTGCCAGAAAAGTTGCCCAAAGTCTGTAATAAAGTGTGACAATGACTGTTTTCTTGCACTAATGGAGGAATATGAACAGTCAAAATTTTAAACCAAACCCAGAAATATGAGTGTAGATGTTATTCTGCAACATGAGACTGTTTACTCATAGATGGTTAAATACATGGTCCTAGAGATCAAATGAAAATAATCACAAATCTTTCCCTTACAAGATAACATCATGATGTTTCTCCTACCTACCCTCCCTCCCAAGCGTGTTTTGTCATGAGTCAGCAGCCATTCAGAAAAGCAATAGTTTGATGCATCTCAGAACCTCTATGAATGGTGCTCCATGGATTGCAAGGGAGGAGAAGAATGGCCATCAGCCCTTGCCCCAGCAGGAGACCTGCCTTACAAACTCCATATTGCTGCAGGTCTTAGCTTTTCATGGCAAGGAAACTACTGCCGCTGCAGCATTAGCACCAATTGTAATTAACCCCCCCAATGATATCTTCATGCACTCCAACTCATACTGTAGCACTGTAAAAGATTCACGGTGTATAAAATTAAAAACATTGTTTTGAGAAATGCATCCTGTACTCAGATGTGTATGTTGATGTTGTTTTTGCAGACGACAGGCTCCTGTGGCTGCTGTGTTTGCAGGCAGCCCACAGTTAATGGGTGTGATTAAGCTTTGTACCGGATGGATGGTGTCGAGCTTGCCTTTATATAATGATGATGATCTTCTAAACAGAAATGAAAATGTGAGTGTCCAATTCCATGTGTGTGTGTTATCAGTGTTATCAGTGATGTATAGACTGTTCCATCGTGTAAGACTGGAGTGCCTGATTGAGATGTGTGGCAGTACTGTAAACATTAATGCTCCAAAGAAGATGACCTTGTAACATTCCTCATGACACACACGTTTACATTGCTCTTCTGTGCCCCCCAGGCCACCTGGTAATGCAAATTATTTGTTTGGTGCCACTCCAACTAAATGTGAGCAGCATTTCAAATACCATGACCCCAAAATATTTAATTTATCACTGATTCTTGCATTGCATGAACATGTTTTCTTAATTTATAGATTTATCAGATCTATTCAAAGAGGTCAGCAGAGGATATTTATAAGATACTGACATCTTACAAAGCCAATTTTCTGATTATTGAAGATTCAATTTGCAATGAAGTGGGACCTGTAAGAGGATGTAGAGTTAAAGATCTATTGGATATTGCTAATGGTCATGTAAGTAACAGTAAGAAAAAATGAATGTTTGAATGGATAAATAATTCATTTTAAAAGAAATCTTCTTATAATGCTGATCTTATTTTTCTGATTGTAATTGACATATAGGCAAAGACTCGTAAATTTTAACTGATCAATTAGGTTTTGTTTTGTCTTTCTTCTACACCTGTAATCTTAACCCATACTATTCTTTAACTGCCCTAATCCCTCCTAATACATCCGTGTCTAGCTGTGCTGCTTTTCTGCCAATCATTAATGCCATTTAAATATATATAAATGTTTGAGACTGTAACACCTGAAGAGGTTGTTACAAAAGCAGTAGAGCCCTGCGTCAGAGTGCATTCTTTACTAGCTTTAAAGACAAAATTTTAAAATGGATAAACTTAATTCATCTAAAACTCTGCCTGGGATGAGGACCAGCCTTCCATTCAATTCAGTACAGCCTTTTTGGTACTGGTGAGGTTACAAGTCTCTTCGGTTCAGCCTTCCAGATAGGTTAGCACCCCAATAGGTAGTTTAAGCCACAGATGGTAGAAAGTTTAGTTCAATAAACTCTAGAGTTCTAAAGATACCCATGAATGCTGCTTCAGTCATTGCCATGCTGTATCTGTTCTGAGTGCTGATGGAGCTGCTTTTGCTGCTGAAATAGCAAACGGGATGGGGTTTATGAAGTGATCTCATTACCACTTGTTCATCTGCTTCCTGGGAATCCAGTGAAAGTTCTGACTTTATAAAGGCAGAAGTGGCTGTAAACTCACTTAGGGTTTGGTTGCTTAAGCTCAGGTCACTGGGGGGGAGGAGTCACCAGTTACTTCTAAGCAATCACAGGTTAACTTAATTTAGTTGCTTTCGTGACTAAGAAAAAGGATTTAATCATCTGTTTGACATTACAGCCTGTTGTGTATTAACTATACCAAGTTAATCCTTGGTTTGAATGCTCTAATGCGCTCTTTTTTTTTTTTCTTTATAAATGGGGAGGATACATATGTTTCCTGTATATAGTGTTACATTCCATTCTTGGGGGAGAATCCAAGGTTCCAAGGTGTTCATCTGTGTTAGGTATTTTATAAACTCTGCTTTAAATGATACACGTTTCAAAAGAACTTGTAATGCAAGCATTTCATTTCTGTAGTTGCTTTCATTTGGGGGAGTAATTGTAGGGGTGATATGTTTTTAGGGAATTACTCTTTAATTTCCCCAGAAACCTACAAAGGGTGTCAGTTTTACTTGTATGTTTCCTGGCCAGTTTATCCATAGAGGGTATTGTCTCTGTTTGTCTATTAACTTCCTTACCATTGCTGAAATCTATGCTTTTTCTTTGTCTTGCTGCTAAAATCATGTATGCTGTGATTATTCCATGTTGTAACCAATGCACTGTACTATAACAGAGTGTGTGTGTGTATGCATAACTTCCATCATTGATAATTGGCACGTTATATCTCAATTTCTTCTCAGATCTGTTTTTGCATGAGTTAATTCCTGTTCCCTCTTCACACTTGGGATGTCAGCTGGAACAATTAACCACAATTTCAAGATTCCATTCCCTCATACCCCCTGCATCTCTCATCTTCATGCTTCCTGCATGCTTCTCTTTTGCACATAATCCTGGTATCATCCTAACTTCAGCAGCACAGTTTTACTGCCAGGTTTCTAAGTTCTTGTTTGATTCATATATTAGAATGAGTTTCTTCCTTCTTTAATTCCCAACACCCAGTTATTCAGCAGTTCATCCTAAGGAACACTTCCTGGTACTTTTCAGAGCAGCTGTTGCTTGGTGATGATAATTCTAATCAGAGCAGGGGGGATGGCTTCAAAAGACAGTATCCAATGCAAGGAATCTGTCTTTGATAAATGCCACACACTGCACTGTCAGTACACAAAACAAGTCATTTACCATTTTCACGTAATTAGGATTGTTGAAGTGACAAGGGTTATCCTATTTATAGTGAACAGATTTAGAAGGGGAAAAGAAGATTCATGGTGAGAGTTTAAGTTAAAATCTGTTCTGCTGAATGTCTGTAATATAAAT
Organism: Vanellus vanellus; assembly: GCF_965231255.1. Classification (NCBI taxonomy): domain Eukaryota; kingdom Metazoa; phylum Chordata; class Aves; order Charadriiformes; family Charadriidae; genus Vanellus; species Vanellus vanellus. Next base: position 144,491,636 of record NC_138906.1, read on the forward strand.
CAAAATAACGAAACAACTGGTATATACATGTAAACGTAGACAACTGAGCATTCAATATTTTTAGAAGAGTGGTTGGCTAGTAATGAACATCACTTATGCTTCCTGTCTGTGGCTGAGTCCATACTGGATTAGATACTAAAAACGCTAGCTGTAGAAAAAATATTGGAATGGCCAACAGGAAAGAAGTATTCTTTTCAGAAAGTTGACATAGTTTCTTCCTGAAAGTTGATATAATGTGTTTTCTCAGGAAGCTTTGAAACAAAACTCTCAGTTTGCTTCCTAACAAAAATCGTCTAGGTCATATTGAAAAAGTGTCAAGACTTTCCAAATTAGTGGAAGCTAGTGCATATGTAGTTGGAGACTGCAGCATTTACTTATTCCCAAAGTAAGTGAGACAGTGGACAGGCTGTTACACTGTTGACAGGTCTATGAATGTGTCTTCCAAATTGCTGTGTTGAAGAAGATAAGTATTACTTTCTAGCTTGGACTGTGTCCTGTAGTCCTAGTCCAATATCTTGTTTCTGACACTGGCTGAGTGCATATTATTATTGATAGGGCAAGACAGATGTTTTCCAGCAGTCTGTTGCTGAAGGACTGTAACTCAGGGGAAATATCTCTGTGTTTGGTAGCCACCAATAGCTTTTTCTCCATGAATTTGTCCTACCACCTTTTTTTAAACACATGTAAACTTGTGCCGTCAGAAGGAGTAGCGAAGGGATTTCTTCAAGGATATCAGATAGTAGATGCTAAAACGCACAAGCAATTTGCTTCCAAGTCAATTGGTTGGAATTTATAGGGTGATACGTGTGTGTGTCTGCAGTCTTCATTAGGTATGTTAAACTTACTTGGCCTGGAAAAGGTAATTGAGAATTTCCTTCCCTATATAGGTGGTATGCTTTGTGCAGGTCAAGTTTGAAATACTGGGTAAACGGGGCACGTGGATAATTTCCGCTGCCATTGTTCTTTTATTGTATGAATAAAGTACACTGGTTTTAATGTCTGTTATCCTGACAAAGGTATTAATTCATCAAGGCTGTTTCAGATGGTTAAACAAACTATAGGGGAATACATTGTCAGCTTATTGGAATTGTACAGTATGGAAATTAAATGTATATTGTAAATGAAACTTACAGAATGTGGAAGTAAATTAAATGTACAGAATTACGTGCTGTAACCACTTATCTTCAGTATTTTAATTAGATCTTCTTCTTTTCTGACAGGTGGTTTGTGAGGAAGGCGACAGTTATGCCTACTCAAAATATGGACGGTTTTGTCATGAAATCAAAATGAACTATTCTCCATATGTGAATTATTTTACTCGGGTATACTGGAATAGATCCTACTTTGTGTATAGAATCAACACTGTGATATCCTTCCAGTCGTGAAAAAGCATGCAAGCTTCTTTCTGAGGATTGATTGTGAATGAAATTCAGTTCAAAAAGTTCCTTTTGATCAAGGAAGTTATTTTTGCAGATACATGCACGCACATGCAGTGTATTGACAATTTTGTTTTACCAAACTGGAATTCTTTGAACTACAGATCAACGGACACAGATACCATCCTTGAAGGAAACAAGAAAAATACGTCAATTTTTACTGTCTCTACAAAGTGTGACAGTCTTCCACGTTTTTGCTTTTTTCTTCCCATTATAAATCATCTTAATCTTCATGTAAATGAGATTTCTAACTTTAGTGTGAGAGACCTGATGTGGGTAGACTTCAGTAAATGCAGAAAAATTATTTAAAGAGTTCACTTAAGTTATATAGCATTTATTTTCTAGCAGGAAAGCAATCGATATCCCAAGTCTTTTCAAGTAAGTGTTTGGGTGCTTTGTTTTTTTGTTGTTTTAATTCTTCCTGTCTTCCACTGTAAAACATTTCTATGTTTATCAAACACACATTCATACATCCTATGTGTAGTTATAGTGTTTGTGTAAAACAAATAAGGAAGTTTTTATTTAAACAACACTTCCATAGTTCAAGGCACTGATCTCTACGTCTTTAGAGACATGTTGGTGGGAGTGCTTGGACTTAGACCTGGCAGTAGGAGTTGACAAGGTCGGATCTTCAGTTTGGAAAGAACTTGTCTTCAGGATTTTTCCATGCTTAAATGTGTTCGTGTGTGTGTGTCTTAGCAGCCATCAGAATGGGCCAGTATACAACGGTATGCCATACTTGTTTTTAGACAAGTGTAGCAGGACAACTAGGTTTGCTACTGAGACTTCGGCACTTCTGTTTCTCCCCCTCTGTGTGCGTGCTGGTATATATGTGTGTGTGTATGGGGAGGGATGGGTGATATTCATTTCATTCAACTTATTATGTGATAATTATGTTAAAATAGTGCCATAACTGTAATTTACAACACCATAATCACTACCATTAATAAATAATGGTACAGTTGTTCATAGCTATTTTTATATCAATTATGCAACTACACTGAGATCTTTGAAAATTTGGGAAAGTACTCTGCAACTTTGCTTCCCTCTACAATTTGTCTTCCTTATATGACCCCCCTTTGCCTCTACAATTTTTTTTTTTTTAGTTATCTGTTTATCCTGTTTGTTGCTGGCTGATACACTTCCAAGAGAATGAATGATGCTTTAATTCTAACTCTGGGCCTATCCCTGGTGTTGTGAATGGAAAATCCAATAAAAGGTAGTGGTAACTTTGCTTACGTAGGTGTAGCTGGAGAAAAAGCCAGGATGTAAGTTTTGGAAGAGGTTATTCCTCCATTAGGAGTTACCTGCAGTTATGGATTCTTGTAACACCTGGCCTAGAGACCAGTCTATCAGGCACGTGGGAATGATTCTTTGGAGCCCAGATGTCTTTAATGAAGGATCTGGTTTAATAAGATGAACCTTAACTGAAAAATCTGCAAACCATTCTGCAAATGAAGGATGCAAAGTGATCCTTACCACACTTGTTGGTAAAATGCAAACTCAGAGATTTTAACTCTGAAGTTATTAGGAACTGCAGCACGTTGGTGTATATGTGTGACTCCTATCTGCTCTATGCAGATACATTTGCTTACTTTACACTAACAGGTAGTGCTGAGATTTTTTAAAACCTATTATCACTATTATAGTGATTTAAAAGAAAAAAGCTTTATTGTAAAAGTCAACATGTCTGTAATTGTTTTTTTTTTTACTTTCAGTTACATTTTTAGGTGTATGAGTCTTGACAAGATGTTAAATTATGCATTTTATTTGGAACCAATGTTCAGATAAATCCATCGAATATACTGGATGTGATCATTGAGAGAAACGTTTATCGGTATATCAGTTGAGTTACAAGTTAAAAGTAAATATCCTTTCTGGGGATACAGTCATTGTGTTGAGGGTAGTGTGTATGTGTGTCTCTGGCCATGTGCAGTCTGCATCTATTTGCTTATGCACAAGTGTGCATGTTTTACTACACTGGACTGTTTCAGACTTTTCAATTACCATATAACAACAGAAGCTAGTGTATTAACTTGAGCTATGGCAAGCCCGCAGGAACGTTCTGCGTATGTGCTAGTGTGGATGTAGATGTAATATTTGGAAGTCAGTTTAGAGTTCCTTATACAATTTAAGTTTGTATTACTGTCAAGGAATTATACATCTGTGTGTCAGTCATTTACCTGCCTGAAGTTAATCATTCATGAATACCATTTCATAACAGCAATAAGGCATTCCAGGTAGCAAACTTCAGGGTTACAACTGCACTTGGGTGGATGAAGTCGCATAGCTTACGGCTTCATGCCTTAGACTGCCATGCCAAGATGCAATATTTAACTATCTTTGACTGCCTGTCGTGTTTTACCGCAATGCTATACGTATGCGTTACCACATAGGACATAGTTTGAATACTTACGTGTAGAGCACACATTAAGAAAAACACAAATAAGGCCATCCGTACATCTGAAGAAAACAATCTGGTAGCATGTTGGCCTTTATACATGTTTAAATGAACATGTTGAACTTTATTTGAACTGTGACATAGTTGTTATTATTAGTTTTGTCATAGTTTTAAAGATGTATTCTTGATACGTCAATTGATTCTGCTTTAGGGGAATCATTTAAGAATCTTACCTTGCTTTTTATATTAGAGAAAATTGTATTGCAGCACCATTGGCACAGCAGCCTTAAGTAACAGAAGGAGCCTTTTATGTGGGAGAGACATTGTTGTTGTTCCAGTAAAAAGGCATCATTTTTAAAATGAGTGACTGGAAGAATCATATCTTACAAAGAAAATTATAAGCTTGAATTTCTTATCCAACTATGGATTAGCAAAAAAATTATTATCCATTCTAATCTCCACCTTCTGTGTAAAAGAAACAGTAAGTTTCATTATATCCCTCAGAAGGACAATAGTAGTGTATAATTACATCAGACTTGTACACACAACCCTAGCTTGGTTTTCAGCCAGGTCACAGGTTTAACTCCCTGAAAGGGCTGGGGGAACGTTTTGCAAATTTTGATCTGTTTTGCTGTAGATGTTGCAATTCAGTTGAAAAGTGCCTTGCAAGCTTTTATTAAACAAACAAACAAACAAACTCAGTTTGTGTTTCTTTTTGTGAAGATTTTCTTTTTTTTTTTAATTCCTGTCCCTCTGATTCCTAGAGCTTCCATTGTGTCTTGATACCCCAGGCTCCGAGGATGCTTGTGTAGTAAGTGGTGCAGCTAGTGTGTCTGCCAGCCACCTAACAGCTGTTCACTGGGAAGAATGAGAGTTTGCACAGCAATTTGTGTTGCTGTTTTGCTGGCTGATTTCCTCCTTCACATTTCCAATTTCTGATACGCTTGATCTTACTAAATGCAAAAAAATTGCCTTGAAAATAAACTGAGTATAGTGTTTTCAGGCACTCACCTGTTATCGTTAGACTTGTGAATTAAAGTTTAATCAAGCCACAGCTATAGTTTTGTCTTATTCTTAAAAAAACGCCCTTTTGCATCCTGAATTACCACATGCTTGAACTCAGTTGATAGATTTGCCAGGAGATATTTGAGACTAATTAAGTAAAGGCATTTCAGAATATAAGCTTCTATTCATATTATTTTAAAAAATGATGGGTTTATTTCTTCCAAAGTAAATGGAAATACAATTTAATACAATACAATCTTAAATACAATTTCCTTTGTGCTAGGGTAAGGAGGAGATTACACAAATATGGAAGAAAGAAGGCCAAAAGGTTTAACAGGCATTGAAAATTCTTCAAACTATTTGCTCTGATGGCATTACTGTTTACTGAAAGGTAGAAGTTTAGGGACCAAACCTTGTTCTTACCACCTTATTTTTACTAAGTCACCTGCAAATGTCCAAATCTTGTGACCCTTCATCAGCTTTCCCACGCAATTCACACAAATAAGAGCTGCGAGATCAGGTGGTAGGGATTGTAAGCTGTCATAGAAACTCTTCTTAATGACTGTTGTTAACTACATATATCCTATCCTTTAACCAAAAATCTAACAGGAGAAAGCATAGGCTGTTTGTGTGAATGCGTGGGCGTGCATGTTGTATTTGCATTTAGAGGTGTCTGTTTTACTGTTATGATTTGGAGGTGTAATGAGTAGCTTCTAGTATTGCTAATGGTGGTTGAGTCTGTAAATCCCCTGTATATTGATGGGCAGGTGGGTTCTAGAGTACTATGTTATTAGAGACAGAAAAAAAAGCTGAGTTTATTCCAACACAAGCAATATCTAATGTGAAATAATACCTCAACATAAATCTGTGTAATCATGCCTTTAATACTCTTTTTAAAACTTAACTGTAGGGGAAAAAAAAGTGAAAATTCTAAACCACACAGCGCATGCTATTTTAGTAATCATTTCTACTTCATACATCTAAAAAGAAATGTCACCATTATGTTGCTGTACTCTTACTATGCCAAATGCAGGGCTAGCGATGCCTAAAGGTCTTTGGAATTGTTTGGTACCTCAAATAGATGTTTAAATGTATAGTTAATCTGGCAATGTTATCGATTTCAGCGCAGTTAAATGTATGTAATTCTGCCTTTCAAGTGATGTTTAAGGTTACCTATTTATTTGCTGGAAAAGAGGTGGGCGTTTAATGCCTCTCAAAGTTTCAAACTCTGTTACTTCAGTTACGCAGAAGAATTGTTGGTGGTGCTTTACTTGTTAAGGGTGACGTTGAGCAGTAGTGTGTATGGCACATGGACATATTTATGTGCAGGTATTTAATAACAAATCTGAGGAATCCAGTTCCTTTTATCCTGTTTGTTGTCTTGGACAGTTTTTTATCTAAATAATGTATACATAGCAAATATTTTTCTCTTGTGACAAGCTTTTTCTGGGAAAAAAAAAAGAAAAAAATGTAATAAAAGCCAAGTCCAGAAAGTATGGATTGTTTGGGACACAAACCATTTTATGCTTTCTTTTGAGAAGTCTGATACCCTTTCACAAAAAACATGTAGTTCATAATGAATTAACCTCCTTCCTCTGCTGCGGTAATAAAATGATTTTTGTATTCTGTTGTATTATTTGCATATGCAATTTGCAGTCAAATGAAAACCGTACAGCGTAGTTCAAATATCTGTCTTAACGGGGCAGCATAAATCAATGCTCTTACAGCTCTTGAGGGTTAGCAGCCTGCTCAGACTGGATCCCTATGTCGTGCTGATTGTGACCGCCTGTTGAGACATGCCAGTATGAGGATGAGCGGCAAAATATGAGGTGCTTCATATGGAGTTATTGAACTCCGACTTTCTCCCTAAAGATCCTCCTGCAGCAATGTATTGGGTTTGTGTGGCAAGGTTTTGGTGGGGGGGGGGGGTGGGCTACAGGGGTGGCTTCTGTGAGAAGCTGCTAGAAGCTTTCTCAGTGTCCAATGGAGCCAATGCCTGCTGACTCCAAGAGGGATCTGCTGCTGGCTGAGGCTGAGCCCATCAGCGACTGTGGTAGCACCTCTGTGATAATATATTTAAGAAGGGGGAAAAAAAACCCAACAGCAACTGTAGCTGGAGAGAGGAGTGAGAATATGTGGGACAAACAACTCTGCAGACATCCAGGTCAGCGAAGAAGGATAGGGAGAAGGTGCTTCAGGTGCCAGAACAGAGATCCCCCTGCAACCCATGGTGAAGACCGTGGTGAGGCAGGCTGTCTCCCTGCAGCCCATGGAAGTTAACGGTGGAGCAGATACTGTGGAAGAAGACCTCACACCAGAGCAGGTGCATGCCTGGAGGAGGCTGTGACCCTGTGGGAAGCTTCTGGCAGGACCTGTGACCCCATGGAGAGGAGCCCACACTGGAGGAGGTTTTCTGGCAGGACCTGTGACCCCATGGAGAGGAGCCCACACTGGAGGAGGTTTTCTGGCAGGACTTGTGACCCCCATGGGGGACCCACGCTGGAGCAGTCTTCCTGAAGTACTGCACCCCATGGAAAGGACCCACACTGGAGCAGTTCGTGAAGAACTTTAGCCCATGGGAAGGACTCGGGTTAGAGAAGTTCATGGAGGACTGTCTCCTGTGGGAGAGACCCCACACTGGAGCAGGGGAAGAGCATGAGGAGGAAGGAGCAGCAGAGACAAGGTGTGATAAATTGACCACAAGCCCCATTCCCCGTCCCCCTGCACCACCTGGGGGAGGAAGTGGAGAATTCGGGAGCAAAGTTGAGCCTGGGAAGAATGGAGGGTGTGAGGAAGGTGTTTGAAGATTTGGGTTTTGTTTCTCATTATCCTACTCTGATTTCATTGATAATAAATTAAACTAATTTCCCCAAGTTGAGTCTGTTTTGCCTGTGAAGGTAATTGCTGAGTGATCTCCCTGTCCTTATCTCAACCCAGGAGCCTTTCGTTATATTTTCTCTCCCATGTCCAGCTGAGGAGGGGAGTGATAGCATGGCTTTGGTGGCCACCGGGCGGCCAGCCAGGATCAACCCACCACAAGCAAGCACGTCATCTGGAAATTGATTGCTATGCAACATCAGATGCTTACTGAGTTTTTTTTTTTTTTTTAATCACGGAGTTTTCAGAGTTGGAAGGGACCTCTAGAGATCATCTAGTCCAACTCCCCTGCTAAAGCAGGATTGCCCAGAGCACATTACTCAGGACTGCATCCAGGCGGGTCTGGAAAATCTCCAGAGAAGGGGACTCCACAACCTCCCTGGGCAGCCTGTGCCAGTGCTCTGTCACCCTCACCGTAAAGAAGGTTTTCCGTGTATTTGAATGGAACTTCCTATGTTCTAACTTGTGCCCATTGCCCCTTGTCCTGTCACTTGGAACCCTTGAAAAGAGCCTGGCTCCATCCTCCTTCAACCCACCCTTTAGATACTTGTACGCCATAATAAGGTCTCCCCTCAGCCTTCTCTTCTCCAGGCTAAAGAGTCCCAGCTCTCTCAGCCTTTCCTCATAAGGGAGATGCTCCAATCCCTTAATCATCTTAGTTGCCCTTCGCTGGACTCGCTCCAGCAGTTCCCTGTCCCTCTTGAACTGGGGAGCCCAAAACTGGACACAGTATTCCAGTTGTGGCCTCAGCAGTGCAGAGTAGAGGGGGAGAATGACCTCCTTCGACCTACTGGCCACACTCTTCCCTATGCAGCCCAGGATTCCATTGGCCTTTTTGGCAACAAGAGGACATTGCTTGCTCACGGATAATTTACTGTCTACTAGGACCCCCAGATCCTTTTCCTCAGAACTACTTCCCAGCAGGTCCACCCCTAACCTATACTGGTGCCTTGCATTCTTCCTCCCCACGTGCAGGACCTTGCACTTGCAATCAACGAATGTATCATCTGTGGTGAATTTTTACAGATCATGATTACATATATCGGAGCCTTCTATAATTTTACAAGATATTATTAGTAGGAGTGAAATCTTTGAATGCAGACTACTTTGTAATAATTTACCATATATATAATGATACGAAAACCTTGAGATTATTTTAGTTAAATTCTAAAGAAGATGGAAATATCCAATGAAGTGCTTCTCCAAAAATCAATCATACACCACCTAAGAAGTATGTATTTACGTCTTCAGTTCTTAATAGTTCTGAGTTTGAACAATTTATCAGCCTGCTTCCTTTTAGACCAGTCAGGAAACAAGCTTAATCTTTTTTAAAAAAGATGAAATGTGCTGATGGTGGAGTATTCAAGTTTATCCATGAATTCTTCAAGCACCCAGGCTTCGTGATTACTTAGCTGAAAGAGGAAGGGAGCTTCCTGGCACCATGAACTTTATGTTGATGTTTGTGTGCAATTCCACCTCTTTATCCAAAACTGAGAGTGTGGTAACCAGCTGTGAAATACAGAATATTCTATTTTGTATAACAGAATTTACATTTATATGTGTATATAAATAGGTGTATATAAAAATGTGTATATGTCTCTGTGTGTATGTGTGTGTATATCTTTATCAAATATATATGCTGATTAAAATCAGTATTTGAGAGGTGTTAGGTCAAATTACTGTTGGTTTGGGTTTTCTTTCCCCCTAAATGGTAGCTTTGTAATTTGTTTCTTGGATCTAGTTTCCCCGATTTTCCGATTTTTTTGCTGTGACCCAGATTAGCACACTTCAGTTCCTGCGTGCTTCCAGACTGCTTAGGTAACAAATGTGATAGACATTTTTAATAGAAATTGAGATGAGATGCATCTCATTATGAATTAAATTGCATATCTAGAATATACACACATAAAGCAATATAGAGTATTACAGAACTATTCAGGAGGTTGTAACACACCAGCAGTATATATGTTTACCTTCAGAATTTTTAGTAGCTTTACAATGCCTTGGAATTTCTTCTCATTTCAAAGCTTTGACTGTAATTTCTTCTGTCAAGCCCTGGCTCCTGATGGTGCTGTACTCACTGGTTATGGTAAGACCAAAACCATGTTTGACTGTTTTTTTTATACTGCTGCAGTAAATACCAGCAGATTCTGTGCGATAAGGGTGAATATAAAATGATGCCCTAAACCATCCTCCCCTCTGAAGAAAGCTGACAAAGGCCGGGCAAGACTGTGGCCGCCTTCTCTCTGCTGCATCGTGTCACGCTGTCCAAGCGCAGCAGCTGTGCTCTCCCCGGACTAACTGTTGGATGCTGGGAAGAGCGCGTGTGGTTTCCTTGGATGATCTAACTTCAGCTCTGGACAGTAATACAAAACCACTGCTACAAAAGTGATTGACCTGTTTATGTAATTTTTAGAAAGGTATATTAAAATCAAGTCTTGTTTTCATGTCATCATGAAAACTTATTTCTGAAACACACATTAGCAGCGTAATTTGTATCTATTTCCACATTATTAACACCTGGATAAATGCTGCTGCTTTTTTTTTCTTCTCCCCCCCTCCCCCCCCCCCCCCCCCCATTTTTGGGGCCCCCCAGTTTGGCCCATTTTATGGAGATCTGAGCTGTAGTCTGAACTGCTGGTTGCATTCTAGGGACCTGCCCCAGCTGTGAGAGAGGGCCAGAGGAAGGCTGTTGGGTTTGCCGATAGCTTGGCCTCAGAAGAGCAATTCTTAGATTTTAGCGGTTGCAATTCACAGTCCTCAATTCACAGAATCACAGAATGGTCAGGGTTAGAAGGGACCTCTGGAGACCATCTAGTCCAACCCCCCTGCCACACACAGCAGGGTCACTATAGCACATTGCACAGGACGGCGTCCAGGCAGGTTTTGAATGTCTCCAGAGTGGGAGACTCCACCATCTCTCTGGGCAGCCTGTTCCAGTGCTCTGCCACCCTCAAAGTAAAGAAGTCCCTCCTCATGTATAGATGGAACTTCCTATGCTCAAGTTTGTGCCCGTTACCTCTTGTTCTATCACTGGGCACCACTGGAAAAAGACTGTTCCCACCCCCCTGGCACCCTCCCTGTAAGTATTTATAAGCATTAATAAGATCCTCCTTCAGTCATCTTTTCTCTAGACTAAAAAGATCCAAGTGCCTCAGCCTTTCCTCGTAAGAAAGTTGCTCCAATCCCCTAATCATCTTCGTAGCCCTTTGCTGGACCCTCTCCAGCAGATCCCTGTCTTTCTTGAACTGGGGAGTCCAGAACTGGACGCAGTACTCCAGATGCGGCCTCACCAGGGCAGAGTAGAGGGGGAGGATGACCTCCCTTGACCTGCTGGCCACACTCTTCTTGATGCACCCCAAGATGCCATTAGCCTTCTTGGCCACCAGGGCACATTGCTGGCTCATGGTCATCCTGTTGTCCACCAGGACTCCCAATTCACCGGATAAGGTTTGCTAGAGAAGACTCCTAAAAATAAACTGCACTATGATCCTTTGGCAAAAGATGCTGGCAGTGTCCTGAAGATTTCTAAGGAGCTTATTTAATTAATTTCTTTTTATTTCTTCTCCAAGAGCCATCTCTGCTGTCCTTACCCAGGTTTCCTCTTGGATTGACGCTGTACCAGTGAGTTCTGCTTCAGTTCCACAGGAAGAGTCAAGTTTATTTGGAAAAGGTGGCTACACGGAAAGAGCCGTACCTTTTCCTTGGCAGTGTCCTGAGAAGGAAATGAGGTTACTCCAGAATGGTCACTCTTGGAGCATTCCAATATATACTGTCCATACATATATAATACAGTTTTTGCAAATTGCTTGCTGTTCCTCAAGCTGTTCTGCCGCATGTTGATCCCTGATGGGCACGTAGAGTCAACTGTGAACAGTGGATGTTTTTTTCCCGCTGTTTGATGTAGTTACTGGGACAAAATATCACCCACTGACCCCAGAGAGACCCAAAGGCAAGCCTTTAGCTTCCCCAGACCCCATCAGCTGAACCGGAGCTCCCTCCCCACCCCTCAATTCCAGAAGGAAAATGTTTTTTGTTGAAAAGACTGATGGGTACGTTTAGTCTTTTCATCAATACTATCATGTTTCCAACAAAATAGTGTGGTTTGGTCCTTCTGTTATAGTTTGAAAAAAACATCGGAACAGAATATTGTAAAAAACTTTTACCATTTCAAAACAGGTATTTAATGCGTATACAACTGCCTGACACCAGTAAGAGAAGTATTCCAGCTGTGCCTGGCTGGGCTGCAGTCACGTAATTTTACAGCCGGTAACCACAGTCAAATGCACCTCAAGTGTGTTTGCATCTCCTTAAATTGTAGGGTAGAATGTGCGTCCACAAATCAATACAGATTTGTTTTGTCATTGCACTGGTTTTGTGCGACACCGACTGGGTGTTGGAAAGAAGTATCCATGGTGGCAAAGTTGTCGCCGGTTCCGCCCTGTAAGGTGCACCCTAAATTCCATCAATGGGAGTTATGTGCAGCAAAAGCCTAAATTTAGACCACCGAAATGATGTGTTAACGAGCGTATTAATGATACATGGGTTCATATGTGTGAGGGAGTACTGTGAATAAATCCCAGCTCGTGTCTTGACAGGCTGTAGGCAAAACCATATGTTTCTAAATGCGCGCGTGTGAATATAAGAGAATAGAAAGGGCAGCACATCTTGCGGTGTAGGTTCAAATTGAGCACTTGATTTTGAGAGGCTTTAATTGGCTTGTTGAGAGTTTGCGTAAGGCCAGTAGGATGCATGGCATTTCAGAAGAGGGTATGTCGCGCTGTATCTCAGTACTGATCTAAACATCCTAAACTGAATGCTCCTTCAGGTGGCCTGGCTGGCTCAATTAATGTCATAAGTTAATGAGCTTTCTAGTGCCTTTGTGAGGCAGGGAATTATTCACATTTTATTTTTACGTAAGGCAGAAAGAGTAAAGATAACACACTCAAAGCTTGCTACAGCACGTTAACCGTGGATGGATCTTGATGGTTACTTTCCTGTTGTTACTGGTAAACCATTCCTTAAAAATATTTGGTTTTACTTTTTGCCTCCCCAGTCTGAGATCTCATATCCTGCCGATTTTTAGAAATGATCACCCCTTCACCTTCTTAAGGGTGAAAATAAAGGCTGGCAGGTTGTAACAACCTGATGTGATGAGCCAGTCATCACCTCTCCTTAAAACTGGCAATTCCCCAGGTGGCAGAAGTACAGATTTTGCAGTTGGTTGTCACCTTTGACTGTTGTCTGTAATATTTGACTGAAGCTGATTGAAATGGTTTCTGGCTTTCTTGAGCAAAGCTTCACTTCCAGCCTAGATATGTTATCACCGAAGTTACAACCCCCCTGCCTTGCTAACAGCCTTCCACTAAAACTAGCAAACCTGTGTTCAAAAAAGCAAGAGGGATTATTTCTAATTGAAAAAAAAAAAAAATTGACACAGTTTGACCAGCTGGATGTGGAAGCTCAGCGCAAGGCTGTTCCTCAGCTGTTGTTACCTTGACTATGTGAAGGGAGATATTGTTGTTCCTGTCTATCAGCAGGGATGGAAGACGCTGCTGGGACTTGTGCTTGGTTTGAGGAGCCGTGGGGAGCGATTGGCATTGGAGCGGCCTGGCTTGGTTTTATGCTTCCATTGATGACGTTATAACCAGTGCAATGATTCCCGTGCCCAGATGGTTTTGCGCATGTTCAGCAGGACCGATTCGTGTGCTCGCCTAGCTCGGAAGGACCATTTCAGTACTGCTCTCAAGAGTACTGCACACTGTTTATTTCCTAAATATATTTCACCCAAAGACTGACATTGTAAATACAATAATTGGGGCTATTGTTCATGTATTATGCTGAGACATGTTTTGCTCTTCCCACTTCTGCCAAAAATGCATCTTCCCTGAAGGAGAAGCAACTTGTATATGCACTCCTGAGAGGCCACACTTCCAAGACAAGCCCAGCTCACATCCGAAAAATATATCTCCTTGGTCACAGCCATTTTTCAACGATTCAAGTTTCCCAAGACCCTCTCACCTTTATGCAATAGCTTCCCCCCCCCTCACCCCCCCACCCCCCCGTTTCTTTTACCGGTTGCTCTTTTAGCTCGGCTGGAGTTTTTCATACATGCTCAGGAGGCTGCCCGTGTTCCCCGAAGTCCCCCCCTCACCCCGGGATGCCACTGCTCCTCCTCCTCTGTCAGCGGAGGGGCGGGAGGGAGCACCAGGACGCGGCAGCGGAGCCCGGGGAGAGAGAGCTCTGGAATCGGGGAAAACGAGGAATTTACCCGGACCGGCTGTACATTTTGGCACACGCGGGAGCGGGCTTCCCCCCATCCCCGCCCACGGTTCTGAGTGGCGGCGGCGGCGAGGGGCGGGCCGGCTCTCCACGTGGCGTGGGTGTGCGCGGCGGGACCGCGGGGCAGTGCCGCTCCGTGGGGCGCTCCGAACCGCTCCGCTCCGCTCGACGGGATGGGCCGAGGGCGGCGGGGAGGCTGCGGGCGGCTCCGGGCCCTCCTGCTGCTGCTGCTGCTGCTGTGCGGGGCGGCGGGTCTGGGGCGCGGCGGCGCCCCCCGCCTGCTCCGCTTCTCCGGGCAGGTGCCCGAGAACAGCCCGGCGGGGACGCGGGTGCGGGGCTTGCGGGTGCCGCTGCGGAGGCTGCTGGGTCCCGGCGAACCCGCCGGGGAGTGGGCGCTGGAGGGCGACGGCGCCTCCCGCTTCTCCCTCCAGCGGCGGGCGGGTGGCGGGCGGGGGCTGCTGCTGCTCCGCACCGCCGAGCGCCTGGACCGGGAGGCGCAGCCCGAGTACGGGCTCCGGCTGCGGCGGCGGCGGGCGGCGCGGTCCCCCCGGGAGGCGCTGCTGCGGGTCCGGGTCCTGGACCGCAACGACCACCGGCCCCGCCTGCCGCCGGCGCGGCCGCTGGAGGTGGACGAGCTGGCCCCGCTGGGCACGGAGGTGGCCCGGCTCCGCGCCTCGGACGGCGACGAGGGCGCCAACGCGCGTCTCACCTACCGGCCGTGGCCGCCGGGCGCCGGCAGCCGCCTGCTCTTCGTGGTGCCCCGCAGCGGGCAGGTGCTGACGGTGGGCTCGCTGCTGGGGCTGCGCCGGCTCCGCCTCTGCGTGGCGGCTCACGACCACGGCCGCCCGCGGCCGCTGCGCAGCCCCCCGCGCTGCCTGCGCCTGGCCGTGCGCGGCCCCCGCTCCCCGCCCGGGGGCGGCGGGGGGAGGCGGCGGCGGCGGCGGCGGGCGCGATCGCTGCTGCTGCCGCCGCCGCCGCCCGAGCGGCCGCCGGGGTCCGGCTCCCGGCGCTACACGGCACGCCTGCCCCCCGGGGCGCGGGTGGGCGACACCGTCTTCACCGTCCCGCGGAGCCGGGAGCGGGCGTCGGGCGGCTGGTTCGAGCTGGCGTCTCCCGGCGCCGCCCCCGTGGGGGTCGACAGGGCGTCGGGACGGCTCTACCTCCGGCGGGAGCTGCGAGCGGGCGGCCGGGCGGAGGTGCTGGTCAAGGTGCACCGCGGCGGCGGACGAGGTAGGGGGGCCGCGACGGGGCGGTGGGGATGGAGGCGCGTCCCCCCGCGGCGCTGCCCCGCGTGGGGCCGGGCGGGCCGGGAGGCGACGGGACGGGCGGGAAACGGCCGGGCGGGGATGGAGGGTCGCCCCGAGGGAGGGTGGACGCCGAAGCGGGTACGGCCGTGCCGGGCGCTTGTCGCTGGAGGAGGTGCGGCCGCGGGAAAGTCGCCCTCCGTGGGGTGTGGGGAGCCGCGGGCGGCTGTGGGAGCTGCCGCCCCAGTCTGGGTTTGGTGGCGTGGGGATATGCTGGGTCTTCTCCGGTACCGAGAGAAGCTTCCGCCTCCTGCCTTTGAAGGAACGGATGAAACATGTGGATGATGGGGGGGTTTTTGGTTGCTGATGTGTTGTAAGGAATTCCTGTCGCAGCGGGTTCACTTCTGTAGGACCGGAGGGGTCTGCTCGTGGTTAACATGCAGTTAAAGGGGGAGCACATCACAACAGCCAGCTTGTCTTATAGCGGGGGGGGGGAGTTGCCAGAAAGCCTCTTCTCTTCACTGTGGTCCTCCGTGACCTGGGACAGGAGAGGTGACGTGGCCCTGGGAGCGCGCGCTTACAGACCTGCAGCCGCAGCCCAGTGCCTTCGGAGATCCTTCTGCGACTCTTTGCTGAGCGCCCTGAAACGATGCTGGAAGTCAGCTACGGCAATGGCAGGGCAGCGCACGGGAAGGGAGAGAAGCTGTTGCAAAATAGGCGCTGATGAGCTTAGGACAAGCGAAAAATAAAAGTCATCTGAATCCGGAATCCTCACAGTTGGAGTACGGACCTAAATGGAGATATCATTATAGCACTGTGTAAATCCTCTGTACGTCAACAGCTTGTATATTCTATATAGTTCTCCTAATAACACAGTGAAGAGAATGGCTAGACTTGTTAAACTTTTTAAACCCTGTTAAGCTTGAGGCGCATTATGGCTACAAGAGCCGTCATTTCCATGTGTTACTTTCGTCTTACTCAGAGTAAGTTTTATAGTATGTTTGTAACTGTAGCTCACCTCTCTGATAACATTGCTGGTTATCATTTGCTTGGGGCTTGGTATTATTTTTTTCCTTAGATGTTTATGGCTTCAGTATAGAGGGAATATTTACAGGTTTTGGTAAATGGTTTATGCAGCATAATGCTCAGGAAACACGAAACGTAGAGCTGGGAGGAAAACAAATGTATTGAGGCATGCTGGGGGCCGTGATCTTTACCATTGTGTGCAATCTGAGAATCCCAGAGCCGCCTGCCTGAGAAATGCATTCTTGCAAGAATGGGCTGCGTTGTGCAAGTGAGAAACATTTAACATAAGAAAAATGCCTCACAGTGTTTCTAGGTACTAACTGTAAGCAAATCACCTGATGCTGAAAGTAGAACTTTTCATCCAAGCTAAAGATGGAGTTGGAAAGATAACACATTGCTTGACCATCTTGCTTATTTATAATGAAAGCAAATAACCTTGTGAGCAGTGGTGTACAAATGATTAGTCGTGTTGTCCTCTCCAATCTGGTGCTGCACAGTGTGTTTGTAGCACTGTCTATGCACTGATAATGTATTGACAAGAGATGAGCCTCAGGGAGAAAGGAATTCGATGATCAAGTGGGACAAGGTCATTTAGACACTCCTTTAAGCTACTTTGAAAATCAAAACTATCCCATAACTTTGTACAATAACGAACTTGGGATCTTTTTCTGGTTACTTATTTTACAGGAAGATGATGAAACGGTGGGAGGCTTTCAGCATCCATTTTTTTATCTGAAGAAACCTGGTGCGGTGCCTAAAGCTGAACAGAATTAACTTTGGTCTGCTCCTCATTTCTCCTCATGCCTCTTACTAAATATAATTAACAGTGGGTCACATAGTAATCAATATTATGGAACATGTGACAAACTTTTAATCCTCTCATTAATTGAAAAACAAAACTATTGGACCCTTATTAATTGCCATCTCTTATGTAGAAGTCGTGAATGGAAGTAGGCGTTTCTCCAGTGAAGTGGGTGTTTTGGGGTTTTGTTTTGTTTTTTTTTCAAGAAAAGCAAAGCTTTTTTTGGCACTTACAAAAAAAAAAATAATAAACAAGGAGGTCAGATAGTAACTTAGAGCATTGTTCCTTGCAGCTGTAGTCCTAGGAAGACAAGGTATTCATGTACACAGTTGAAATACTGAAATAAACTGAACGTAGAGTACAATAACCTTCTGAATCCTACCTGTTGCTGAGTAGCACTCATAGCAGTGATGTGTATGGGGCTGCCGTCTGTTCTGTGGGGATGCTGTAGCGGGCACTGTGAAAATACAGTTCTTTTCCCATTGAATGTACATCTGGTACCCGGACTGTGCATTGCAAAGAGGTTTGCACAGCTTCTGTGAATTGTCTTGTTTACCTACACGGAGCAGTTGGCATCTCCTTTAGGAATCTGGCAGGTTGCCTCCATCTCTCAAAGCCTGGGCTTTGGGTTCTGGGCTCTGCATGGACATAGTTGTGGGATTGGGACCTGCAGTTCAGACAAGGCTCTTATACAAAGATATGAGCTACAGAGCTACAAACCCGCCATTTCCTCATCCAGATTTTCTTTTGAGACATTTAACATCCTGGAAACACTGACTGCACCATCAGAAGAGTGCGTAGCTTGAGTGTGGAAGGGGTGGCGGTGGTGGGGAAGGGTTGTAGCTCCCTTTCCCTTCCAAGTCGGGCTCTGTTCATGCACACCTGCAAGCACCTCCAAGCACCTACGTAGGTTCTCATGCTCATTGCTGACTTACATGGGGTGGGATGTGTAGAGTTACACAACTGTTTCCTCTTCCTCCACCTTTCTGATGCTGGTGGACTCTGTGTAGAAGCTTTACATTTAGGACGTTATCATGTTTCAAAAAGTGAAGGAACACAATTTATTACCCCTGTTTTTTAACTCTAGCAGACTTTCAGCCCTGTTTTATTTTGTCCTTTTTTCAATCTGAAGAGCATGCCACAAAGGTCTTATAGAACGCACACTGCGTTGGCTTGGGATAGCGAGACCCACTGGGTGATTTCCATGCTACTGCAGACACAGCCCACATGCTGTCAAACTGAAAACACCCACGGCAAAAAGTCACTCCATAATCTACAAAGGTTCTTTTTCTTTAACAACAGGAGAGACTCAATGAAAGGGCACAGGGTGACAAGTCTCTCCCTCTCCCTTATGTCTGCAGTGCTCTGCAGAGTAAGCTTGAGGCTAGCAACCCTTTAAATGTGGGACGCCTCAAGATGTCAAAGTGAGGTAAACCCCAGCAGTTAGTTTATGACTGAAATGAACAAAAGAGTTGCAAGGCTGTTCGATATTTTTACATTTTGGAAGTGAGATGGATCTCTCGTCCCCTGTTCCCTTTAAGGTGAGATAACAACTATTTACTGCTGTAACTGAATTCCCGGGAGATAGATCTTAAATCTGACTGAGGAGGCTGTAGCGTAACGCTGTTCCTCAGGTGTAGTGCCGTATGGCAGAATATGATCAGTGTTGAACCCTTGTGACTCACTGGAAGAAAACTACATTTTAAAAAGGCATCTGTCAAATCTTGAAATTCCTGAAAATACAGCCTAGACTGCACATGGAAAGATTACGGGGTTTGAGTCCCTTGCACTTTCTTAAAAAACTTCCACCAGAGTGCCTACTGGGAAGGGAAAACCTCTCAATCCACATAAGACAGCTTCTGTAAAAGCTAACAAGTAATCCATAGGTGTTGCTGGCTATGATTTCAAATTGAGATATAGTTTAGTTGTTTTCTTTTTTTTCTTTCTTTTTTTTTTTTTTTTTTTTAAGGGAGCCAGAAATCACCCATTGCTTCCTGGCACCCCCTGACAATTTTAGAACAAAATGACTCCAGAAACAGAAATCTGACCCGGCAAAGGGGTTTGGAGGTCATACTATATGCTGCTTTGGGTTCCCCCCCCCCCCCCTCCTAGTATCAGACTGATTAAAACCATCTGCGGATAGCATTGCTATCCCTTAAAACTCAGGTGCCCACAGAGGAAAAGGTTGCTTCACTTAAACCGTGAAACCATTTTAATGGCCAGGGATCATTAGACAAAACAGCAAGCTCCAGGATGAAGGTTATTGTGTTACCCTGTCTGCGTGTATCTTTGGAAGAATCTTACTGTAAAGAGAGTGATGTAAAAATATGTAATGACCTGGAGGCAAAAAAATAAGTGGTAAGAATATCTGATAAGGTCTATAGCTGAGAAACCAACAAAAAGCTTAAAAATGGAAGAGGTAAATGTAAAGTGTACGAGTATTCTTAGTGAGGTACCTAAGAAGCTACTTAAATGATAAGAAAGCCTTTATCATAACAAGTTGAAGAGAAAAGCAATAGGAGACCTTCAAAATGGAATATTCAGCCCTTTATTCTTAATGTTAACATCTTAAATCCTTTTATACAGCCTATGATTTAGTATTTCTGAGTTTTCATTGCATTACAACAGCAGGAAATCATTTAAAAATGTGGTTTAGACCTTTAAAAATGTGGTTTAGACCCAGATCAAAGCTGCACCGTGCCAGAAATATCCCTGCACGCTCTCCGCGTTGTCTCACGCTCCAAGAGCACTGTGCCGGTGGACAGCAGGGTTTAATTTTTGTGTACCGGCAGGAGCGGGCTGATCTGAAAGTTGCCTTTTCACACCTGCATTACACGTGGGAGGCCCAAGATTCACGCCTACCGTGTTTGCACAGGCAGTTTGTTCATATAAGCATCCCTAGGCAGATGTGCACGTAGCCTTCTCATTTGGGAATACGACTCGGAAGTGGAATTGAACTTGCTGCCGTTCGTGTGCCTCCGACGAGCTTTGAAAGCTGTCCCGGCTGGAGAGCCCTGCTGGCTTCTCGGCGAGCATTAGCGTTCCCTTGCTAAAGCATCAGACCCTGGCTGGTGCATAACTCATCTGTGCTGGAGCTTTAGCTTGAGCAGTGAGGTTGGCATGCCAGCGGAAACTGTCCAAAATTTAAGAGAAAGTTAAGCAGAAAGTTTAAGAAAAGCCTTAAAAAGTTTGAACTTGGGAAACAGGCTGATGGAAGGGACTTGGGGTTCTGCTGCTGTAACTATACGCTTTTCCCTGTCTTGTGTGTCACTGATGGAAGGACCTGAAAGCAGCACTGGTGACAGGAGAGTAAGGAGCGGTTTGTACATACAACTACGGGTGCAGTTGCTTTGCATCTGAGCTTTTGCCTGAGTAAACAAACACTATACATATGGAATAGACATAGAGACATAGAGAGAGACGTAGCAAAGTGGCAAGGGATGCGTCTGTGGAAGGGGAAAAAGATCTGTTTAGAAATTGAGCATATAAGGAGAACTGGAAGGTCGGCTATCAGCTCTACCTTTTCATTTCTTGCAACACAGCACTGGAGCCGGCACACTGCTCCTCTGGGGGCTGCGCTCTGGTTAAGCCAAACACCCCTCTACATGCTGCGGTCCACCTTTACCAAAGATGCACATGCTGCTGGGTTTGGGGTGCATCTCTGACAGTTGCATCCAATGGTGCTAACAAAAAATATTGCTGTAACTTTTTCTGGCATCTCTTTATCCATATAAAACACGCTGCTGGAAAAAAAAAAAAACAACTGTTATTTTGCTGATGATGGTAACTTTTTAAGTGTTTGGAAAGAAGTTCATACGCTCTAAGTACGTTCACAGGAACTGCTCTTATTGTGTAAAGCCTCAGCAAACAACTTTTTATTTTAAAACCATTTGAACAAACCTCAAGAAGAGACTGACTTATGTTAAAGGACAATGCTGACACAAGAACAAATGCCCGTAGTTTTCTGCAGAAGGGCTGGGGCTGGAAGCGAGGTGCTTCCTAAGCACTGGAGCAATTGGGTTCTGCCTCTCAGGAAGAGGATCTTTTATGCCCCACGCAAACAACTTTAAACTTAATAAGTGCCACTTTAATGAGGCAAATGAGGTGCTGTGGTGCATTGGATGGCAGGAAGGCAGGGACAGCGGTTTGGGAGCTTGTCCTGTCGTAGGTGCCTTGAAGGATGTTGGATTTCTTTAATGATGATGACATGCAGCTCTTAGCTTTTCCAAAATGCAGGTTGCTCAGTAGACGTGTCATGATGAAGTTCAATGCTGTTTATGTTCATGCTGCCTTTATAACAATGTTCATGACCCCCCCCCCCATAGAATTTGTGACTATACATTTGGAGCCCCTTCATTGTTGGCAGACAAGAGGCTGTGCAGATAATTTCACTTCAGTGGTGTACGTACAGCCTTGTTTCTGTTACTTGGGTGTGCTGCACCACACAGCTGTCTGTATCCTTTCACCTGCCTTGTGAAATACTGACGGGAGTGAGGAAGATGGAAGTCATGAGAGGTGGAAACAAAACCAAAGAACACGCCTCTCCTTCCTATCAACCGTAAAAGCTGAATAATCTCCAAATAGAAGCGACTTTTAAATGCCAAGATAGCAGCTGTGTCTTAGAGCACTTTCCTTCTTTAAAAAAAAAAGAAAAAGAAATAAATTCCCCCAAATGTCCTTTGTGCCGCTGACTCCTCAACTATTCTTACTATGTCGGCATGGTCTGGCGGCTGAACAGACTTGCCGACTAATGTGCCTGCAAATAATTATGGGTTGTATGGGATTTAATAGCTTCTTTTAATGGCAATTAGTAGGATGTTAACATGGCAAGCTGTAGTAAAAAAACTTGTTTTGTGAAGAATCCTATCATCTGGAAGCTTTTGAGATCCTGTAAATAATTGCACTTCCCACCTTCTCTGCAGTCCTGTGAAGGGTTTCTAAGCCTCGTGGTTGTGTGGTAATGGGCAACTGTTGGCAGATACAGTAGATTTAAGGCTTGAGGTAAAGATGCTACTTGTGTAATCACAGGTCTCGCAGTGCTTCAGAGCCTTCCTCTTGAAACAGAAAAACCCCAAACAACACTGAAACATTTTTAAATGAGGATGACACCACAGTCAGGCTTTAAAGACTAGGGCAGGATGATGTGGTAGGAGAAAGGATACGATGGATTTTGCAGTCCTGTTCCCGTATCTGCCTGAAGCTTTTCTTGTGATGTACAGACATCGGCCTGTGGAGATGTCCTTGCTGCCCAACAAGTGCCATAGGTGTCTCAGATACTCTGTGTGATGGAGATACTCGCTGTAGCTTTGCATTCACACTGACAGCAGAAAAATTGGCTGAAGATTTGTCTTCGCTGCCTGTGTGTGCAGTAGCACCTGTAATGGCCTTTTAGCTCTGATGGTTCCACTGGATAAGTCTACAGGTAGTCCTGAGGTAAGCGAGACCTTGCCTCCTAAAATTGGAGAGGTGGTGTATGAATAGAAAATGTGTCCAAGTGCTTGTATGTACTAAGAAATATGTAATGAAAATAATGCAAAAAGCAATCTCTGCAGGCTGGTGTCTGCCGAGCTTGCTGGCTGGGATCAACCAAGGAGGGAAAACTGAAACCCACTGACGTAACTTTAGACGAGGTGGTCAGTACTGACACGTTGCCCAGCTGCTCTGTGGCTGTGGGCTGTTCATCCACAAGTTAATGTAGTGATTTGTGGGCTTCCAAGGGAGGAGAGAGACCTATTTCTGTAACTGGCATAGTGAGGCTATTACCCTGCCTTCAAGACATGGCCCTCTCTACTTAGTCCAACAGAGTCCAGCCAGTGCGCTAGCACATTACGAGGGGATATCATACCCCTGATCGTGGTATCCAAACCTTAGGAGTATTTGTGAGAAACTGAACCTGTTAATTAACGGAAACTTCACCCTGCGGAATCTCTCATCAGTGTTTGGGGTGGAGCTGACCCATCATTTTCATGACAGCAGACTAGCTGCACTAAAACTGCCTCCATGCACCTTTCCTTAAGGGGGTTGGAGAAAAGAAATTCATAAAATTAAAGGCTTTCGTTCTGGAGGGGTGGCCTGTGCTGTGAAGGCTCTTTCTGCTGTGAGAGCTCCTACTCACCCCCACGCTTCTCCCAGTAGGGATGACAGCACGGTAGCTGGTGCAGACACGTGAACATCGTAGGTGTTGCTGACCAGACTGCTCATAGAGACCAAGCTTTCTCTTCTTCTTTCCCTCAGTGGGCACCTTAATTTGGGGTGCCCATCTTCTGGCCAGCTGCTGACTGTCATAAAGCTTGTAGGAAGAAATTGGCCACCGGATTCGAAAGCCACTTGGGCAGGAGAAAGGGGATACAGCAGACAGCACAATATAAATATCACTTCTTTAGGCTAAAAGGCATTTCTAAAAGTGATGATGAACTCTGGTTAAAGATTAATTACTGCTAGAAGACATTTTGTTGGAAGTTTAAATACCCCTAAATAGATTATTCCTATGTATACTTTAGTTTTGGGGAAATTTCTGAAAGACACAAAAACACACGTGGAAGAGTTTTCATGAGGTATGTCCATGTGTATTTTAATTTTATTTCAGATTCACTACTTTTCTACAGTGTTTGTATGATACTGTTTGGTGGATGAGGACTGGGTTGCAGGTGCTTTGAGGACAGGGATGTGTAAGAGTTAGTTTATGAAACACTTCACAGAGTGACCCAGTCTCGCCTGATCCTCAGGTAGTACTTGAGTACATGTGACTGACCATAACTACAAAACAAAGACTGGAATGTTTGAATTTTAAAAATCTTTGTCATTAGCCAAGGATAATGATTGGAAACTGAGGCACCAGCGCATCTTGCAACCATAAGGCACCTAACTATGAAAAGGGCTGATGAACTGGCATTTATGATTTGTGAGGTGGTTTATGTGAAGCTGTCTTACAAAATCTGAGTGAGAAAATGGAAAAGTGCTTGAAAGCACAAAAAGAACCCCCCAAATCCCAGAGAAAAATACCAACCAAAACCAAGGAGACATTTGCATCTAATATCATGCCAGTACAAGGTGACAGTGAGGAGAATTAGTTGTCTATAGCTTTTGAGAGGTATAAAAAGTCCTCCTCACTGCTTCAGCCATCGCTCTGCGGTTTAAATAGCTCAGCTGGGTGGTTTCACTCCGTCTCTAGCCCTGTTGACTTCCACAGGTGTCAGGGATGACAGCCAGGGGCTTTGTCTGTGTTCTCCCAGAAGAGCAGGAGGCTTTGTCTCCCTGTCCTCTTTGCTGGAACCTCATCAAGGGGATGGGGCCCGCTAGCTAAGGGAAGAAAGTGTTTGTCCTTGTCAGTGGCTTATCTTTAAATCACTGGGTGGAGGGGAGGAGGTGTGAAATGTAATACCCTTAAACTCTCAGGATTACAGTTTCCTATTAGTCTTGTGTTTTCTCTTCTCTTCCTGCACAAATCCCCTTTGTTTTCCTTCCCTTGATCTTTCCTGAGGCACCTCAGATCTGTCATACATTTGGGAGATTGGAGCGTGAGCTGCACGTTGTAATCCCTGGTGACTGTAACACTAAACATTAAAAAAAAAAAAAAAAGGTTTCTTGTGGCAAGCAGAGAGTCTGGTCTCTGCTACAGGTCTCAGAAATAGGTGGTGGTTCCCCCATCTTCAGGTGGAAGGGCAGCGTTAATGCCTGGTGCTGTGTCGGCGGTGTTCACTGGGGCGGCTGCCGCCTGCCCTCAGGTTTTGTGCAAGCTGCTGCCCGCGAAGCACTTCACCCTGCGGCCCCCATACCCGTACCTGCCCTGTCTGCAGGGGGCTCTGGAGCCTGAAGGCAACTCTGAAGCCTGAATAAATGAGTCCTTTTTTTTTTTTTTTTTTTTTTTTTTTTTGCTTCTACCAAAACGCACTGATCTTTTCATAGTCTTCAGTATATCCAGTTACATTTTTTTTAAAAAATTACTTTTGTAAATTGTAATTTTGAAGGAAAATTGCAGATTTATAGGACAAGCATTTATAGGACTTCTATGACAAGTTATATGTATACACAAGATATTTTCTAGCTCAAATATAAGTTTGTATGATATTTGAGATAAATGTTTATTAACTTATTCAGTGCTTTGGGTGTTTTCTGGCAATTACATTCTTTTTAATTTGAGGAAATTTGAAACTAATTTTGTGTTTCAGTCCTGAAGATGACAAGAGCTTCTTAGCCGTGATAGTAACCATTTCTCAGGTGTGGATTTCCCGGTGAGGGTTCAATAGTGAGCCAAAGCTCCTGTTGTCTTGCCTGGCCACTGAGGGGTAACAGTGTGGCCTGACAGCACAATGAGGGGCTGTGTAGGTATCGCGCCTCACTGTCCTATTTCAAGCTAGGTACTTTTAGAAACATCTTTGCGTACCATGCTGTCTCTTTTACATTCAAATGATTCGTTTTGCCAGAGGGGATATAAACAAAACATAAACTACCATTTTTTTATGCACATTTTTTACTTCTCAGCTTTCCAACATCGGTCCTGTCAAACCCACATCAGTCCGTGCAGCTCTAATCCTCATCTCGGGAAAAGAAAATTACTTCTACCGCATTTCCTCCTTCCATTAAGGGAGGAAAATAAATGATTAAAGGAACATGGAATTGATGCAAGCTTGCAAGAATAGCCGCTTGCAGTTCAAAATCCTTTTCTAGTTCTTTCTTTGCTTTCATGCTCTTGAGCAAGGATGGGGAGGTGTATCTACTCTGATCTGCTGAAGTGTGTCCAGCCCTCAAAGATAGAAAGTTAGCAGCTCTTCCTTGCACTTGCTATGCCTTAACCCTTTTACTTAGGTTCCTCTTGGCTGGTGGTTGGTTGACATCCCTTTCATGCCATCCCTGACATCCCTTTCTTATATGTAAACAAGGGGTAGAGCGGAAGCCTTGAGGATACACTGGTGTTTCAAGCAAAACCCGCCCTTTAATATTCTCTTCTAGATTGATCATACCAAGACTCTTTTTCAAATGTGTGGTGCGGAGGCCGGGTGTTTTATCCTGTTGACAGTCTTGTTTCACAGGCTATAGAGCCTGGTTTCCTGATTATTTCCTTCCTTTCAGTGGATGATTCATATTGACAAAATGGGTGAGCTGTAACATCACTGGGGGATGTTGCGTTTTGATTTAATAGGATGCTGTGGTTGTGTCAGTGGAACAAAATAAAACACTATTGATTTCAGAGGCTTGATCTGTTAATGCCTTTGCAGTTATGACAGTTGAAAAACCAATGCATTGCTGAAAAAAAACCCCTACTTTATCAAGACTGTTTTTGTTTCACTGACTCGTTTCAAGTCAATGCAATAATTTTCCATCATATTTGATTGCCATGTGTCTGTAGCCCCTTAAAATCCTTGAGTTTCTCACGCCTCATGTTTGTGTGTAAAGAGGAGGCAGCAACCAGAACAGAAATGTTCGTACTCCTGAGTAGCGAAGGCTCAAAGTGCTGCCGCTGAACGGCTGTTCCTGAGTGACAGGGCAGAAGTGCTGTTTGGCTGGACTCCAGTTAAGCTCTGGTGCCTGTTCAACACTCTTTGGTTTTGTTTTTTTTTAGAGTTTGGGTCTTGCTGCAACTTAGACCTAACCTTTATAACAGTATTTTTTTTTTCATAGAATCATTTAAATAGGAAGAGACCCTTAAGATCATCAAGTCCAACTATTAACCTAACACTGCCAATTCCACCATAAACCCATGTCCCTCAGCACCACATCCACACATCTTTTCAATACCTCCCGGGATGGTGATTCCACCACTTCCCTGGGCAGCCTGTTCCAATGCTTGACAACCCTTTCGGTGAAGAAATTTTTCCTAATATCCAATGTAAACCTGCCCTGGCATAACTTGAGGCCGTTTCCTCGTGTCCTATTGCTTGTTGCTTGGGAGAAGAGACCAACAACCACCTCATGACTTCCATTTACTCCCTGCCAGAATTAGAGCTCTGATGTCTGTATGGAGACAACCCAGGCTGTTTTGTCAGCACACTTGTAGGTTGCTTCAGTTTAAGTTTTGTTAGTTGCACAGAGAGAACAGCTCTGCTCCTTCAAGCCTTAAAATCAGAAATAAATGCTATGGGGCTGAAGGAGTGAGCCAGGTCTCAGCTGCAGAAAGACGTTCCACCTGATACCTGAAGTTTATTACCACCTGCTGCCGTACCACAGCCCTCCAGGTTTGGCCTCATCCTGCAGTTTTCCTTTCATGTGTGCTACTGTCTATTTCTGGGGTGGCATTTGCTCCTTCCCTCACTCCTTACCTTTATACAAACAGCAAGGAACAACACAAGGTCCAAAGAATGTTTATGCTAGAAATTCCCTCGGGCTGCTGGGGAACAAGTGGCATGTGAACATGTAAGCTTCAGAAATCAATGAGATGCAAAAGCTGAAGGGCAGGGGGATTAAAGTGCGATGGAAAGGATTTAACAGTCTTGCTGGTACCATGCCCCTGCCTAGAGGCAGGCTTTGCTATAACAGAGCGATTGCTGGCAGATACTTGGCTAGTCAGTTCTTAGAGTTCTCATTGATGGATGATATCTCACCTCTCCAGCAGCAATCAAGTGCAAGATTTCGCCCCAGCCCCACCATCTAATACAAATCTTTTCCTTGGGAATGAGAGTTTGTTACTTTTTGCTTCATGGGGTAGGGAACAGCTGACTGACTTCATACATCTGTCCTTCAGCATCTTATAGCACTGTTAGCATGACTCTTGCAGTCTGCTGAAAATCCTTTCTTGACAGGCCATGTTTTCTGGTGGTGTTCTTTGCTCTTCTCTGGACATCTGCCAGCTGGTCCACATCTTTCTTGAAATCCAGTACCCAAAACTTTAGTTCACTGGAACAGGTTACCCGGGGAGGTTGTGGAGTCTCCCTCCTTGGAGATATTCAAAAGCCATCTGCACATGGTCCTGAGCAACTGTCTCTAGGTAGGCCTGCTTGAGGAGGACGGTTGGACCAGATGATCTCCCGAGGTCCCTGCCAACATCAGCCATCCTGTGACTCTGTGATCTGAGGCTTTGCTAGTGCCAGAATTTTACCAAGGTTCAGTGAGGGCTGAATATGAGCCAGCAGTGTGCCCAGGTAGCCAAGAAGGCCAACAGCATCCTGGCTTGTATCAGAAATAGTGTGGCCAGCAGGACTAGGCAAGTGATTGTCCCCCTGTACTCAGCACTGGTGAGGCCCCACCTCGAATACTGTGTTCAGCTTTGGGCCCTTCACTACAAGACAGACATTGAGGTGCTGGAGCGTGTCCTGAGAAGGGCAATGAAGCTGGTGAAGGGTCTGGAGCACAAGTCTAATGAGGAGTGGCTGAGGGAACTGGGGTTGTTTAGCCTGGAGAAAAGGAGGCTGAGAGGAGACCTTATGACTCTCTACAACTACCTGAAAGGAGGTTGTAGTGAGGTGGGGGTCAGTCTCTT
The DNA here is from genome assembly GCF_965231255.1 of Vanellus vanellus. Classification (NCBI taxonomy): domain Eukaryota; kingdom Metazoa; phylum Chordata; class Aves; order Charadriiformes; family Charadriidae; genus Vanellus; species Vanellus vanellus. The sequence continues at coordinate 144,520,122 of NC_138906.1, forward strand.
GTCCCAAGTAACAGGTGATAGGACAAAAGCAAATGGCCTCAAGTTGTACCAGAGGAGGTTTAGATTGGATACTAGGAAAAATGTCTTCACTGAAAGGATTGTGAAGCATTGGAACAGGCTGCCCAGGGAAGTGATGGAGTCACCATCCCTGGAGGTATTTAAAAGACATGTAGATGTGGTGCTGAGGCACAGGGTTTACTGGTGGCCTTGGCAGTGCTGGGTTAATGGTTGGACTCGATCTTAAGGGTCTTTTCCAACCTAAATGATTCTATGATTCTATGAGTCTATTTAAATACACGTTTCAGAGAGGTGGGAGGTGAAGTTTTTGTAGAAGTCCAGGAAATTTTTGTTGATTTGGACTACACAAATATTTCCCCTGGCGTGGTGCCCAGAACTCAGTGAAATTTATTCCTTTGTCTGTCTTTTTTAAAGCATAAAGCTCTGGTTTAGGGCTGACATTTTGACACGGTGGGGTTTTGTACAATTCTCACAGCGGGATTAGGACCATTATTGATTGGTATTTAACACTTGGATCACCTACATGGGACAATATTAAGGAATAAGCCATATAATTATACTTCTTTGCAATCATTCTCTAGCTTTCACTAAATGGGAAAAATGCTCAACCAGATATTCATCTACACAGAGGTTAGAACTGCTCGAATTAGACCAATGAATGAACAAAAATATTTTTTTATGCAGCGTGCCTACAAATTTTCGTTCTGTTACTTGGCCCTAGCAAAATGACACCGTCTATAGCTGGGTTGATTAAGATGTGTATTTCTCAACCCTCCCTCTTGGCTATGGATAAAATACTGACCACTACAGCTGCTCTTGTGAGCCACTAGCTTGTGCTGAGGGTTGTGCTTTGTGTTGCATCGAGCAATACGGAGAAGATATTGTTAAAGTGTGTTTAACAAATGTTTCCATGTATGCAATGTCGGTACATTAGAAAACTAGAAACCATATAATCTAAGAATTTCCTCTAGCTAAGGAAACCATGTCTTAAATTATTTTAAATACTTTAAAAAACCCACAAAACTTCAATGAAGTCCTTTCCCTCCTGGGAATGATTACCTCTGGTAAATTTATCCAGCACATATTTTTACTGTGGGGTAAGGCTGCTCGTAAATACAGGTCTTGGGTGCCAGCAGATGTCTCTATCTGTGGGTAGTCTTTTATTTGGTATTGGATCCCTCAGGTCTACAGTTAAGATTTGTTTGGAATTTCTAGCTTACTTCTTGCCTTTGGTGCTGGTTTTGTCCACGTGCTGCTGTCCTCTTCCATCCTACATGAAATGTGGCCTTCCTGAAGACAGAGATCAAGGGTTTCCTGTATGAGACATACGTACACCTGGGTGGGTGTTTCTTTTGATGGTGTAGCCCTTAACAGACCTGCAACCTCAGTGCAGTTTGTTCAAGTATGTGATCATATTTTTATCAGGCAGACAACGTGCGTTTCTCATATGTACTTTTCTACTTCCCCCCCTTTCTACATCCAGTTTCTTTTTTTTTTTAATTTGAACTTATTTTGTATATTCAATAATATACTCATTTTGATTTGAAGTCAAATCTCAAGGCCACCCCTGGAACACAAATGCACTTTGGAAAATTTCTTCAAGAAGCTCATATGTACCTTTAGCGTCTATTAGCAAGTTGCTGTGACTTCAAAAGGTTTGAATTTAGATCTCCCAAGAGGTAAAAATGCTGTGATTAAATCTCCGTGGGTTCTTTGCAGTAGAAGGTTCCTTCTCTTTCTTCCCTGTGGACAGCCCTTCTGCATGTCAGGGGTTCACCCGTTTTCTTGGCCTGGCACTAGCGGTGGGACAGCCACCCCAGGAGCAGATCTGGCGTGATCCCAGGAGTGGTCCCACTGATGGTCAACCCTGCTACCTGAACACCTTCAGACCACGCTACCGGTTGGAGATCAGAGGGGATCTAGGTCAGACGCTCGGTGGTGCGGTCCTTCCAGGCTGCTCCCAGGTCTGACCGTCCAAGGTTGTGCAGCTGCAGTCGTCTGCACCCATTGTTTTAGGTGTCGGACTTGGCTTCTTAGCCCCAAACTAATACAGGCGCAGTCAACTTATGTGCCGTTTTTCTCCAGGGATTCGGGTAGAGGTGCTTGCTGCCGGCCCCAGATCCTCCATGCCCCGTAGGGAGCAGTTTGTGCTGTGGTTCCCCCACCGGTACCTCGGGCTGGCTCTGTCCCTGCAGCCGCTGGCTGCCCTGACCCTTCGCTTGCCTCTCCCTGCAGGAGCAAAGCCCCAAGGGTTTGCCCTGGGGCGGTTCCATTTCAAAGCCAGTGTTCCACTCACCCAAGATGCAACCAGATGGGATGCTGGGGGCAGAAGGGGAAGGCGTGTCTTCCTCTCCTTGAATATCCAGCGGTTTGAGAAAACTAAACAAATTAGTGTTAGAGCAGGAAGAATTTTAGGGGGTTTTGATTGCTTGCCACTCCCACTGATTTTTAAGTGAAATATTTTAATAAGCCCTAAACCTGATTTGGTAAAACTGGTAACATTTGTGCTGAATTTGTTGAAAATATAATGGACAAATTTCAACCTGAGTCTGGATAAGTACGCACTAAAAACTGTGTTGTGGCAAGTGGTGTGACTGACAAAGTATTTAATATGCATATCTGACTAATTAAAAGCTATTATTGAAAGTATTTTTAATTAGTTGGTAACTGCACTTAATGCACCTCCAGCTGCCAAAGTCCATATCTGTACTGATTTTTTTGTGGTAGGATGACTGTGATGGGCAATTCAGTTTGTTTACAGATACTAATGGATAAGATTTTAAACGTTCCCGACTAAAGTTTGTGAGCAAGCTGTCTAGAAATCCATGCATCTTTTGCAGATAATGACTGGTACCTCTGCCACGTGACACTCCTTGCCCCAGAAGAGGAACTTCTGTCCTGGGGCATGTACCCATACCCCTACCTGGCACGTGTCGATCCAGATGCCCGAAAAGGCACTCTCATCTACCAGCTTGTCGCATATTACAGTAACAATGAAAACACCAGTGCTGGGATATCTTACACACTCATTGCAGGTAGGTCTATTCTGAAAAAAATGTTAAAATTCTGTTAAGTTGCAGATTTTTCGTAACAATTTCCCGTTTTATCATTTCGTTGATAGATTTTTCCCTTGGGGAACGCTTAACGATGCAGCAGGTACAGCAGGTAGAGAGTACAGGTGCTTTAAGTAAAGGAGTTATGTGGATGGTAATCTTTCTTGCTGCCACTTTCTTTGCTTTACTTCTATTTTGAAATTGATTGCAGCCTTGCTGTTAGCTCAAGGCTCCATTTCTCGCCCATTCTCGGCTCTTTTGCACTGCACCGATCAACAGAGCACGGTGTGAGTGAAAGACAAGGTGCACAACTGGGGAGGAAAAAGGAAGTGCATGAAAGGACATAGGCAGATGATTTGAGGATAGCTTACCTTAAAATAGGGCAGATGCAAATACTGTGGGGCATTTTTCAGACCTGCTTTGTGCGTTTATAGGTGGTGAAGAGCGATTCCAAGTAGATAAGGATACTGGCATTATCATGACCACTGGTTTGCCTTTGACGTGGAACAAGGAGTACGTGGTTACTGTGGAAGCCACCGATGAGTATGGCAACAAAAGCCCCTACGCCTCCATTTCCATCCTGGCGGGCTCCCGACCTCCTCAGTTCACTAACATGTCCTACAGCGTGTTTGTCCCTGAAAATACTCCGGCAGGAGAAAAGTAAGTTGTACTTTGTTAGGTGAGCTCCCTCCCTGCAGTCTGAGAGGAACTTCACAGAGCACAATAAAGTGAAATTTTGTGTTGTTGCTTCTCAGGGCTATGCACGTGTGTTTGCCTATTACACTTTAAAAATAGCGTTGTGTTTTCTAAAATAAATGATGCCTTTTCTGGTGTTTGAGAGTCTCAAGTGTGGCATCAGTGTGGGATCAGTCTGGTGAGAGAAGACAGGGTAGGTGGGCTCCCTGTAGCAAAAAAAATTCCAGTCTGAATACAAAGCTGAGCCCAGCATTGACAGAGAGCGAGCAGTTCAGCTTTCGTCATCCTCACCTTCCTCTTCTAGGTGCTCAAGAGACAGCTTTTATTATTGTTTTGAAGCAAAGGGTTATTCTCTCATTCTTTACAGAGTAGCAGTTGTTGAGGCTGTTTCTTTCCAGAGCCAGCCTGTTTCATACACTCTGCTGACGAACCCCAGCGGGCTCTTCAGGGTGAGGCAGGAGAGCGGAGAGCTCAGCCTGACCCGCCCCGTGGACTACGAGAGCGAGCACCACCTCTATCACCTCTTACTGAAAGCCATGGAAGTTGAGAGCACTCTTAGCAGCGTGACTGAGGTATGTGGATCACTTCACTTCCTACCCACTGTCTCTGCAACCTTCATTACCTCATTAGTGAGACCAGTTACACACAGAGATAGCCTAGAAAACTCACAAAGATGCTCAGGAGGGAGGAGGCCCTGTGGTGCAGACAGAAGGGTGGACTCTGATTTGGGTTCAGATCTAGGCTCTGTGAAACGCCTCTTGTGGTTTCTCTTTGGCTTTGCCTCCCATCTGCTTGGAGCTGAAGGAGATGTGAGGAAAAGTTTAGCATCGGAAGCATAAGGACAGGACAGCTGCAAAAGCAATGACTGCCCAGGCAGCGTCCATAACGAGGTGCCTGTTTTCCTAAGCGTAGACACTAAAATCCCCTCTCAGCATGTCCTTTTGTCTCAGGTCATGGTCCATATCACTGACGAAAATGACTGTTCTCCCGAGTTCCAGCACTCCATTTACAGCAGAGACAACATTCCTGAAACCATTCCTGTTGGCACGTCTCTACTGCAAGGTGAGGACCATCCTGGTACCTTTTGTTTCAGTCTTGCCACGGACCTGCCAGTTTGTGTTACCTGTTCAGGTTCTTACCGTGAAGAAGTGTCAGTTCTTCCACAGTGGGCACTGCCTTTGTAAGGTGTGGATGGTGGCTTTCCTGGAAGTCTGTAGGCGGCTTTTAGGTATCCTGGAAGTAGAGTTGGGAGTGTCTTCAGTTGAGGACCACCATGCTGGGTCACACAACTGTGCCCAAGGAGGGACCCTGGGGTATCCCAAGAGCAGTTAAGGCAGCTGACAGGCAGTGACTTACTGGATTGCCATAACTTGTTTCAATAAATCTTGTGGCTGTCTTTTGACACAGCCGGGTCATCTGTTTGTGTCCTGGAAGCAGCCGCAGCTAGTTTTTCTTTTCTTAATGTGTTAAGAAAAAAAACACATTTTTTTAAATGGGCAGCTAGTTTTATCAAATAGGTATTAAGCTGTATAACTTAGAAGATGTTAATGGAGAAACCTTTGGAAAGCCTGTGAACTTTTATATTTATGGTTGTGGCTTACCAGTCATCATTCCAAGTTTGTTGTGTTTAAGATGACCTCACTACAAGAAGGACATTGAGGTGTTGGAGCGTGTCCGGAGAAGGGCTACAAAGCTGGTGAGGGGTCTGGAGGACAAATCTTATGAGGAATGACTGAAGGAACTGGGGTTGTTTAGCCTGGAGAAGAGAAGGCTGAGGGGAGACCTCATCACTCTCTACAACTATCTGAAAAGAGGTTGTAGAGAGGGGGGAGCTGACCTCTTCTCCCTGGTGACAAGTGATAGGACAAGAGGAAATGGGTTAAAGTAATGCCAGGGGAGGTTTAGATTGGTTATTAGGAAACATTTTTTCACTGAAAGGGTTATTAAACATTGGAATAGGCTGCCCAGGGAGGTGGTAGATTCGCCATCCCTGGAGGTGTTTAAAAAAAGGGTAGATGTGGTACATGGAGACATGGTTTAGAAGTGGTTTTGTCAGGGTAGGTTAATGGTTGGACTTGATGATCTTCAAGGTCCCTTCCAACCTTAGCAATTCTATGATTCTATATCACTTGCACGTAAACTCTTAGTGCACAGATGACATTTTTAAAGGCTAGAATAGTATCCTGTTGAAAGATGAAAGCTGTTAGAAATATTTTTAAGCCCTAAATTCCAACCAAAAGTTCAAGGTGACTCTCAAAATACTGTGATTGCGTAAATAAGTATTGAACTTGGATGATACCGTGTCTTTTGTCTCAGTCTACAGAGCCCAACAGGCAAGGAATTAAAGTTTATTGTCCAACCCGTTTACTGGTGTCAGTTAAATGCCTTCAAAGATGTCTTGAGATCTGGTGTAGTCTGTCATGATGTGGTACGTGCCACAGATGTGTTCTGCCTAAAACTGGGAGAATACTTACAGGCTTGCTGTCAGTATTCAAACTGGAAGTAGGGGCAAGTACTAGGGTAGTAATGGGGACACGGGCTGAGATCTCAGAGGGGTTGTGAACCATGTGAGAAATGGGTGAGTGCCAAGGCCAGCCTTAGCAAAAATTAACATATCTAAGATGTGTCTTTTGAAGACAACGATGTAGATTTCCCAAATTTGAAGCTGAACGCATGCAGAGCTTTCTGTGACTCTCTTTTTGGTTTGATGGCTCTTGGGAAGCAATAAGTTGATTGTAATGATCAGCTCCTAAAAATTCCGAAGCATGTGATTTTCAGTAAAAAGATGAATGCAGTTCTCTCCAGGAGACTGGTAAAGCTGGTAAAAATTCACCCAGTTGTGGGGAAGAAAAGTATGCCCCAAGTCCAAAGCAAGCAGAATGGCAAAGCTGTGTAGTATGGTTCACAGCTGCATCCTGTTTGGTTGTCTTGCCATATGGGTTACATTTCAAGAAAACGATCCTTCCTAAAAAAGAAAATGTGAGGTGGGAGTATAGTGACAGTCAGTGAAAATGGGTGGGTGAATGCTCACTTGGTGTTGAAGAGCTGAGCAACGTTGGCAGTGGCTGCAAGGAAGCGGTGTGTGCAGTCACCTGTACCCTGTGCTGGATGAGTGCTGTGCCGCTAACTCTGACTGCCAAGGCAAGTATCATCTCAGGAAAAAGAAAAAAAAAAGCAGCTCTGTAAGTCCCACAAACAAAAAGAAATGCAAATTCAAGACAACCTTGGCCATTCAGTGACTGACTGGGTTGCTATCGATGGTAGCGAAAAAGATACAATGGTGTATGCCATTTGTTAAAACTGTGGATGATGTAAATGTAGGGTTTAGTTGTCAACCATTTTTAGGTTAACGCGCTCAGAGTATCATGTCCGTAGTGCTGATGCTACGCTAGCTGAGTCAGTCAGTCTACTTAGTCATTACGGGCAGATTTATGCTCACTGCAGGTGTTTTAGGATGTCTGGATGCAAACAAGCTATGATCTGAAAAGCATGGAGGGATGCTCTCCGCAGAGGTTAGCGTAGTCCTTCAGCTGCACCACTGTGCCAGCAGAGCAAGGCTTAGAGTTGTGGTTGGCAACTTTGTGCTAACGTACTGGGCTCTGAGATGGAGTTACCTTGCACTAAGCTAGCTGAGAGCATGGGTAGAGCTAGCACAGACCTGTTTGTGGTTGCTATACGATCCTCGAAATAGCTTTGCGACGCAGATCGGTTTGCAGGATGGAATGAAATGGAAGGGGAATGGAATTCCCGGTTGTTATTGGGAAGTAAGGCACGTTTTTGTCATGTACAAGTAAGCGTCACATTCCCTATTTGCCGGAAAACATCTGTGGAAAATAAATATGATCGTTAAGCACATAAAATGTATTTTTGTGAATGGTTACAAAGTCTCCATAATGACTCTGTAGATTAAATTAGAACTTTTGAAATCAAATATGTTTTTAACTTTCTGCATGTCTTTCTAAAAACAGTACTTAACCGCTAAATTTAACTGGTTTAAGTAATTTCTATCTTTCTTGAGTTTTTAATATATTTCATCTTTCAGTACAGCAAGAGAGGGATTAACTTTAAAGCCTTTGCTTTTGTAGTCTGTAACACATCCAAACATGTATTCACAGCAGGATTTTGAGAGATGTTAAGCAAAATGGTACAACCAACCTAAATGTCTTTTTAAACCCAGATGAGTAACTTTTCACAGGCAACTAAGTAGCACGGCGTTTCACTGAGCTTTTTGAAGTCTTTCTCTTCCCCTTTGAGGTGAATTAACCCCTTTGAGTTAATATTCTGATAGCGAGGGGTCTGTGTTTCTTCATCTCATTTTTGGATGAGGCTGTAGCTGTCTGCCATGCACTGCAATCACTGTTGCGCTTCCAAAAAGCTGTGTGCTACCATGATGGCTGCGTCTGTACCCTCCTGGTAGAATAAGGAGTTTGTTTAATACCAGTGTGGGTATGAGTAGAAGCCTCATTGTTTGGCTAGAAAAATGACAGGGTAATTAAAGAGGTGAGCTCCTGTTCTTAAAAATCACTTCTGATATGATGTTGTGAGCTCTAGCTCTTTGTTCTGCTGATTTGTTGCTTCTGAGCAGATGGGACACACAAAGTACTGAATAAACACTTGCTGGGGAGGAATGTTTAATCACTCTTTGTACCTTGAAGCACCAGGTAATTAAAAAGTACTTTAGCTATAACATAGCTGGGAGCTAATTAAATTTGAACGGCATCCCTGGAGAGAGTGAGGACACAGTTTATGACTGATAATGTTCTACCAACATGCATATTGATTGTGCGGTAATTACCAGTGTTGACTGCTATTTGTACAAAGCATGTTGTGTAGTATTGGGATCACGGCTCTCGCAAACTTGCCATGCTGCGATCACTCAGGCTGGGTTGGAGCCGGGGGAAGAGTTGTTTTGCTTTTTTACTCCCAGCCTCCTGCTGAGTTCCCAGACTCTTACCACAAAAATCAGGCTTTTATGGATAAAACAGAAAGAAGGCAAGAAATGGCATAACCATTGGTAAGAAATAGCATAACCAAACCTCTTCTGCAGCACAACCGTTCTGTTAAATGTGTCCTCTAATAGTGCTTGCAACAGACTGCGACTCTGGCTCCAACTCTGAGATCACTTACTTCATCCAGAGCACTGATTTTTCCATCACACGTCACGGGGTCATCAATTCTAACCAGAGGCTGAACTTTGAGCAAGCAAACCATATGTATGAATTTGTGGTGATAGCCGTCGATAAAGGACATCCCCCTCGGACAGGGACGGCATCTGTGCGGATTCGAATGGCCAACGTGAATGACGAGGCTCCTGTCTTCTCCCAGTCCGTGTAAGCCAGCTTGAATGCCTCCTTTGATTTTTACTGGTGCTGCTCATACGTGTAACCTTAATAACACTCGTCTAAATGGTCACTTCTTGTTTTGCACAACTATGAGTACCAGTGAAATTGAGGGGTAATTTGTATGAATGATGTAGAAGACGGCCCTTCATTTCTAGTTTGTATCAAAAAAAGACACCAATTTTGATACCAGCGTATTGAGTTTATAGAGCAACTGTTTTATATAGAGAGAACGGAATGAGTAAAAGACCTAACTCTATAGGGAATGATTTTGACTGGGTTGACTTCTAGTTCTCAAAGTGGTTGTCCATATATAAATATATGGCACATTAAGATGGTAGTTTGCAAACATTAAAACCATCAGCAGATTCTATTATGAACTAACTTTACGAGGTTTTGTTTGTTTAAAATGCATTCTTTCCTTTCCTGAATTAATACAATTTGTATTTTTTTGCATGTTTAAAGTATGGACATGTTTTAAATATAAAACAGATACATTTATTTACAAAATGACATACCATTTTACATGCATCTCTGTAGTATCTGACGCCTTCCATTCATAGATAAGGACATAACAAATGCTGCATGACAAATACTAGTCCGTTTTCTCATCTTTAGGAGATGAGAAGAGTGATCCTGGTTTGCAGTGCAATGTAGTAAGGTGCATATTGATATCTTCCAAAGGATCCTTGGAAATTATGTATGGCAAAAATGCAGGATTACAATCCTAAAATACATACCCTATATATACTGAGCATATATATAAAAATACATGCTGAACAAAGGTGCTCAAAGTCTCATCTTAAGCTGATTAAAGATTGCATGCTGAAAGCTTAAAGAAAATTACATTCATAATGACTTTATAATCCGTGGATGATGGTTAACATTGTGATGGTTATGCTGGTACTGGATGTGCTGCCATTGCTCCCTTATGTCCATCAGTTACAGAACTTTCCTTTCGGAAGATGCTGGTCCCAGCACCTTAGTGGCTACTGTTCGGGCAAAGGACCCTGATGGAGATGGTCTGCTATATCTGATTACAGGAGGCAATGAGGAGGGAAACTTTGAACTGGATAGTCAGAAAGGTAAGGAAAGAGGTTGCAGAACACAGTTATTTACTGTCTAATCTGTATTGACTCTGCTTCACCTGTGTGTCAAAAACCATAAGAAAGCACCATATTTATATAATCTGCAAAGAGGGATGCTTTGTATCAGCGAGAATTAGCTTTTTGATATGATGCTCGTTCTCAAAAAATCAACCAAAACTTGGGATCCTGGTCCAAGGACCCTACAGTCTAAGATGACTGATTCCTATGCTTTGCAACCAAAATACAAACTGAAACAACAATACAGCAGCAGAGAAATGTGATGCTAACTTGATTTTGTTTGTTTGTTTATACAATAAAATAAAACAACACTTTATGCTTCCAAATATAGGTATCATTAAACTGCGCAAAAACCCACCACCCAACCTGAAAGGGCCACAATACACACTGAACATCACTGCAATAGATGACAACGCCTCAGGGGGACCCACCTCTCTCAGCAGTTTTGCTGAGGTTATTGTCGGAGTTAATGACATTAATAACAACAAGCCTGTCTTCAGAGAGGTACGATCTTTTTTCTGCAGATATTCTTTTCCCATCCGTAATTGGGGTTATAGACTCCTTTTGGCTTCTGGTGGTTGCCGGTGGGCTGAAGGGACTGCATTTGCAGAGCAGAATGAATCTGTGAGAGCGCATGAAATCTTCGTTCTCTTTTTTTCCTTCCTCTCCCTTAGAGCTTGATTTCTTTTGTGAGTATAAGTAATAGAAGTGATTTTCTTCTGAGTTCTTCTCAGATGTGCTGGGAAAAAGTATTGACACTGTGCAGTGAATTCCTGTGGCTCCGTGTAATAAATAGGGTTGGATGTTTGGGTGTATTTTTAGTGCGCTTACTACAGCGACAGCACCTGGGTTCTGGAGAATCAGCCTCCAGGCACGTACGTGCTACAGGTAGAGGCCTACGATGCAGACCTTGGCATTAATGGAGAGGTGAAGTATGGACTCATGCATCGAGATGGAGCTTCCCTGGGCTTCAGCATTGACCCAGACACAGGTCAGTAGCTTTCAGGTTGCTGAGATAAAATGAAAATGGGGTTGTGTTGTAATGAGAATGCCACAGTCAGTGTGTCCAAGTGGGCTCATGCTTTAACAGTGTAACTGCTGGGTTAGCGATAACAGCTTGAGGTATAAGCACTGAAAAAAGTCCAGGGTATATGCATAGCCATGAACATAGATTAAATTAAGACGATAGTGATTTAAATGACAAATTAAGTAGGGAAACAAACCCCAGTTCAATAAGAAGATAGAAAGCTATTCTGCATCAGCTATCTTCCTATTGGATCAAGTGTAGCTATAAAAATGCAGAGCAGAGAATGTGACTCTAACAGCTTGAGTTTGTTCTTCCCTTCATTGTGGCCTGACAGTTCTTTAAAACGGTTTATTTCTCATCTCATGCACAAATAGAAGGTCCAGTGCAGTGCGTATAGAGGCAAAACCCTCTTACCAGAACAGGGTAGTGACAGACAGTCTTGATGCATTTCAGATGAAGTAGTTATAAATGGTGTTGATGTTTCGATAGTCAAAACAGTAAGATGTGATATGTGCATGTCCAGGACTGCGCAGGAGACTGGAAGGACTGACAACAGAGCAGCAGAATCCTGGTCCCTAGCATAGTAAAAACATAGGTCTGGAAGTGGCCTCCAGGAGGCCAGTTTAAAGTCTCTCAACCAGAAGAAAAGATCTGAGATAGGGAGAGACTTGGTCAGTAGAGAGGAAAAGCTGAATACTGGGAGAAAATTGTTCGATTTATTAACCGAGCTATGTGATTCTACCCTGTTTAAATCTGTTCAACGAAGCAGCCTCCAGCTCCCATAGTAGAGATTACTTGGTCACATCACTTGTGCCTTCTGTGGTGTGACTCTTCCCCAGAGTAATAATGAGCTGTCTTGGAAATATTCAGTTACTTGGGCTATCACTGGAGTAAACCTAAAAGAGGCCTCTCGATGAGAAGGAGAAAGTCCTTCTGTGCTCCATGAGGAGTGAGATAAGAAGGTACTCAGACTGAAGATCCTTATCAGGGGAGCAGGAGAGAAAGCTGTAGACCCCTGTCAGTATGTGGCATGTGAGGAGACGAAAGACAGGGGAATTGGAGTTGGTCTTGTCCAAGACACGCATTGCAGGGTTGGTGTGGATTAAGCTTAATGGTTGTGCTACGTGCGCTCAGAGCTTCCTCTTGTGTGGGAGATGTACTGGTCCCTTTCTGCAAATTTAGTCCCGAGGCTGTGACATGCAGAACAGGAGGTGTCTGTGTTCCCAGGAGTCATCACAACCACGCAGAGTTTTGACCGGGAGAAGCAGAGGGAGTATACGCTGTCTGTTACTGCTACTGACCAGGCACAGGAACCACTGATCGGCGTGTGTCAGGTCACCGTCCTTATTGCTGATGTCAATGACAACGATCCCAAGTTCGAGAACAGTCGCTATCAGTGTAAGTGTTTCTTAACTACCTGTCCCAGTACCTCAACATGAACCTGTTTAGTACTTCTTTATAGCAGTGGTCTATTTTTTAGGTGACCAGTCTTCCTTTGCTGCCAACTAAGCCAGTTACTGCTTAACCTGGTCAGTGGAAATATGCAGAATTGATCACTGTCCTCTTTATTCATTGTAATACTCTTAAGAACATTGATCTGACACAGATCAGGCAGATCTGATCCCTTCCCTTTGCGGCTTTTCCTTGCCCGTTTTTTCTGCACACTGAATTTTTATTCAATGATGTCCCAAAACACAACATGACATCCTAGCTGAGAAGTCATCAGCCCTGACTAGAAGAGCAATTGTCATCTGTGTCTCTATGCCACAGCACCTCTGTTCGAATAGGCTGGAGTGGTATTTATCTCTTGTCAGACAGCCCAAAATCCTTGGCTTCTAGCCTGCGACTGGCTGTGAGCCCCGATGCCTCCTGTGACTGTGCTGCTGAGCTAGCCTTTCCCATTTGCCCTAGTGCCTTTCCCTTTTTCATCCCCACATGACATGCTTTTCATCAATCTTTCATTTAATTTTACTTGATGCTTCTGCAGTAGAATCCTGTACTTAAGTACACTCGGACCCTATACGCTTGGTGTCACCCACAAGTGATGAGCGTACTCCCTAGTTGCTCGACTAGGACAGGCGCTTCCTTGCGTGATTGCCTCAGCAAGAATGGCAAAAAATGGTGGATGATGCATGTGACAACAACTCCATTTTGGAGATGTTCTGCCAGTTCTGTGGAAACGTCAAGGAGTGACCAATGACTTATCAAAATGAAGATGGCTCATAAATAAGTCATCTTTAGCATCACAGAGGCCAGCATTTTAGCAGGATTCAAAAAGAGGTTTGACGCTTATATGGCAGGATTTTAACAAGGAGGAATGACCTGCCAGGAAATAGCCTAAATATACAGCTACACTTCAGAGTTATGCACAAGGACAGAAAGAAACTTGTGTTGCACCTTTTAGAGTATCTTACAGCAACTAACTCCAAGTGCCAAATCAGTTAAACTGTTCAGATTGGGAATAGCCATTTCTGCATTCCTAGCAGTGGTTTCTGGCCACAGCAGCACTGAGAAGTCAGGTGGGAGTGATCTCACTAGAGAGAAGTATTTTTGGACAGAGCAGAGAAGTCCTTGAGGTAAAGGTAATGTTTGTGCATAGATGAACCTGTCCACTCTACCTTCAAACATGTCTTTCAGGTGAAACTGCCTGGGATTATTTTTTTCAAAAGTAGTCAAGCTGAGAGGTCGCATTTGGTAATTATGGTGACTTCAGCACTTGTGAGGAATAGGCAGATTTTCTTTTTTTTTTTCATGAACAGAGAGAACCAGTAAAGGTCCTGTATCAAAAGCAGTCCAATGGGATGGGAAAACAGGAGATAATGAGGTCACTTTATGCATACCACTTTTCCAGCATCTATACATAAGTAATCAATGTTTGCACGTCATAGAATTAAAAATAGCTTCTTCTCTAACAAGATCAAATGCCATTAGTCATAGGTTTCTATTATTCCTGGAAACTGCTGGTCCTTTACTCCTCTGCACTAGGATGTTGGTCAAATCCCTGATTTAAACCATGCATCTTATCATCTGTCTGCAAAACAGACATGAAAGAAATGCTTAACTCTATGCAGTAAGGATGGTATAGGAAGTGTTAGAGTTACGCCAGCAGCAAGCAGAAGTACATGAAATGAGAGAGCACAGCCCTTCCAAGTAATTTTGTATTTTTTTCTTACAATATGATTTAACAGGATTTGACTATAAAGGCATAAATTTAAACACACAAAAAAGGGTATTTTACAGTGTTTCTTAGCAATAAATTCCATTTTCATTAATCTATTTTAGTGCCAGTAAATCTCTTCTGAGAGCAGCTTTGGCTGTTACTGACATACCAGGGACATGAATCCTAGGCCAATTAAATGTCCTGGGGGACTAGGGAAACTAATTAAAGCTCAAATTTGTGTTCGTGGAGCAAGCAGTGGTGGTGGTTTAAGGTTTACTGCCCTGATGCCGCAGACTGTAGATATTAAGGAAGGAAACCAAATCAGAAAACATGACCGCTCCACTTTATAAATAGTGTGCAAATCTGATTGTCCCACCTCAAAAATACTAAAGGAGACACATACAAAGGAGATCAAAGATATGAAACAGTTTCTGAACAAGAAGTGATTAACTGGACTGAGAGGGTTGTCTAAACCTAACTGGGACAGCCCTCCCACTGCCAGGGCTGTTTCAATACACTGAGTTGATGGAGCCTTAGTGCATGGAAATGGCTCAAAAAACCCCTCGGGCATGCGCCTGTGGCTACTTGGAGGAGGAATTGGGGCTGGATGGCTGAGAATGGAGGGAAGAGCAGGACGAAAGTCAGATTAGAGCAATCTAAAGACTGGGGTGTGGAAGAGAGGCAGCCGGCAGGGATGCGATAGCTTTACATAAAATTGTGCCTCGCGGAGAGAAGGGGAGTAGGAAACGGCTGCTCATGATTTCCCATCATTTTGTTGGTGTCCTGGCCAGGAATCGGGCTTTAGGAAGACAAAATGAATTACTTTTCTGTGCAATGGATACTTCAACTGTACGACTCTTTGCCACCAGATTTTTAGATGATGTTTATAAAAGCAGGTTTAAAGAAGGACTGGTCTGTGTAGGGCTGTGGACACAGAGGCACAGGCTCTGTCTCAGGTGGATTGCTGGGAACAGGGAGTGAGACCTAAGGAAAACGGCATGTATAAAATGCTCATTGCTTCTCCAAAACACTGGGCTGTTGGGGGGGGGGATCCTCGCTGTGACCTCCGTCTTCATGCTTTGCGATTACCTGCTGCCTCCCGCTGGCGATGCTGCTGCCACCGCTCACATTCAGGATGAATTCAGTTCACCCGAAACGGCTTTTGATGCCAACCTGCTTTTATCAGCAGCTGAGCCCAGCAGCCTGGGCTGGGATCTGAAGAAGCGGGCATGCGGGTGGCTGCGGGGTTTGCTGGCGCCGCC
This sequence comes from Vanellus vanellus, assembly GCF_965231255.1. Taxonomy (NCBI): domain Eukaryota; kingdom Metazoa; phylum Chordata; class Aves; order Charadriiformes; family Charadriidae; genus Vanellus; species Vanellus vanellus. Next base: position 144,535,783 of record NC_138906.1, read on the forward strand.
GCAGAGAGGCACAAGCGCTGGCAGCGGCGTAGTGGGTAAACCTGCTTCACTAGCAGCTCGCTTCACAACCCAGCGTGTCGGGGGAAAGGGAAGGGGAAGCTGAAAGAGGACTGTAGGTTCTCTGGTAGTGACGATACTTTATAACCTGCCTCATTACAGAAACATTTAATCTCCCATGAAGGGGACTATGAGGTTTTACGGGAGTATTTCTATTACACACAGCCTGGTAGATCAGAGCAAGACCTGCTGAGAATCATAGAATCATGGAATGGTTAGAGATGGAAGGGACCTTAAAGATCATCTAGTTCCAACCCCCCTGCCATGGGCAGGGACACCTCCCACTAGATGAGGTTGCTCAATACCTTTGTCTTTTCAAAGACTTCCTCAGCGAAGATACTCCCGTGGGGACCAGTTTCCTCCGTGTTGCAGCTCACGATAATGACCAAGGAGTGAATGCTGCCATCACATACTCAATGCTGGAGCACCAACTGGAATACTTCCAGATCAACCCCAGCACGGGCTGGGTGTACGTGAACCGCCTGCTCTCCCAGGTAAAGTGACTCGGCTGGGAACAGCGCAACCTCCGACCCCTCGAATCCATTGCGAAGAGTTAATTGCAGTCTCTTGATTTGTACAAGATGGTTTGCAAATATCCTCGATCTTTGTTTCACAGACAGCACGCGTTAGTCGCTATGTTGTAGCGACAGACGGAGGGAACAGAAGCAGCACTGTGGAGCTGACGGTCACTGTCACTAACGCACTCAGCCAGCCGCCCCGGTGGGAGCAGAGCAGATACTGGGTAACCATCCCCGAAAACACCATTCGTGACACCAAGATAGTGGTATGTTAAAAGTGCAATTACTTCCCTCCTTCTTCTTTTCATTTCAACGTCTTCCTCGGTTGTGCTCTGTCGCCCTGTGCAGAGTGCACGGATGCTCACCCTGCAACCTGACTGCGCTATGCTGTTTCCTTACCAGCCCCCGCAGCTGCGTAACCCATTAGTGTTTGTCAACAGTACCTGTCTCAAAATAGCCAGCGTCCCAGCTGGCAGCAGTTTTCCCAGTGAATTCTCACACCAACAGCCCTCAGGGTGTGCTCCTGCCGGCAGCGGCTTTGAATGAGGAGGGAGACCCATGCTCTGCCTGTGCGGCAAATCCGTGAGCGTTCCCACCAAGGGTCAGCTCCTCGCTCCTCCATCCTCAGCGGACCGTGCTGCCTGCCTGCATCTTTCCTACCTCTTTTCTCAGTTTAGCACTACAGCATGGAAAGGCTGTAGTTTTGCTTTGGGCTCTTCTAACCCAAACCAATTCCTTTTTAACCTGTGGAGACTTATTCTTTAAGGATAGTCTCTTCCGTAAATTGCCAGATAATTCCCGTCTTCCTCCTCCTGCATGGAATATCCAAACACTTGCAAACAATTTAGGTTTTCTCTGCACCTTGCCTGGTAAAATGTACAACTCAGTGGAGAAACAGTCTCCTTTTGGATTGCTTTCATTTTGGAAGGAGGAGAGAGGAGGCATTTCCTTTAGCCAGTGATGCAGTTCTTGCTTGGCACATTTGTGGGCAGGTAAATTTACTATTGATTAAAGAAAGACCTGCATCAAACTTAAGTGTTGTAAAATGAAACACAGCTCTGTAAACTGTTTCTGTTTTGTCTGTTATCCAAGTCATACAGGCATGTAAGTTCTTGGAGAACATACACGCCTGTATGTTCTTGCCATCAAACTGAACGTTTAACGCTTGGAACCCCATGCTTCATCAACACATGTGGTGGCTCTTTTCTTCTTCAGACCATGAAAGCCACATCCCCTCTTGGTGATCCCAGGGTTACGTATAATCTGGAGGAGGGTCAAGTTCCAGAGACTAACATGCCAGTTCGTTTCTATCTGAAGCCAAACCGAGCTGATGGATCTGCTTCTCTTCTAGTCTCTGAACCACTTGACTTTGAGACAACTAAGTTTTTCACCCTGACAGTCCGGGCACAAAATGTAGCAATGACTCCTTTAGCTTCCTTTACCACCGTTTGTGTGAACGTAACAGGTAAGCTTTGCTGCTATTAGAACAGCCCATTCAGAACAATATTCTCGTTATTTTTAGTATAACACCGTGATTTAAGGTAACACCCATGAAATGCCAAGCTACCTAAAAGAACGCTTTGTATGTTTCTGTGCTGTAAAAGGAGTTGTGCAGTCATTAAAAAGGTTTATTTGAGACAATTTCTGAGTACAATTATTGAATGTAGAAATGTGATAGTGCAAAAGTGGGCTGTCTGAATGTTTATGCAACACTAGTGCCTGCTTTTATAAATATAATTAGAAAGATTTTCCTTAGATAGGAGGACAAATCTAGTTAATGTCCTCAAGCTGTTGAAAGGAGATGAGTATTACTGGAAATACTCTGTGCTATAAAAAGACAAATAGCCCAGATAGGTTGGGTTTGTGTTTGGTGTCTGTTTAGGGTTTTTTATTATAGTCAGAATTTTCTATTGAACGCTGAGATTAAAATTCTAGGAATGAAAATGCAAGGGTCCTTACAACAGGTGCAATTTTCAAGAACTTGATCCAACCCTCCTTGTAGCAGGATCTTTTTGTAAGGCTCTGCTCCTGTGGATCCACATAAAACTAGAAATCTGATTTTAATCCCTGCTTTTTGAAGCATTAGTGGAGTTACTTTTGATATGTAGACATTTAGATGAAAATATGAGTAAGTGCAGTCTCCGGCAAAAGCATTTGTCTCGCTCACCACCACGGAAATGAGAGACCTCAGTGGTAATTTGAATGGGGATCCAACTTCTGCTTCACTTTAGCACAGCATTGTCCTGTCTCCACAGTGCACCAATGCAAAAACCCTGCAGGTTTGTAGAGCAAGAGTGCTTCAAGTCAGGGTCTGAGCCTCATTGTAGATTATGGACAAAGTCTCAAAAGATTTTTCCTCTAGTGCAGTTATTGGTATCAGAATTTGGCAGAAACTTCATTTTGCTCACAAGCAAAAATCCTTTTTCAATAACTTAGTATTTCACACACAAAAAAAGGTTTGCACACACGTGTGTGTATTAGTGGGAGAAAAAAGCAAGTTAGGCGCTTTTAAGAGCGAAATAACCACCAGAAAGTTTCATATGCAGAAATGCCCTTTATTTATGTACAAGCACACAGAAAAGGAAGTCTTTTATAGTATCTTATTTTCTTTACCTTTCTCAGTGAATTTGCTGAAAATTATCTCAACGAGACATATTCTCTTCTATAAAATAGGAAAAAAGAAACTTGTTAGAAAAGAAGTTTTCACGAATGATTATGCATATAAGAGAGAAAGAAAATTGGGATTTGTGGGAGCCTGCGATGACAATTTAAAAAAGAAAGTCATTGAAGACATTGCTTCTGCAAATAGTTGTGTGTCAGAATCAATGCAGTCATGTGGCAGTAGTAAAACTAAATGTGTGCTTAAGGGTTTGCAGAATAAGATACCAAGAATTTTGTCTGCTCTTCATAAAGACAGATGGATCCAAGGAACTGTCATTACACCTCCTCTGTTTTGGCACTGTGCCATGACATGGGAAAATGATTTTCTTAAAATGCGGCTGTTAAACTGTGAAAAGTGTAAAAAGATGTAGGGGACTATGCAGCATTTCTGAGTTTCGTCGTCTCACAGACAAAGAGGAACACCGGACTGATTTGTCATGGGTTGAGCAGGAGGACGTGATTCCAGAGCAGTTTAAATGGATCCAAATCAGTGCTGCCATAGTTCTGCCTGTCCCTTGTGCTCACCTGGTCCTATGCAGCAGTTTTAGGGAGAAAATGTGTCAGAAACTGGCCCTTCAAAACACTGGACATTTTTTTCCAGTTTAGGTCTCTACACGGGTCAGGCAAGGGAGACAAGCAAGCTTGATAGAGGCTCAACAGGGCTATGCCTTGTGCCTAATCTGACCTGACTGCAGACGGCAACTACCGGGGCAGCCCTTCCTTGCCTTCACCTGCACAATCCCACCACGTCCCTTGCGTTGGATCTGGCGATTACACGGCTGCAGAACGTGTCAGATCTCAGCTCGCCCTTTTCTCTCCAGAAAGTCAGTCTCTCAGAGCAACACGGTGAGCCCTGTCGACACGGGGCCACGTGATCCCGCCCGTGGGAAGGGGGATCCCATCGCTTTGAGCAGGATGACGAGAGCGGGAAGATCAGCATGCTTCCTTTGGACATTGGCCAGTAGTTAGATGAGGGGAGGCTAATGTGCAACTGCACCCTAAATAATCATTAGTTCCTACAGCGTACCATAACTCTGGCTATACTGCCCTGTATAAGGCCAGGAAAGACGGTTTTGTACACATTCTTTGTCAACTCTGTAGACTTTGCAATTTTAATTTCCATTATATGTTAATCAGTCCTTAATAAAATGCTCAAATGAACTACTGCTATAGACAACCAGGTCTTTACAGACTGTGAATGACAGGCTTCCTGGTCCTGGCATTCATGGACTTACTATAAGAAGATCACTGGTAAAATCATTAGCTAGTATCTTAGCTGAGATTGGGCCACTGTCTCCCAGAAACTGCTCAATGTCTATAAAATGCCTCCTGACAGCGGCCATGAAAATGGGAAGACCCAAAGCAGGATTGCTTCTTGCTATGAGCAATACAAGTTCTTTCTCCAAGCAAAATTACAACTGTGGAAAAAATACAGTAAAAAAAGGCCTTCAAACATTTTCTTACTGTGATCCCCATCACCTCCTTTTGCAGATGTCAATGATAATGTTCCATTCTTCGTGTCTTCTAACTACGAGGTGTCTGTGCCAGAAGGAGCTGATGTTGGTACATCTGTGGTTCAGGTGTTAGCTACGGACTTGGATTCTGGCCTGCATGGAGAGGTTTGACCTTAAATTCAATTATTTTCCTCCCAATAGGCAAGTTTTAGTATTGTAATTAGTGGGAGTGCGCAGACAGCAGATGACAGGGTAATGAGCCACAAACACTTCTTACAGCACTTGTCAAGTATTTGTCTAGCATGTGTCTGATGTGCATAATATGGGATGCAGGCAGAGAAGATGCTGTTCACAGTCTTGGGAACCTGCATCATAGCAGCTCATCCTGATCCAGCAACCGTGACAAAGCACCACTGCATGATTTTCAGGGTTGCTCCCATGACAGGATAAGTGGAGGTGGCTGCAGAACATGTTTCCAAACTCTTGCTTCTTCAGCTCCTTATTTAATTGACCATCAGTGATTATGGGCAGTTAAATACGTATTTAAATACGGTCAATTAAATAAATTTAATTTCACTATCATTGGTCAAATGGTTGGTCAAACCAACATTTGACCATTATTGTCATAATGACCCAACCCTAGGAAAAAGCAGTGTTATCAAGGAAAGTGCTAATTTTCTGTGCATTTTCCTGAGCCTTTTCCAAAAATCCTACCAGCTCTTCTGGGAGGGAACTCAGCTATTAGAGATTTGCTGTTCTGTAACCGTCATTTTGCAACTTCTGAAGAGCAACCTATGTGGTAGAACTGCCTGGTGGTGCTCTGGGCATGATGTGGGAGTGGGGGTGGAAACATATTTTTCAGAGGAGGAAGCCAAACCTTTGTTACAGGGAAAAAAGTGGATAGCTTTCATCACTGGAGGTTTTCATTTGTTCAGTCCTGTTGAACGGGACCCAAACTCTCAGCCCCTTTTTTTTTGAGATCAAAAGCACAGTGGGTTGCTAGAAGCTGGGGAGACACCAAGGAAGATATTGTTCCGTACGTTGTCTGTCCTTCTGTTATTCATGGTCTTTCTTAACTGCTTCTGCTGGCCACTGTTGGACATTAGCTACTGGGCTTGATGGGTCTTGATATCACTGGTACACATGTTCTTCTGTTTGAGAATTCTGTTTTTTTATATATCAAAATGGGCAAAAGACTTAGAAAAATTATGTCCGGATGAACTATCTTTTCTCAGAGTGTTGCTACTTTGCAGACAGACCCAAGAGACCAGTTCTGGGCTCCCTGGTTCAAGAAGGACAGGAAACTGCTGGAGAGGGTCCAGCAAAGGACTACTAAGATGATTAGAGGAATGGAGCAACTTTCTTATGAGGAAAGGCTGAGGGACTTGGGGCTTTTTAGTCTAGAGAAAAGAAGACTGAGGGGGGATCTTATCAATACTTATAAATACTTAAAGGGAGGGTGCCAGGTAGACGGAAACAGTCATTTTTCAGTAGTGCCCAGTGACAGAACAAGAGGTAACGGGCACAAACTTGAGCATAGGAAGTTCCATCTAAACATGAGGTTTAGATGGAACAGGCTGCCCAGAGAGGTTGTGGAGTCTCCCACTCTGGAGACATTCAAAACCTGCCTGGACACTGTCCTGTGCAACCTGCTGTAGGTGACCCTGCTGTGGCAGGGGGGTTGGACTAGATGATCTCCAGAGGTCCCTTCCAACCCTGACCATTGTGTAGTTCTGTGATTCTGTGAAGAGACTACTGGGGAAGGGTCACAACACTTGGACATACAAATGGAAGTGGAAAATGTGGCCTCTCTTAACTATTTCCTTTTTAGGTTCACTACTTAATATTAAAAGATGCTAGTGAGGACTACCAGTTCTTCACCATTGAACCTGAGACAGGAATTATTTCCACCCGTGCATCTTTTGACAGAGAGAAAAGAGCCTCTTACTTGATTGAAGTTCAGTCTCAGGACTCTTCAGAATCTGCTAGACCTGGTGTGCATGGGCAGCCCAACACAGGTAAAACTAGTAAGGATTGGGTAAAAGATATCAGAGATTGGGTTCCTTAACTTTTCTAGCCTTGGTGGGTATGTGAGCTGTCTGGAATACAACAAGGTATTCCACCTCTGCCATTTCTAGTCTGCATGTTCCTCTTTCATCTCCTTCTTAGACACAGCCTATGTAAGGATTTTTGTCAGTGATGTGAATGACAACGCACCAGCATTTCCTCGGTCAGTGTATGAGGTCAGCATAGATGAGGACAGGGATGTTGGAAGTCCTGTTGTGACAGCAACAGCAGATGACGAAGATGAGGGTAAGTGGACCCTGCATGTCTTTCTAAGTCCTCTTAGTATTACTGTGTGTTGTGCTACTTCCGTCATGGGCAAACAAATCTCTGCATTCAGAAGATAATTAAGCGTTTCAAGCATTTGTAAAAGTGAGGAGAGAAGTTCTGGGAACACAGGAGCATTTTCCTTTATTAAGTGCTCAGGTTTGCAGTGCAAAGGCTAAGCTAGCTGGCAATCTCTTTGGGGCAGAATGAAATCACCTGGAGTCACAACCCTGCTGTAACTTTGCAAGTGGTAGCATAAAAACTCACTCACTCTTGAGCATGTGCATGCATTTTGCTGACTCCTGTGCTTTCCAGATCTCCCTGGGAATCGGTTTTACTTAATACTATTGCAAGAAAACCAAACCTGTGTGCTTTTTGGTGAGTTAGTGGGTTGAATATGCTTGTGGAAGAATCTGACAAACAGTGGAAAATGTGGGATGATGTGGCCAGAAACGAAGGCAGGGAGAAAGCAGGAATAAGGCAGGAAAAAAGGGAAAGCCAGACCTTCTTTTTCGGCTCACACTTGCATCAGCTCTGACGGTGTGAAACTGCTCCTACAGCGTGGTGAGACCAGATGGGCTGAGGTAGTCCAACAGCACGCACCACCAGTCAGTTCCTGGTTTTGCTTCTGCTGCAGCTTTTTTTTGCTCCTTTCCTGAGTTGGTCCAGCTCAACTTGCTGGAGAAAAACAAACCCATTGAAAAAAAAGAAGGCAAACTGTTGTGCTGGTGACAGAGCGCAAATGAGCACCAGAGGAACGTGTTCCTGGGAGCAGGCGAGAGCTGACCATTCCTTTCAGTAACACCTATGCCTCTTAGTGCCCATAATGGAGAAGTAAAGAGGCCATTTAAAACCGGCTGCTGCACTTGAGAGAATTTGGCAAAAGCGACTAGCAAGTGATGCTCGAACGCATGCTGCAAAGGCAGCCAAGCTCTTCCAAGCACTGATGTGGAGCACAACCTTTTCACTTTCTTGCCATCCATGTTGCTTTAGCCTTCTCATCCGCAGCTGACTCACAGCTTAAAATGCTGAAAGTTCTTTCTGCTCCTAGCAGTTCACCTATTTAGTTTGGGAAATGACATTCTGTCGTGAAATGCGGTCATGTATTTTTTTTTCCTTTTCAAGTAAGTAAACATGAAGTACCAAGCAATTTATTTTTTTTTTGTTCCTAAACATTTTGCAGCAATCAAACAACTGCTATTGTACAGGTGGGATATTCTGAGATGAATTCTTGCTCAAAATAGAGGGTGACTGTTACATTTTAGCACCATCCAGTGGTTAAAAAAAAAAAGTTCCGAAATACTGGCATTTGAAATGGGAGGCTTAGGAAACATTAAGCAAAAATAGCTTCTGTTATTTTAATAGTATGTTACTTTTTTATTATTGGCAAATGAATGCACAATAAATTAGGGGCACGCTATTCCTTCATTATGAATAAAGAGGTGCTTGTCTGTGAATGCAAATTATATTTGTAAATAGAAATGCAGACCTAACCCCCAATCTACCATACACAAACCCTTCAAATTACATACATGGATCATTCTGTTTGTGGCTGTGTCTATGTTTTATCTCCCACACACACTGTGACAGTCTGGACAAATGAGGTACAAATAAGGTTTCTCTTGGATACAGGTCCACTGTGTATAGCCGGATTGAGCATTCAGAGAGTGGACAGGCAGTGGTCATTTGCTTTCTCTTGTAGGTGCAAATGCCAAAATAAGGTACCAGATCACATCAGGAAATGTGAAAGGAGTTTTTGATGTGGAACCTGAGGTTGGGACTGTCTTCATTGCTCAGCCTCTGGATTATGAAGAAGAACAACGTTTTGAGCTCCGGCTTGTAGCTTCTGATGGAAAATGGGAAAACCACACTCTTATCATCATCAATGTTGTGAATAGGAATGATGAAGCGCCAGTCTTCACTCAGAACGAATACCAGGGCAGTGTCTTGGAGGAGCTCACAGATCTGCCTGTACTTGTCCTAAAGGTAAAGCAGTTTGTATAAAGCAGGGCAAAACCTGACTTTTTGTTCAGCTCAATGCCATCCATCTATATAAATCCAAAAAGATTTTGTTTTCTTTAGGGTGGTGAGTCCTGGTACTGGATTTAGCTGGCAACATTCTGTAAAGAAGAGAATAAAGAAAGCCTGGTTGAATTTGCATGACAGACTTACTCCCTTGACCAGCATAAATAGCTCGATGATCTTAAACGTCTTCTCCATCCTAAATGATTCTATGATTCTAAATGTTGAAAAATGTGATGGCTTTCCTTAACAAAACAGAGATAGTATATTTTGAGTAACTGTGTAAGCATAGCATTGTTGGCACATGTACCTCATGTATTTAAGTCACAGACTCTTCGACTACATTTATACTACCAAATAAACATTGCCTATTCTTTGACTCTGGAACTCAATCATAGAATAATGGAATAGTTTGGGTTGAAAGGGACCTTTAAAGGTCATCAAGTCCAACCCCCCTGCAATAAGCAGGGACATCTGCAACTAGATCAGGTTGCTCAGAGCCCCGTCCAACCTGACCTTGAATCTTGCCAGGGATGGCGCATCTACCACCTCTCTGGGCAAGCTGTGCCAGGATTTCACCACCCTCATTGTAAAAAATTTCTTCCCTATATCTAGTCTAAATCTTCTGTCTTTTAGTTTTAAACCGTTACCATTGCCCTATTGCAACAGGCCCTGCTAAAAAGTTTGTCCCCATCTTTCCTATAAGTTTCCTTTAGGTATTGAAATATTACAATAAGGGCTCCCTGGAGCCTTCTCTTCTCCAGGCTGAACAACCCCAACTCTCTCAGCCTGTCTTCATAGGAGAGGTGCTCCAGCTCTCTGATCATTTTTGTAGCCCTCTTCTGGACCCGCTCCGACAGGTCTGCGTCTTTCCTGTGCTGAGGGCTCCAGAGTGGGACACAGTACTCCAGTAGGGTCACACCAGAGCAGAGTAGAGGGGGAGAATCACCTCCCTTGACCTGCTGGCTACGCTTCTTTTGATGCAGCCCAGGCTACAGTTGGCCTTTTGGCTGCGAGTGCACATTGTCGGCTCATGTCCAGCTTTTCATCCCAAGTCCTTCTTGGCAGGCCTGCTCTCAATCCCTTCACCCCCCAGCCTGATACTGGGGGTTGCCCTGACCCAGGTGCAAGACGCTGCACTTGGCCTTGTTGAATCTCATGAGGTTCACATAGGCCCACTTCTTGATATTGTCCATGGCTCTGGATGGCATCCTGTCCCTCAGGCCTGTCAACTGCACCATGCAGCTTGGTATCATCAGCAAACTTGCTATGGGTGCACTATACCACTGTCTATATCATTGATGAAGATATTGAACAGTCTTGGTCCCTTGAGGGACACCACTTGTCACCAATGTCCATCTGGACATCGAGCCATTGACCACCACTGTCCGGATGTGACCATCCAACCAATTCCTTATCCACTGAACAGTCCACCCATCAAATCCATACCTCTCCAATTTAGAGAGAAGGATGTTGTGGGGGACCCTTACAGAAGTCCAGAGAGGCGACATCCATAGCTCTTCCCTTGTCCACTGATGTAGTCACTCCATCATAGAAGGCCACTAGGTTGGTCAGGCAGGACTTGCCCTTGGTGAAGCCATACTGGCTGTCTAAAATCACCTCACTGTCCCCCATGTGCCTTAGCATAACTTCTAGGAGGATCCGTTCCATGATATTCCCAGGCACAGAGGGGAGGCTGACAGGTCAGTAGTGCCCAGGGTCCTCATTTCTACCCTTTTTAAAAATGGGTGCACTGTTTCCTTTTTTCCACTCACCAGAGACTTCCCCTGACTGCCATGACTTTTCAGCTATCGTGGAGAGTGGCAACTACATCAGCCAATACCTTCAGGACTCTAGGATGCATCTTGTCAGGTCCCATAGACTTCTATGTGTTCAGGTTCCTCAGTTAGTCACGAACCTGATCGTCTCTTACAGTGGGAGAGACTTTGCTCCCCCGGTCCCTGCCTTGTGATCCATCCACTCGAGAGGTGTGGGGAGAGAGGTTGCCAGTGAAGACTGAGGCAAAAAAGTTGTTGAGTACCTCAGCCTTCTCCTCATCTGCTGTTACCAGTTTGCCAGTCTTCCTCATCAGGGGGCTAAGCTTTCTTTGACTTTCCTTTTCTGGCTGACATACCTGTAGAAGCCCTTCTTATTATTCTTTTTGTCCCTTGCTAAGTTCAGCTCCAGCTGCACCTTGGCCTTCCTGACCCCATCGCTACACAACCAGGCAGCACCCCTATACTCTTCCCAGGACACCTGTCCCTGCTTCCACTGCCTGTGCATTTCCTTCTTGCCCTTTAGTTTGACCAGCAGGTCTCAACTCAGCCATGCCGTTCTCTTGCCTGCCTTTTCTGATTTCTTACACCTGAGGATCGAGAACTCTTGGGATCTGTGGAAAGCATCCTTAAAGAGCTGCCAGATCTGTTCTGCTCCCTTGTCCATGAGGACAGTTTCCCAGGAGGCTCTATTAACTAACTCCTCGAGGAGCTCTAAGTTAGCTTTCCTAAAATTCAGGGTCCTGACTTTACTCTTCACCTGACCCATATCCCTCAGGACTGTGAACTCCACCAGTGCATGATCACTGCAGCCCAGGCTGACTCCAGTCTTGACATCACTGATGAGCTCACATGCGTTGCTGAGCATCAGGTCCAGTATCACATCCCCTCTGGTAGGGCTGTCTACTACCTGTGTTAAGAAGTTATCCTCAATGCACTCCAAGAGTCTCCTGGATTGCCTACAGCTCACGGTGCTACTTTTCCAGCAGATGTCGAGGTGATTGAAGTCCTGCAGCAGGACAAGAGCCTGTGAGTGCGATGCCTCCTGTAGCTGGAGTAAGAAGGCTTTGTCAGTCGGCTCCCCTTGATTGGGTGGCCTATAGTAGACACCAGCCACAAGGTTCCTTTTGTTGCCTCAGTCTCTAATTCTTACCCGTGAGCTTTCAACCTGCTCGCGGCTACTCTTCAGAGACAGCTCTTCACACTCCATCCATTTCTTGATGTAGAAGGCAATGCCTCTGCCCCTCCTTCTTCACCTGCCCCTTCTGAACAGCCTGTAGCCATCAATAGCTGCACTCCAGTCATGGGATTCGTCCCACCAAGTTTCAGTAATGGCAACTAGGTTGTAGCTTTCCAGCAGCACAGTGGCTTCCAGCTCCTTCCATTTGTTGCCTGTGCTGCGTGCGTTGGTGTAGAGGCACTTCAGCTGGGCTGTTGGCCGTGCCACCTTCTTAGAGGAACACCCCTTAATTCCTTTGGGGTATTTCACTTGTGTTTCCCTCTTGGCTCCTATTACCTCAGGAGCCCCTGGCTCATCTCTGAAAGACTTCAGGTGTGCTGCAGTGTAGCCAATACATCTCAGAGCAACAGGCTGAGGGCCCTCGCTAGCACCCCGTCCCTCTAACCTTGGCATGTCAAATCATCTTCATTGTTTTGTTGTTAGAGCAGTCCCTGGCATGAAGACTGCTCGGTTGGCCCAACTAGCAGTCTCACAAACAATCCCTGGATGCAAATCAGGAGCTGGGAGTTCTCTCTGGGCTGTGCTGATAATCAGCTTGCATGTATGGCCGCCCTGGTTTTGCAGCCTTCTGTTCGCTCGGACAGAAATACCCCATTTGCCTTTGTATTCCAGCTCCAAAGACTTTCACAAGAAACATTTGCTCAGCAGATCTGTTATTACTTACACTTGGTTCTTCCTGCAGTTATTTCCTCTTTCCAAAATATACTGGGAAGTAGAATATATTAATCTGTCTAAACGTGTTCTTTTTGTTTCTCTAGGCTGTGCATGATGTTTATCGATAGAGTACTTGACCTGATTGACTCAAACCAATAGATGTTTGCTGTTAAAATGCATGCTGTTTATTTAGTCTGCACAATACCAGCTGCCATCAATAAAAGAATAGTGATTTCCCCTTGTCTTTTACATAAATACTTACCTGCTGTGGCTTCTTCCAGGTTTCTGCAACAGACCCCGACCAAGCAGCTGATCAAAATGCCATTAACTATTCCCTGCACGGACAGGGGGCCAGTAGCGAATTCAGCATCAATGAGAACACAGGCGAGATCAGTGCAAATAAAAGGTTAGACCGTGAGAAGCGATCAATGTGGCGCTTTCTTGTTCTTGCAACGGATGAGAATGGAGAGGGACTGACTGGCTTTGCAGATGTGATCATAGAAGTGAGGGATGTGAACGACAACGCACCCCTTTTCCTCTGTGTGCTGGATGGCTGTTTCACGGGCCACATCCCTGAGGATTCTCCGGCAGACACTCCTGTCATGGAAATGACAGCAGTGGACCTCGATGACCCAAAGGCTGGTACAAATGCTGTACTGACATACAGCATCATTCAGAATGTCCAAAATGAAATTAATCTGAATTTGTTCTCAATTGACTCAGTTAGCGGCACCATCTATACAGTGCTTGGGTCCCTGGATCGGGAGAAGGAGGACAAGTACCTAGTAGTGGTTGAGGCCAGAGATGGAGGAGGGCTCACAGGGACAGGCACTGCCACTATTTTCGTGACTGATGTAAATGATCATGCTCCAGTCTTCCTGCAAAGGATCTACACTGCATTTGTCTCTGAGAATGCGAGTATTAACACTGAGGTTGCAGTGGTGTCTGCTGTGGACAGAGATGAGGGAGAAAATGCCATGGTGACGTTCAGCATCCTTGATGGGGACAACGACCGCAAGTTCTCCATAGAGACAGATGAAGTCAACAACTGTGGGCTTATCCGTCTGCGAAAGCGGATTGACTTTGAGAAGCCTCATGAGAGGGTGTTCAATTTGACTGTGAAAGCAGAGGACATGGATTTTTTCAGCATCGCTCACTGCGTGATCTATGTAGAGGACTCCAATGACCATGCTCCTGTCTTCTACCCCCAGTTCTATGAAGTGGCTGCCTTGGGGGAAGATGCGCCTGTTGGCACCAAAGTTGTTCAGGTTTCTGCTGTTGACTTGGATTCTGGCCTGAACGGAAGGTTTTCTTTCCAGCTGCTAAACAAGTCTGACCCAGGTGGCCAGTTCTCTGTGGCTAGTGATGGGTGGGTGATGGTTGCAGGACTGCTGGATCACGAGAGAGTGACACAATACCAGCTCATTGTCATTGCCACTGATATGGGGCAGCCCCCTCTGACTGGCAGTGCCACTGTTTTAGTGACGCTGCAGGATGTAAATGACAACGGGCCAGAGTTTGAGGCTCATTATAACCCAGTGGTCTGGGAAAACACAGCTTCTCCACAGGTCGTCCAAATGAACGAGACCTCTACTTTGCTATATGCTAAGGATCGAGACACTGCTGCTAACGGAGCACCTTTCTCCTTTCACCTTCTCAGTGATTTCGATAGTCTGACTAACTTCAACTTGCAGGACTTCCACAATGGAAGTGCCTTGCTCACTGCGCTGCGTACCTTTGACAGGGAAGTGCACAAGGTGTTCTACCTGCCCATCCTGATCACAGACAGCGGGATCCCACCAATGAGCTCCACCAACACACTGACTGTAAATGTCGGGGACCAAAATGATCACCCGCATTCTGCTGGCTACATGGAATGTCTCATTTACAGCTATGATGGTAAATCACTCCTTGATTCTTGCTTCCAAGTGTGACAGTAAGGCCAAAGGAACAACTGTGAGATTCACAGCAGGACTCTGTCCTGTTCCACGTAAGCTAAGATCTTAGTAGAAGTGCTACTGAAGTTTGCTTAAGCCCTACCAGAGAGCAGTAGGTGTATGGGGCACAGGACTTTGGGCCACTTGGTTTGTAGAAGAAATTGAGCCAGCCTTGAAGGAAGGGCATAGCTGGCTGTTATTCTACCCGTGTTTCTATCAAACTTGAGTCTCTTGTTTTCAGATGCAGTTTTGCAGCAGCATTAACATTTCAGGGGGAAAAAAACAACCCAAATTTATAATGTTGCTGAGAAGTGGTGAGTCTGAATGCTGAGAACCTTCTTCCTCCTCCTTAAACCTTTTTCCCCCTCCAGACTGCATTCAGTTTTAGTGAATACTCTTAAGTTGAACTCCTGTGTAAACTGCTTGAGACATTCATATAAGCCTTCAGCTGACAACTGTTGTTGTGGGGGAATTTTCTGTGAATGGTGGCTGCAGGCAGTGCGAGAGAAGCCACTTTTCCCTTCTTCCTTTGGCGATTAGCTAGCAGTTCTCTTGTGATCCAATGTCCCCACATAATAAGTCCAAAAGCAAAATAAACCACAGAGGTAAAAGGATTTTGGGATGCTTGCATCCATGTAGGCTCAGGTCATTCCTTCCTCTTCTACTCTGCTGTGTATCCTATGGTTTGATAGCACATTGAATAGATTGTCTGTTGTGGGCACACTGGAAACTACTTCTGTATAGAAGCTGTTGACAATTATTTGTACTAAAACGTTGTTCTGCCTGTTGTGTGCTCACTCTCAAGTTCAGCTTATTGTAAAGTTGAAACCAAGTCTGGTTGCTATTTGCTGAGAAACTCTGCTTGTAGCCTAAGTACCAGATCTTTTCATTCAGCCTGAATTCCCTTTTAGTTTCCTTTTTAAAGGCTAAACTTATCTGCGCTGCTAATTTCTCAGAGGGACTATTCAAGTCTTAGATCTTTGGTTATGTAAAATATAGAGAGACAGCATCAGAAGGCTACTATCGTGTTGTATGTTACATTCATATAACGTGGGAGTCAAACACCGGGGCATCCTGTATACTGTCTCCTGCAAAATACCCAATGAATGTTGCCACAGTTGCAGGAGAGGTACAGTTTTCTCTCCTTTTTGCATGCAAATCCCTCAGTTGTCAGGGTTTGTGCTGTTCCCTTTCACAAGGTGAAGTCCCACAGTTTTTCCTCTTCTTTGTGTATCCTTGATTCTTTACCCAGCAGGCACATGAATCCAGATACCTGTGGATCTTTCCTTCAGAAATAGCTTTTGTAAACCAAAAAAATACTAATTTGTGAGCTTTGTTGAGAGGATGCAAACCTGGCAGAATACATGTTGCTTTCAATCTCACCCCAAAGTCTCACCATCTACTCAAAATAATCCTGGTTACTGTACTTTGGCCATCCTCTCTATCTTGCTGTCATTTCCTCCAAATTGCTATTGTTTTTTGCCCTTTATAACCTAATCAGCATTTTGGTTGTTTATCCTGACAAACCCCGATCCCTGTCTAAACCACTCTGTAAGTTGGTTGGATACTGCAGCCACAATAGTGAAAATTAGTAATTCTGATGTTGTTTCTGAATATCTTGCACATCTTTCCTCAGAGGTGCTTGCCTTTTTTCCTTCTCGTCTGCTTTTCATTGCAGCCACCTGTTGAATTAAATCTGTGTAGCCCAAACCACAACAGTAGCCATACAGCAAACACCCAATAACCAGGACACCACGTGGTATTTGCAAACCGGTGCACATCTCTCAGGAACCATCATAATTATTTTTGTAGAAGTTTAAACCAGTAAAACTTGAATGGCCAACCTGTTTGTGTATGCATGAGAGGTCTGACCATGCCACTTATATGCTATGTTGTTTTAGGTCTACTCCCCATGACTGTACTGGGCCAGGTCCCTGCCCCTGATGATGATGACTGGGATCGCAAAATCTACCAATTTGAAGGAAAAACATCAAGGTATTTGGAGAGAAAAATGGAAGCTGGGTGAAATGTATGGAAATCTTGCCCACACACAAAACCATAAAAAGTATTTAAACTGCCTTTTTTTGAAAACAAGTATGCAAAAGCACTTTGTTGGTTAGAGACTTGTGTGTAGCTCTCCAAAAGCCCTCTTGAGTGTGAGTCTGCAGTAAATAATACTGCATGCCAAACCAGTCCACTTCCTGTTGCCTGATGGGCTAGAACACTATTCTAAATTCCTGTTCACAGTCATACCCATAATTAGTATTGATGAGACACTGCAGGAAAAATACCCACTAATCGTCATCCTCCTTCATCCAAGCTCCTGGAGAGTTGGTGTTTCCATGTCACCATTGATTTTAAGACCTTATTTGTACTGGATGTATTTACGCCAAAGCGTCTGGATTATGACCAGAGTTGAGATGTACGTGTGCCATTCAGAGGTTTTGACAGAGATGCCACTCTCAATGTGGCTAAACTAGGAGTTTGCAGTGTTTCCAAAATTACAGCTATAGCGGCCTACTATGGCAAAGAAACAGGAAGAAACCTTCTTGATATACTGGTGAAGAGTGATTAGGAACCAAGAGAAGGCAATGTAAAAAAGTTCTGTTCTACCCTGTCCCTTCATGAGGGAATGCATCTGCTGTCTTTGATAGCTTTCGCAGAATTAAGTGGATCAGAAAAATCACCAGCAATGATAATTACTACTTAGCTTTTGAACTTCTCATAGCTTGTTCCTTGGCTTAACTCTTATTACAGGTACTTTATCCTTAATGATAACTCAGGTTTGCTGACTATTAAAGAAGGAACCCCACCAGGAACATACAACATCAGAGTTAGAGTCATTGACGGAGTCTGGCCAGATGTTGTCTCAACTGTAAAGGTTATAGTGAAGGAAATCAAAGATGAGGCCCTCCATAATGCTGGTTCTATACGAATAAAAGGTAAGTAATGTGATGAATTACTTTAGGATCATAATACTGAAATCTACCTCTTTGATGTTACTGCTGTGTTACTTAGAATTCTAATGCTCTTAGACATGGCATGAGAATTAATAGTTTTCTAGGTAAGGGTTTGAAAATGCATCTTTGTTTGCATGGTCCTCTGACACTGAATGTGAAGTAGCATCTATGGAGAAAAAAGCAAGAAATGCTTGTCTGATGCAGAAGACGAAGATGAAGGATTTCTACACCAACTTTTTAACAAAACAGCAGTTCATGGTTCAGAAAAAAACTTTGTTTGAACAAGCATCTGCCTGAAATTCACCAAATTGTTTCAATCTTTGTGGAAAAGTAAAATCTTCTTAAACATGTTCCTGATTTAAAAGAATAAAACCAAAAAAAATTAGTAAGAGTCAAAAAAGCTTCAGAACACAAACCCTGAGCAGAAGCCAGCATGGAAGATTTCAGAGCCTAAAAATGAGAATACTCCTGAATTTTCAGTTGAGTCCATTTTCTGCAACCTTAATATTTATTCTGTGGTGGTCCTCTCTTTTATTGCTACAGCTGTTGCAAGATAGTGTTTGTCAGGTTTTTAACTTCTCTTACAGATATTGCTCCAGAGGAGTTCATATCCCAATCCCCTGAAAAACAGAGTAAATACTACCAGATGAAAAAGCTGCTTTCAGAAATTATATCAGTCCAACTGGAAAACGTTCACATTTTCAGTGTATTAAATAGCCCAGGTCAAACCCGAGGGGTTGATGTTTGGTTTGCAGTTTATGGTCCACCTTACTATAAAGCAGAAAAACTTAATGGCAACGTCGCAGCCTCCAGATCGTGGGTAAGTATCCATAGTACATATGAAACCACAGCATCTTCTCATTGTGCCTAATCAGATAATATCCATTGCCTAGTGAATGTACATAGTTAGTATGACTGAGGGGGTAATGTGTGAGAAAAATGGGTAGTTTTAATCAGTGGAATCATACAGTCCTTTAGCACTTACATTGAAAATTTCAAATATGAATGTTTTAAAAGCCAGCCTATAAATACATACTAAGTCACTCAAATACAATGAGCTTTTAGGAATGTGAACACGTTTTTCCTATTTAAAAGACTGTAAAACACTGTATAAAGGATATGTTTGGCTGTTGCCTTGCTACATGGTGTCTTAATGTTTGAATTTTTAGTCATCTACAGAGAAATGTTCTGTAGCTGAAACTCACAAACCAGACAGAAGTTCCAACTTTCTGAGTTAAGGGGGCAAAGCAGTAAAATAACCATTCTCCAGTGGAAAACCAGGTTGGAAATGTGCATTGCCAGTTTAGTAAAGTTCCTACCCATCTTGCAAAAGTGTTGACAATAGTTAAATGACTGGCTCTGTTGGAAATGTGTCTGTTGGTACACAGAGGCTAAAATAAGAGTTATGATTAGAACTGGTGCTGTAGTACTAACTTACTCGTGCCAGAAGAGGTATTCCTTCGTTGCCCAGTGCCTTTCCAGTATTTTAAAGACAGAAGTCCAGATTATAAATACAGCTCAGATGCTATGTAAACAATCCATCAGAACCATCAATGATTAAAATTTATCCACGCAGCTTATGATGAATACGATGATATTTTTGTCCTCTTAAGTGCTTACTCATGCTATAATTGACATATATCAAGGCTGTTGCCTTAACAGATGCCAGGCTGAACTGCCTTTGGCTGGATAGGGTGAAGTAGATGTTGGAAGGAAGTGGCAGAGAAACCAGTTTTAAAAATAAATAAGACTTGGGCTTTTCATTGCTGTCATTTGTGAGTTTCCTTTCTGTGTAAAAGTCAGATGAATGCAACTGATTGTTTTCCACAGCTGGAAAACGTCTTGGATATAAATATCACCCAGATTGGCATTGATGAATGTGTGACTGCAAACTGCACTCACAGCAGCGGATGCATCAGCGAGCATGAACAGACTCATGTGCCAACAATAACCACAGCTGGGAGCATTTCGCTGGTGTCTGTGACAGTCCTGAGTCGTGCCCTGTGTGGCTGTGCCGCTCGGGAGAGTCCTCATCTCTCCTGCTCCTCATACCAGACAAACCCTTGTCTCAATGGTGGCACATGCGTGGATACCGATTTGGGTTACAGGTTGGTAAAGATTTGTCTGGTGTGCAAACAAAATGCTTCTAGTTCAGTCCTTCAGGAGGCCGACTGGAAGCTTGAGGATGCATCATTGTGTGTTTTCTCACAGTGGCAGATCTGAGTTTTGTTATACTTCACCCACGGGTCTTGCAAATAAACCTCTATTTTCAGGTAGGTACTTAGGTTCGTCATAGTCTCCGGGAAAACCTTGGGAAGTTTGCAGGCTGCACCAGTTCTGTTAATGCCACCCTGCAAAATGCTGTCTATTTTGCGCAGCCTAACTTAATGCTGTTAAACATTTTAATCACATGACTTAAGTCAGTTAATAACCTCTTCCCCACATTTCTTACCCCATTTTTTCTCCAAGAATGACATCTTACAGATAAAATAGTATAAAGATTAAAAAAATGATGGGACTATACTAGCTGAGATTGAGCCTACTCCCCTTCCAGAAGGCAAGCCTTAAGCATGTTTGCTTAAAAATGACCATCCCAACATAGGAAAGCAGAAACAACTGGCCATCAAAGGGGTGACAGGACTCAGACTGAAGCTGCAGAAGTCCTGGTCATGGTAAAGATCCGAGTCTGACGTTGCTGCTCAGATGTAATCAGCCAGGGAAATTTTGCTGCCCAGAAACCCTTGGTAGGCTCTGCCATGTATTGTTTGCTCAACTCTGAGGATTATTTGCTTCTGCTCCATTTTGTGAATAATCTTTTTCTGCATCCTACCCCTGTCGTTCTGCTCTCAGTCGGTACTAGCAATCTATGGGAAGCAGAAACTAAGAAATAGGGGCCCAGCTGGTCTCCCTCCCTGTCTTCCTGCTCATTTCTGTTGCTCCTTTGGTTTCTCCCTTACACATTTTGTTATTGTCATGCTGTGATTACTCTTCTCTACAGAATCCCCAGAGTATTAAGGAAAGAACCTCAAGCATCTAGATTTGATAGCGTAAAGGAAATAAACCAGCAAGTAGCTTGGAATAAGAGTGAAGATGTCAAGATCCACGACTGTTACACCTCTTCTCAGTTTTTCTGGGTCATACTACCTTCCCACACCCTTCCTGGGGAGATTCCGATTGGACAGAAGAGGAAAGTTTTTCACAATGAGAACAATCAAGCGTTGGAATAATCTCCCCAGGGAAGTGGTGGATTCCCCAACACTGGACACTTCTAAGATTCAGCTGGACAGGGTGCTGGTCCATCTTGTCTAGGAAAGGTTGGACCAGATGATCCTTGAGGTCCCTTCCAACCTGGTATTCCATGATTCTATGATTCCTTTGCTTTCCCTGTCAACGTTATAAAGTCTTTAAACAAGCTGATAACTAAGCCTAGTGAAAATCAGGTTTCTTTTTTTTTTTTTCTGAAGAGATTAGAGGTTTTCATGTGCTTTGTATATTAAAACGGCTCCATCATTTATTCACAGAATATTCTTGCATAGACATATTAGCATTTAGAGCTAAAGCTAAATTTGTTTGTACAAACAAGTCAATGGGGAACGTTTTATGACAGGAGTTTTGCTAGTGCTTAACCCATGCTATGGCCTGGGCAACATGGGCTCCTGTGTTTAAAGTGGAGAGTCCTGCTGTCGGAAGAGCCCTTCACAACTTCTGTTTGGATGGTGGATTTTTGCTTTTGTTTATTTTTTAATAGATGCAAATGTTCTGCAAATTTCCACGGACCAGACTGCCAGCAGACAAAACACAGCTTCAGAGGCCACGGTTATGCCTGGTTCCCTCCTCTTAAGCCTTGCTTTGAGAGCCGCATCTCCTTAGAGTTTATCACTGAAGTCACCGATGGCCTTCTGTTGTACCATGGACCAGTGGCACGAGGGCAGCCTGGAGAACGGGAAGATTTCATTGCATTAGGTTAGCAACTTAAAAGAGTATTTGTTCTTCGTGTGAAGGTGAGATTCCACTTGTTGAAAATACTAGTTGATAGTTTTTATAAAAGGTTCAGAAAGGTAGTTTTGGAGAAAAGGGAGAATGCAGAACAATTTACCAGCATGCCCAGTTTGTATCCTGTGTTAGAAGTTGGATTTTTTTGAACTGGCTAAAGAACTCCTCCAACTAAAATCTGACTGTAACAGTTGGTTCAGCTGGGTTAGAGTGGGAGCGTGGTTCGTGTGTATCCAATAAGAGTCTTTTTTTTGCAGAGCTCTCCGGTGGCGTCCCATCACTGACCGTGAGACACAGCTCTGGTGAGCTTTTCCTGCAGCTGTCACGAAAAGCTAATGTTGCAGATCGCCGCTGGCACAATATAAAAATTATAAATGATGGAAAGGCAAGTATAAATATGGGCAATTCTGTGGAAGCGCTAATTCATTTACCTAGTTATCCCTCCCAAATCCTTCCTCCCTTCTGTAGAGCTCTTTCATCAATCATTCTTTCATCATCTCTGCAACAGCAGCGATTGAAGTTTGTCAGCTCAGACATCCCCTTAGTCTTGAGGCAGTGAAGCAGAAGAAGGCCTGGAGCAGTCCGATCCAATTTTGAAACGGGGTCTGCAAATTTTTTTGTCTGATGATCCTATCTATCACTTTGACCACAGAGTTGTGATAATCCAGGGGCTAAATGCTTCCTGGACTGATGGAGTGAAATATCCTTAATTTCTCTGAGTGAGAAACTCTGCCCCACCAAGTGACTTTAGACACGCAGCACAAAGGAGATAGATATGCTTTTGTGTAAGGCAACATCTTGCTTTGGTGAACATCTTGCTGATGTAACACTGGTGAAGGCACCTGCTAGTCTCCCTCTTCCTCTCCTTCATAAGACAAGCTGGGGGCATGTTGGGATCTGGGATGGGGAGCCTGGCAGACCGTCTGTTCTGCTAGATCATCTCTCTGGGTTCTGATTTGGCAGAAAACTCTGAGAGAATCCTGTCTTCCCTCTACCGTGTCAGTGACTTGGCATGGTCGTGGTAGAGTCAGATCTTTCTTTTGTGTGGCTTCTTAGTTGTACTCCATGTGCAATAACCTTCCAGATTAGTATGTGGGAGTGTTTTATTATTTTAATAAAGTTTCCTGCACTGTAATTGCTAGTTACTATTACCCCCTCTGCTAAGTGAAAGAAAATGTGTAATTAAAATGTATGTACATCTCTGGGTGAAATTGTTTTAAAATAATGGCTTTCTCTAGAAAGTGAAGCTGATTCTTGACCACTGCGTAAATGTCTCGGTTAGAGACAATGACAGTGTTATTAAGAAGATCTCCCAAATGGATCTGTCTGCCTGTGAAGCCTCTGAAGAGACTGTGGGATCTCAAAGGTAAAAACAAAACAAAACAAAACAGCAAGAACTGGAAACATAATTACTCAAAAGAGTAATTATGTTGAAAAAGGCGGTGTGTGTGGGGAATCAGCCAAGTTGCTGTATTTTGCATGCCAGTAATTCTTTCTTTCCCCCCCTTCCCTTCAGCATGGGTAGGCTCTTCAGTGGCCATCAGCCCCTGCAGCTGGGTGGTGTTAAGAGGACTTTGCCATACCACGATTCACAAAGGCGCTTCAGAGGGTTTATTGGCTGCATCCGCAATGTCATTGTTGATAGTAAGGTAGGGCTGCTAAGACCAGTCTTGGTTTACTGCTGTTAACTGTAGACACCTGATGTGACGCTTCTCTACGTCCTTTTCCAGGTCTATGATTTAGAGCACCCTGCAGAGTCCTTGAACAGCGCTCCTGGCTGTGTCCTTACGGATGAAATGTGTCAGAGCGGAGGGATGGCCTCCTGTGGCGTCCACGGCAAGTGTGTTGGTGGTTGGGATTTCTTTCGCTGTGACTGTTCCCCAGGATATGCTGGACCAGCCTGCGAAAAAGGTACTGCAAGTTCTAGGGAGAAATTAATGGTGATGATCTGTGGGAACAGCGTCAAACATTCTGCTTTATATTTGCCACAGCTTTGATCTGAGTAGCCTAATAAGACTATGCTGTACTCTGGGAGTCATTTAGATCTGCAGCAATGTAAAGATCCTTCTAATTCTTGTTGAATAAAGATAATGTCACAGATGAAGGTCTTTTTGAGACCTGCTTTACTTTGTGGGGGAGACAAATGGTCAGATGGGTTGTTATGTCCTTTTCATCAGGGCATCTTATTTCTCAATGGTGAAAGATGAAACATTCTGCGTTGTGCCTTCTTCCTCTGATCATAGGATCATAAAATGTAGTTTGATGAACATGACAGTATTTGTCACCTTGCAGCAGTTATAAGAGTGATGAGGTTTCCAGCTTGGTATGTTCTCTCTGTGAATGTCGTGGTTTAGGCAAACCAGAACAGTAAAACTCAGGGGCACAACCCTCAAGTCCTCAGGCCAAATTTTCCATCTATAAAGTTGGGATAATTGCATTTGCCTCTGTCACTGGAATGAATTGAAGGTTGTGCAATGCCCCTAGACCAGACCAGTGGGTGCATGTGGGGACATAATATCAGGCTGGCTCCAGCAAATGTGTTATCCTGTACAAAATCAGCATGAAATATGTATCAGAGAACAAAAGCATGCAAGGGTGGATAACGAAAACCTCAGAGACATCGTAAGAAAGTGCATAAATTTAGCACAACTCAGATATAGGAAATAAATTTTTTAACTCCTAGTAGCACACAACCATGTTCAGGGTTCAGGGAGGACACACTTGAAGTTGGCTCTGTCCTCCTTAATACCTTCAGCAGCCATTGCTCTGAAGCAGAAATCAGAAGTGAGTTACAGGTGTTTATTGGGACTTTACTTGCCCTGTATCTGCCTTCTCCCTCTAGCTACAAGGTACGAATAATGGGGTCGATCATAACAGTCTACAGGGAGCACCAGTACCCCATAACTTTGGGGGCTTTGTGTAGTGTTGGAAGAGAATCAGCCCCCTCAGTCCTGTAGTTTGAATGAGGTTCAGGTGAGGAAGAGCAGCAGTGAGCAGATGGGAAGGAGCACAGGTGGGCTAGCGTTGAATCAACACGCTGTGATTAACAGATGGGACTGGTGGTGTATTACACATACCCTTTCAGCTCAATGCACTTACTTTTCCTTCTCATATATGGAACAATAGTACCCTATGCAGGCAGCCAGACCCTCTCTTCCTTTCTCCATCGGCCACAAAAGACTTAAAAGGTGTGACAGTAAATTACTCAGCGGAAGCTCTGTCTGTCCAACAGAGTGAGGACTGGAATCACAACTGGCACGCTCTAGACCTGGAGCTTTCACTGTTTAAAGCATTTATAATGACCATGGAAATGGTTAACATAGTTCAGTTATTTGTATGAATGTTTTGCAGACAGATGATACTGGTTTATAAACATCTGCCTAGATGTAAATCTTATCCTGGTTTGCATTATCTTGGGATGCTGGTTCACAAGCGCAACTGCTTTATTGGCTCCTATCCCTCACCACTGTAGGACATACGAAGCACTCAGAAAGTAATTACTCAAAATCCATAAATCATATCTTGATGTAAAAGGAAAATTTCGATTGGTTCCAGCTTCTTCTAATGTACTGGGCTGCCAAATGCTGGTGTTCAGCTGACGCTATATGAATGGCTGAGCTGTGCTTGCAGCAAAGAGCAGACAGCTGAGGACAGGAGTCACTGTAGTGTCCCACAAAATTCCATCCATGCTTATCAGCTAAAGGCTGTAGCTGCAGAGACAGTAAAAAAGAAAGACAGTGCGTTAGGAAGCATAATATGGGGAGAATAAGCTAGAGGAGAAAAGAAAATATGGTTTAAGAAATAATAGAGAGAGGAGAAATGCGGAGAGGAAAAGAGAGGGAGGAAATTAAGTCTCTTGATCATTTGATATATCATTTGGTATGCTGAGTGGTGCGGTTGACATGCCTGAGGGATGGGATACCACCCAGAGGAACCTCAATAAGCTCAAAAACTGGGCCCACGTCAACTTCATGAGGTTCAGCAAGACCAAGTGCAGGGTCCTGCACCTGGGTCAGGGCAACTCCCAGTATCAGTACAGGCTGAGGGATGAAGGGATTGAGAGCAGCCCTGAGGAGGAGAAGGACGTTGGGGTACTGGGGAATGAAAAGCTGGACAGGAGACGACAATGTGTGCTTGCAGCCCAGAAGGTCAACCGTATCCTGGGCTGCATCAAAATAAGCGTGGCCAGCAGGTCAAGGGAGGTGATTCTCCCCCTCTACTCTGCTCTCGTGAGACTCCACCTGGAGTACTGTGTCCCACTCTGGAGCCCTCAGCACAGGAAAGACATGGACCTGTTGGAGTGGGTCCAGAGGAGGGCCACAAAAATGATCAGAAGGATGGAGCACCTCTCCTATGCGGACAGGCTGAGAGAGTCGGGGTTGTTCAGCCGGGAGAAGAGAAGGCTCTGGGGGAGATCTTATTGCAGTCTCTCAGTACTAAAAAGGGGCTTATAGGAAAGATGGAGACAAACCTTTTAGCAGGGCCTGTTGCAATAGAACAAAGGGTAACTCTTTTAAACTAAAGGAGGAGGAGGGTAGATTCAGACTAGATATAAGGAAGAAATTTTTTACAATGAGGGTGGTGAAACCCTGGCACAGCTTGCCCAGAGAGGTGGTAGATGCGCTATCCCTCGAAACATTCAAGGCCAGGTTGTATGGGACTTTGAGCAACCTGATCTAGTTGCAGATGTCCCTGCTCATTGCAGGGGGATTGGAATAGATGATAAAGGTCCCTTCCAACCCAAACCATACTATGATTTTATGTCCTGGGAACCAGACTAAGCGCCCCAGCATTAGCTGGGAGTTTCTGGATTTCTGTTTGCATGACACTGACCTCAGATTAGCTGTTGGTGACCAAGTGTTCTTCCTGTCCAGTCACTAACTTGGACTAAAGTTATAAATAATAAATAATTATTATTATAATAAATTATAAATATAATAATATTAAATTATAATAATAAATAATCTATTTTACCAAATAAAGACTATGTCCTTATTTGGTAAGAAGAAACTTCTTTTTTTCAACTAAGCTGTGCCCAGAACAAGCAGTTCTAGGACTGCTATCAGGTAGTGAGACTGAAATGGGTGCATAAGAGCACCAGGGTCTGGGTGGTTTAGTGTTTTTTTTTATTCCCACAAAAGTGTAGTGCAACTCTCTGCTGGATTACTCTCAGATGGATTCCCCCAGGTGATGGGGAAAGAACTCATTTTAGTGCATTTTCCCTAGGTAACATAATAAACAATGACTTAATATCTCTTTGTAATTAAAAAAAAGTCTCAAGGAGTGGAGATCTGCACGAGCAGTAATTTCTGAGATTGTTGCTTTGATTTAGAGTGTATTGTACTTAGTTCTTCCAGAATGGGCTTTTGGAAGGGACAGTTGGATCCATTATGAGCCGAGAAGCATCCTGAGCACTCACAGCACTCAGATCCAGCTGATGGTGCGCACCCGTATTTCCCACAGCACCCTTCTCAGCTTAGCCTCGGCAGATGGGAATGGATACATCCGACTGGAGGTGAGCAGTCCAAAAGCCATTCTGTTTCAGTGCTCTTAATTTGTCATGGAGTACCCCAGTAAGAGAAAAAGATGCAGTTTCCGATTAAGGACACCTATTCTTTAATGTAATAAAGAGCAAGAATTTTCCACGTGAGGTTAACTACTTTTATTTATGTATGTAGCGATAGGATGAGGGGGAATGGCTTTAAACTGGAAGAGGGCGGGTTCAGATTAAACATTAGGAAGAAGTTTTTCACTTTGAGGGTGGTAAGGCACTGGCACAGGTTGCCCAGAGAGGTTGTTGAGGCCCCATCCCTGGAAGTGTTCAAGGCCAGGCTGGACGTGGCCTTGGGCAACCTGGTCTAGTGGGAGGTGTCCCTGCCTATGGCAGGGGCGTTGGAACTCGGTGATCTTCAAGGTCCTTTCCAACCTAAACCATTCTATGATTTATGTTGTTTGTCTCACTATTACCCTTCCACAAAATAGATTCTAGTTGTTTCACTGCAAAAAGTACAGATGAATGCATGAGGTATACATGAATGGGGAAGATTGTTTTGTCTTGTTTTCCTTTTCCATTTGCTTCTTTCTGTCCCTGGCTATAAAACTTATCTCTACATTTTTGCTGCTGTTGAAAAAATCTGTCTGGATTATATTAGCTAGACAGAGGCTAATTATTCCAGTTGTAACAGGAGGGTCATCTGGGAAGACTTAGAGGTAGACATCAATAGGGGAAGGCTGATAAAAAGGTTCATCTGAGTTAGAAGAGTGGCCTGTAAAGAAAAGAGTTGATAATTCCCTGACCTGCAGCTTTCTTCTGGGAATTTTTATGTGGGAATATAGCACTTAAAAACAGGAGTGCTGGAAAATTCTGGTCCATTTCTTGAGGCAGGACTGTGTAAAAACATTTAGAAGTGCATTTCTGTTATTAAAGGTATTTATCATCTTCCTCTAGGTGGTTGAAGGTTTCTTTAGTGTTAACTTCAGCCTGGGGGACAAAAATCACTCTCTGAGAATGAGGACATTACGTATAAACAATGGCCAATGGGTTCTTCTGACCATGGAGCGCTACAACAATGAATTTACCCTGCGTGTTAACAGTGGTGGAGGTGACCAAGAAGTGACCTCTGTCTTGGGTACAAATAGATGGTTTGAAATGGATTGGGCAAGCATCGTGCTAGGAAACCGCCTTCCCAATCATTCAGAGAGCGATTTCCAAGGTAAGTGACATGATGAGTTCCCAAAAGGAGGGAATTAAAACCTAAAAAGTGGTATCTTTAAGTGTATTGGAGAGTCTCAAACTCAGGTGAGAATTCCTGTGGAGGCTACTATGACCATGAAATCCTACCTTCTGTACTAGAGGATTCAGAGCTAATGCTCAACTCTTTATTTGCCATTGTATCTGGTTCTAGTAAAGATGTGAGATTTCCTGTAGATATTAAAAACCACCACTTCAGATTTTAATTTCTCATGCCAGAAGCCCCAAGTAGGGAACTTATGCTGCGATCTTCGCTCCCTTTGTGCCTCAAAAGGGTTTAAGGAACAGACAGAACACCTCCTGGTAGGAGGAGAAGGATTTGCAAGGCAATTCACGGCACACTCTCCATTTCTTGGAGTGGGGTGACGGGACTGGAGAATGTGGCTCAACAGAAGACAGTTTTTCCATTCCGTTGCTTCTCATTCAGCCCCACTCTTAAGATTATATTTTAAATCTAGATTAATGTAGTAGAGCTGTTCTGGTTCATAGCACAGTTCTGCTAAATTGTTGCATTTGGTACAACCAAGCTGTCCTGGAGAAGTATTGGTGATGTGTGCATTGGCCAGGGCACACAGGCACATGTCCTGTAGCTCCTCTAAAATAAAGCTGATAAGCAGTATAAGGATCTTTTTAAAAAAATGTTTTAAATTTTCTACAGTGCTCTAAAGTCTCCTGTATATGTGTTGGGGGCAAGGCTTGAGGTGGGAAAGTTGCTAACTCAATGTATTTCTCTCTGTACTCCCCTGCTTTGATGCAGGTTGTATGCGTGACGTCCAGCTGAACGGTCAGCCGCTTCTCGTGGACGGCAAAAGCACGGAGTTTGGCTTAATTCTGAGGCGGCAAGGTGTCACGATGGGATGCCATTCCAGTGCCTGCAGCAGCCAGCCCTGTTACAGCCCTTTTCTTTGTGTAGACCTGTGGAGAAAATATGAATGCCGGTACATTAAGCTTTTGTTTTCACGAAGGGGTGATTGGGATGCTCTTTCTTTCCGCCTTAGGTCAGGCAGCTTGCTTTTAACACTGAAAATCCCTGCTGCTGCTGGCCAGAGAGAGGCATCCCAATGACAAATCTCATCTTCCAGCATGGGCCAAACTTGCCTTTTCCTGC
Organism: Vanellus vanellus; assembly: GCF_965231255.1. Taxonomy (NCBI): domain Eukaryota; kingdom Metazoa; phylum Chordata; class Aves; order Charadriiformes; family Charadriidae; genus Vanellus; species Vanellus vanellus. The sequence continues at coordinate 144,565,244 of NC_138906.1, forward strand.
AAGTCCGATAGGGAACCTATTTACTCCATTATTTTTTCCCATGGTGAGAAGGTCACAGGCTAGTGAGGAAAGGAAATTCCCTTTCATAAAAGGTGGATTGCAAAAGCTTTGGTCTCTGCTCCTCTGTGTGAAAATAGTATATATTTTGATGTAGTCTATATGTATTGTGTGTGTATATCTATATAAAATATATATTGCATATATACTATGTATATACTCATATATTTTCTGTAAATAAGTTCAAATTAGTCATACTTTCTATGAAACAACGAGACTTTCAAAATTAGACTGTCACAAAACTGGATTCTAAAATTGGCTGCCCAGGGCCAGAACCAAAGGCCACCAGCTGGTATCCTATGCAGTTAGTTCCTTTGAGAAGATCCACTTTTAAAAGAAATTTTTCAAAACAAGATATTAAAATATGCAAATCAAAATACAGTCATATCTGTTCAAAAAACCAAACATACACACAGGACTGGGAGAAGGTGCCACTTGAATTCCTTCCATTCAGCCAAAATTTGCACTTCTGAGGCCTCATGATTTGTTGCTGAAAGGGCTGTGAGATAGTCCTAAGTGTGCCTTGAGACACTCCCTCCTTCAGACCACTTGTGAAAGAACAGTACGAAGGGTCTTCCATTTATTCACTAGTATTTCTTCCTTGGATTGCAGAAGGCAGGTCTGTGCTCCTCACAGTATTCCTGCATGGAATCCTCCAAATACGTATCAGAAGAAATCACTTTTTCTGCAGATTAAAGTCCTAAAATACAAGATTGGTCATTCTGAGAGGGTCAGTGACATCTCTTTCCTAAAGGCCCAAATGAGCATTGCAAAGTTTATACTAACCACACTGCTCTCAGCTATCCATTTCCTTCTAGGTGTTTTGAACAAGTCTGTAGGAAAAGGGTTAGTCTGTTCAGAAGCTGACAGATCCCTTTCTAAAGGAAGGAGTGAAGGTCTTATGCATATCTTCTGGATAGGGAAAGCAGAACATATGTTCATGTTTTCATAAGCTTACTAGCTCACTATGATCAAGTTTACATCTATTTCATACTCCGAATGTGGATTTGTGGTTTGCTTGAAAAGACTTTATCTATTTGCTTTAAAGAAAGAGTAACAAACTATGCACAAAACAACATAGAACTCCAGGTGCTTTTCTTGCCTAAAAGATATCTTCTGCTTTTGTCGTTCAGGTGTCCAGCTGGGAAAGTAGAAGTGACTGACAACCTTACAGGGCTCAGACACTGTACCTCATCACCTTGTGGACACTGGACTTGTAGGAATGGGGGTACCTGTGTGGCTCAATCCCAAGACAAGACCATCTGCCAGTGCCCCGAAGGTTACAAGGGAAGATGGTGTGAAATTAGCCAGGTGAAGGCTGGAAGACCCGTTGGACTCAGCTCTGGCTCTATTCTGGCAATCAGCATGTGCCTCCTTGTCTTCCTAGGTAGGAAAGCAAGTACTTTTTTGTCTTTCTTTTTAATCTTGTACCTTGTTCCACTGAATCGAGTCTGCTTTACCCTTGGATGTTGTGATCAGTGTTTCACTTTTTCTGGTGATCACCAGTTGGGAGCTCATTTGAGGATGCTAAAAGACAGGCAGCAGCACATAGTTACAGTTTACTTGCTTTGAAGCCAGTTCAAGCAAATTTAGGACTTCTCTCTTTCAGAATCACTTATTTTCAATCCTTCTTAAATAAAAACTTTCCATCTCTGTGTTCAAATCTGCGTGCAGCCACATCCATCTGAAACTCCCACTTGCCCTGAGCCTTTACATTTGTAATAGGTAGGACCTACAGCTAGTACGTGCCATTCACATACTAGGAAGGCAGAGATCTTTCTCTAGAAAGTTTATGATCTTAACAGGCAAGCCTCATTAAGAGTGTTGGGCAGAAAGATGTTCACAGTGTGTCCAGTTTCAGGCACACTTTGGCTGAAAAGATAATAACACCATAAAATTGTTTCTCGTATTGGTAAAGAAAAACTGCATACACATCTCAGAATAGTAAAGACTCTGTGATTATATTACACTTGTAACCTTCATTAAAACAGTGTTTTACTTACTTTGGGTATCTTATTTACTCAGGATTGGTGAAAGGCCAGAGATTGGCCAAAATGCCTTCTATTTAAATGGATTCCTTTAGGTAAGTAAAATACCCTTTAATGAAGTTTATGATGTAATATACATAGATGATTCTTTACATTCCTGAATATAAGTTGTTTATATATTAACAGTTATGCATTTCTTACCTGGGAATTTCATTGTCAAATTAAGAATTGATTTAATATCTCAGGAGTCATGTGTTTTTATCATGTATTATACTTTGTCATATGTCATATAACAAATAGGTATCTTTATTTCTTCCAGCACTTTTGGTCTCTTACACGGTGTGGAGCCAGTGGGGAAGTTCAGGGTTTCGGAAAGGAGGAATTTACCACATTCCTGAAGAGCGTGAAAGCTGGGAGGATGTTAGAGAAAATGTCTTCAATTATAATGAAGAAGGAGGTGGAGAACGTGACCAGGTATGATGCAGCTTCAATCCAGTCTTTGCAAATCCAACCTCTCCTCACCTTCCTTTCCCAGACCTTTTATTTAATTATTTAATTCATGGTCCTTATCCAATTGGCTTTTTATTTATTTTAACCTGAAGTACTCTTGAGTGGGAGGCTTCTATTTCAGCCCAGTCTGTGACTTTAACGATGCTGGTCATCTGTGGCCACCTTCGAGGCGGCTGCTCTGGACACAGCATTCTTGCTTTAACTGAAGACTGTCATTAGGCAAAGGGATTTGGTATGATCTGAACTCGGCTCTCTGAACTAGGCCCTCTCTTCAGTTTGTAGAAAAATCACAGAATCCAGTTTTGTGTTGTATTGAGTTTTAAAACTTTTTTTTTAACCTATTTCCTTTTGTGTTGTTTCTCTCTGATATTTGCATTCTTTTTTCTTTCCAGAATGCTTATGATATAGATGAACTGAAGAAACCTCTCCATACTATTCCCCACATCTCCTTGAGGGAAGCTGCTCCACACTCCCAGACCACCACTGGCCCAAAAAGAAACTCACTCCCAAAATGTGCACATCAAAACCAATCAACATCAGCTGTTACCAGTGTCCCAGACTTCAAGGAATATGTTTCTCAAATCATCTGGGAGGCAGACAATGATCTACAGAGTCTTCCAGCTGACACTATTCATTTTTACTGCTTAGAAGGGCAATGCTCTCTAGCAGGGAGCCTTAGTTCCTTAGACTCCATTAGTGGTGATGAAGATCTAAATTATGATTGCCAGCAAGAGTGGGGGTCAAAATTTGACAAGCTTAAAGAACTTTATAAGGTCTCAAATGAACATTTGTAATCGGAGTTAAAGGAACTTGGCACATTGCCATGACATACAGACACTACTTTTAAAAATTCCCTTTTTTATATGTAAGGTACATCAAGTAACTTACTTGATGCAGTTTTTAGTTATAGTAGTATGATGTACTCACTTTTCCCAGAAGTGATAATCTGAATGATCTTTTTATATGCATTGTACAAACAGTTATTCAATGGTAGAAGTCCAAAGACTTTTAAAGCATGAATTTTCTTGAAAACATTGGAATGCAGGATTTGTATAGAATAGCATTATAATATCCTTTTTTTATTTGCGTAGACCACAGTGACTTACTAGAATTATCCTGGATGCAAGAACTTGAATTATTTTCTCCCTAGTATTAATATGAATCCTGTCAGGTGGGTAGCAATGGGTAGGGCATTTTTTTAAAATTGCATTAATTTTAGACTGTGCATAATTGTTACAAATGTTAAATATAAAACATTTTAAATTTCTGGTTTTCTTGTAAGCTTTTGTCTTATCCTCCTAAACTGTAATCTCTTGACATGACACACACCACATCACTCACTGTTACAGGCTGCCCAACCGTGTGAGACTTCTTCTGTCTGACCCTTTTGCTAATTACCTGTAAAGAGGGGAAAAGAGTGGAAACATCCTAGCTGTGGATAGCAGTTTGCTGACGTGACAATTTACATTCTTAAAAGCAGTAGTCAGACTCGGGAAAAGTTTATATTCAGTAAGCTCTTATTTCCAACTTCATTTTCTGCATGGAACCCTTCTTCAAAGTCTGCAGCTGGAAAACAGAAGAGCTGATAGAAAGTGTGAAGGGAAGCTAGAAGGGAGCCCAGGCAAAAGTTGGAACTGAATGCTTTCAGTCAGCACAGTCATTGTAAAAATTGGGATCCTCAAAAGAGAAAGCATGGGAAACCTACCCTGTTCCCCTTTCCCTCCTCCTACTCCCCCACCCCCCCACCCCAAAAAAGACTGTTGTTTGAGCATGGAAAGTTAGTCAGGAGCTTCTGAAATCTAATGTTGACTTGAATGCTCCTGTGACCATGGGTAAATCACCCTAACTTGTTCTTTCCCTTTCTCTCTTTCTTACCTCCCTGGAATGGGGGCAGCTCCCAAAGCCTAGTGCGATGTGTGAATGTTAACAGGCGCTTACAGTGAGCTCGAAAGCTCTGAAGTGCTACAGGTTTTTTAAATTGTTTTCTACTCAGTGCTTTTTTAGTTGCCAGTACAACATGATACTCCAGTGTTTGTTCTTTATTGAAGTCTTGACACTTCCTTTGATTTATAAATGTTGTTTTGAAATTGTCTTTCATCACTGTTGATCATTTTACTTGGCATAAAAAATGCAAATGTAAATTAGTTTTGTACCTAGAAGGATGATTTTGATATGATTAGAACAAGTATAATTTACATTGAAAATTGAACAAAAACGTCATGTGAACTGAATAAAAAAATCTGCATTCATTCCATAAAATTATTTGTATAAATGATACTAAAATATCAATATTTATATTAGAGAGATTTGGAGCAAAGAGTCAGTATGAGCTACTCCTTCATATGAAAGCCTCACATGGTTGGGCACTGATGATTCTTACAAAGTCATAAAAAAGAAATATTGTAGCTACATTAATTTATAGCCTCATCTTGCTTAGTGTAAATTTTCCCTCCTTTCTAAAGACATGATGGTGCTGTAAGATACTACAAAATCTCTTACATCCGGGTTGTTAAATATGTTGTGCTGCAAATGAAAACTCCTGAGCCCCAGAGCTTCAGTGAAGGGACTGTTCTGAGTCTTGAACTCTTAGAACATTTTTATGAAGTGCATATACATTTTTATTGCTCATTATTAAGTTGCCTCTTCTGAACTTGGTATCAAGAAAAGCTTAGAATAATTATTGGTAAACTGTCTCTTCCAAAAGAGACTAACTTGAACAATGTGGTACAGATCATGCTGACATGCCAAGTATGATCTCCCAGAGGATTATTTTGTAATTCATATTCTGAAACTGAACGTTTTACATATGGATGCATTAAACAATAACTCATGAAAGTTGAAGCAGTAGTTAACAGAGTAACATGCACAACAGAAGATAAATTGCATTGTAGTCAGGACACTTCATGGACATCTATCCTCGTGGAAGATGAGAAAGAGGAAAGTTCTGCCTCCTGCGGTCACTTATAGCAAATTGCAGAATTTTTATGGCTGGCAGGTCACTCAAGCTACATAGTTCGATGGACTGAGACTGAAAAAGGGCCACACCGGGCACTCATTTGATGCAGCATCCCCTGTTCTGCTTGCTGCAGAAGCTGTGATTGTTGAGTAGATGAGTAGCAGTCCTGTAGGAATGGAAAAACAGCCTAGTCACTTACAGCAACGACTGGGGCAAAAGAGATTTACGTTGTATATCTACACTGAAAACTTGCTGTTCAGCCTTTGTGAAATTCAGCCAAATGACACAGTTAAAAAATTATAGTTAAAAGCTTCTTCTAGTCATCCTGCTTCTCCCCCAGGCATTGCCACTTTAGGAAGTGGGATATCTGAAAAGCTTGAGAACCAGCTCCTGGCTAGTTGCAGCTTAGAGACTGACGTAGACAGACGTGGACCACGTAAACATGGACATCTTAATGATGGTGGAAGTTACTGCTGGAAGGAAGCAGCTGCTTCTGCCCCTTGACTTGACTTCTGTCACTTGCCCTTGTCATGGATCAAGGTCATAATTTCTTTGCATTTTGGTGGAAGTTACTGCTGGAAGGAAGCAGCTGCTTCTGCCCCTTGACTTGACTTCTGTCACTTGCCCTTGTCATGGATCAAGGTCATAATTTCTTTGCATTTTTGTAAGGCATTAAGGTGAGGAAAGGCCAGAGGAGGCTGGAAGATCAGCCGTATTACCCCAGGCTGAGACACGGGAGCCTGGTCTGATCACTGCAGGGGCCCGGCTCTCAGCACTCCCTTCTTGCCCTCTTCTCTAGACAACTGCTAGTCACCACCAATTAAAAAATCACAGAATCACAGAATTTTCAGAGTTGGAAGGGACCTCTAGAGATCATCTAGTCCAACTCCCCTGCTAAAGCAGGATTGCCTCGAGCACATTACTCAGGACTGCATCCAGGCGGGTCTGGAAAATCTCCAGAGAAGGGGACTCCACAACCTCCCTGGGCAGCCTGTGCCAGTGCTCCCTCACCCTCACCGTAAAGAAGTTTTTCCGTGTATTTGAACGGAACTTCCTGTGTTCTAACTTGTGCCCGTTACCCCTTGTCCTGTTACTTGGAACCATTGAAAAGAGCCTGGCTCCATCCTCCTTCAACCCACCCTTTAGATACTTGTATGCCATAATAAGGTCTCCCCTCAGCCTTCTCTTCTCCAGGCTAGAGAGTCCCAGCTCTCTCAGCCTTTCCTCATACGGGAGATGTTCCAATCCCTTAATCATCTTACTTGCCCTTGGCTGGACTCGCTCCAGCAGTTCCCTGTCCCTCTTGAACTGGGGAGCCCAAAACTGGACACAGTATTCCAGTTGTGGCCTCAGCAGTGCAGAGTAGAGGGGGAGAATGACCTCCTTCGACCTACTGGCCACACTCTTCCCTATGCAGCCCGGGATTCCATTGGCCTTTTTGGCGACAAGGGCACATTGCTGGGCCATGGATAATTTACTGTCTACCACAACCCCCAGATCCTTCTCTGAGCTACTTCCCAGCAGGTCCGCCCCTAACCTGTACTGGTGCTTTACGTTCTTCCTCCCCAGGTGCAGGACCTTGCACTTGCTTTTGTTGAACCTCATTAAGTTCTTCTCTGCCCAGCAAAATGTATTTACCGTTACTTAATTAAGCAGCAGCAGCGGCAGCGGCGGCGGCAGGGAAGAGGGAGAGGTAAAGCAAAGAGGGACCCGTGGGCCGCCGCGGCTGTGAGGGCGTGCGGGTGGGCGGGGCCATGTTCCCTCCCTGCGCGCGGTGGGCAGGGCCTCCCACCCGGACCGCCCCCGCATCGCCCTCCCAACTGGGGCTCCGCGCTGGGGGGAGGAGCCTCTAGTAGCCCCGCCCCCTGCCTGCGCGATGGGGGCGGTGGCCGGCGGCCATCTTGTTGCCTCTCCCACCGCCTCCTGCGGGGGGTAAGGCGGGTGTTACTTGTGCCGTGGGTTGCGGGGTCGCTTTCGGGGCAGGCGGCAGCGATGAGCGCGGAAGCGGCGGACCGGGAAGCCGCCACCTCCAGCCGGCCTTGCACCCCGCCGCAGACCTCCTGGTTCGAGTTTCTGCTGGAGGAGGCGCTGCTGGAACAGCACCTGCAGAAGCCCTCTCCCGGTGCGTGCGTGCGGCGCGGCGCGGCCCGGCCCGGCCCGGCCCTGCTCTGCTGGCCGCCGCCTCCTCCCCTCGGCCATGGGCGCGGCCCGGTGTCCCTCCCCGGCTCCTCACGGGCCCCGGGGGAGAAACGCTCACTTGTCTCCCTACGGGCCTCTTCCCTCGCCGCTTGTGGCCTGCAGCTCGGCCGCTGCCTCCGCCTTCCCGCGGCCCGCCGCCCATCGGCGCCGCCTCTGCCTGCGCTCCTTCCCTCCTTCCTTCCTTCATATCTTCCTTCTTTCCTTCGTCTCCGGCTTCCCCTCGGGGGGCGCCGCGGGGCTGGTAAAGCCCGGAGGGCGGGTTTGGGTGCGGAGGGGTTGCGAGGCGGCGGGGGGTGGTCTGCTGCCGGGGATGGGGACGTGGGGCCGCGGCTGCGCGGCGTTACTTAACGCAAACCAGAATGAATCTTTCTCGTTTTACATTGAATTTTCTATTTAATAACTTCGTTTCTCCGTCTACCCTGTGCTTTTCCTTTCGCATGTGTGAGTTTTGTTTGCGGAAGTGTTGCAAGTTGTTTATTTTTACAATGTGAACTGCTGTTCGTAATAAATTCTTACAATTTGCAGCTGTTTTTCTCCCATTAAAGCCTTGCTAGCGTCATTAGCTTGAGTGTCCCTAAAGGTTCAGTGCTGAAATGGCTTTATTGTCTTAGAGCTGCAATTAATAGAAACCTAGTCTGATGTATTACAAAAAAGTGACCATATTTAAAAGTAGCTGGTCTTCTGACGGTCATAAATGGGACTCATCTTTTTCAGTATGTGAATTCTATGAGCAGGTGGAGGAAATGGGAAAACATGGGGCAGTATTGCCTTTGCAAAGAGTAAATTTAAGCATAGTCAGGCTTTATCTTTGTGCTTAGATCTTATACTACTATTTTGCAATTAAAAATAATGATTAATACCAGTCTTATGTTTCACAAAGTTCAGTGAGAGTGTAACAGTTATGATTTGGCTTCAGTTTTTCAAAACAGCTTGAAGGTACTGGAGAGACTGTCTTATTGTAAGGGAGAGACTCTCTTATTGTAAGGGAGAGACTTGCTTTAAAAAAAACCAAAAAACAAAAAAAAAAACCAACAAAGAATCAGTCTAAAAGTCTCTTCTAAGTGTATTCAGAAGTACCAGGCGTTGCTTGTAAATATATTTTAAAATGCAGAAGAGAATTACAAGTAGGTATATATTTTTACAACAGTTAACTTGCGATTTCAATAGACAGCATTTATGTTCGGTAGGTGCAAGTACTGAAATATAATTAATATAAAATAGTGAAAATAGATAAAAGTATGAGAGTGTGGTTACCATGGTCAAGTAAAGCTGAAAGATAAACAAAGATATGTGAATAGTCTGATTTGAGGCAGCATAAGGAAGGTTCCCTTTGGGATTTGAATCTGCCAGATGACAATGTCAGCTGTATAAATGGCAATGAGATAAGATCCCTGTTCGTAGCTGCAACAAGAAATTAATTTGTGGGCTTACAAAGGGTTTGAAGAGTGGCTGTTTTTTTTTTTTTGCAGATCCGCCACCTGTACAACTGATTGTCCAGTTCTTGGAACAAGCTTCAAAACCATCAGTGAATGAACAGAACCAAGTCCAGCCACCACCTGATAACAAAAGAAACCGCATTTTAAAACTTCTTGCTCTTAAAGTTGCTGCTCATCTGAAGTGGGATTTGGATGTATTAGAGAAGAGGTATAGTCTGTACATCTTCATGCTGGAATTACTAAACTGAAGGGGCTTGAGATCTTTATTTTAACAAAAGGAAATCTGTCTCACTCCCTTCTCTGACAGCATATTTCTTACGTTAAGAAGAGTCTTGGGTGTGACAAATCAAGTTCAATTTTATGTGTGAGTTAGAAAAGTGTTTTGATAAAGGCAATGTCTGTGAGCAAACCAATACTGTTTACAATTTTAGAGAGGAAGAATAGTGCGTCTTAGGCATTAAGATGTGCGTGTCTAAACTGCATAAAGATGAATTTTCGGTTACATTTTCTTCAGTGACAAAACTAGCTTAAGTTTCCCCCTTCTGACTTTATTGAAGCTAGAGGTCTTGCTCCAGTTTTGTTGATGTAAAGCACTCCATACATCTGAGAAGCAGATTGCTGAACTGACTGGTTAAACCAGACAAAACTCCACCTTTGCATTTTTCCTTTGAATGATTTTAACCCAAATAATTTCAGCTGCTGAATAGTCAGATGAGGTAGAATAGTTGACAGTGGTAAGTGCATTAGGGAACTGCACTTCAGCGGTGTAAAATTTTAGCGGGGCAATACTTACCCCAGTTGTAACTTGCATAGAATCATTTAGGTTGGAAAAGACCCTTAAGATCATTGAGTCCAACCATTAACCTAGCACTACCAAGTCCACCACAAAGCTATCTCCGAAAGCACCACGTCTGCACGACTTCTAAATACCTCCAGGCATGGTGACTCAACCAGTTCCCTGGGCAGCCTTTTCCAATGCTCGACAGACCTTTTGGTGAAGAAATTTTCCCTAATATCCAGTCTAAACATTGAGGCTGTTTCCTCTTGTCCTGTCACTTGCTACCTGGGAGAAGAGACCAACACCGCCCTCACTACTACTTCCTTTCAAGTTGTTGTAGGGAGCGATAATGTCTCATCTGAGCCTCCTTTTCTCCAGCCAGCTGTTGACCAACACCCCCAGGTCCTTTTCTGCCAGTCAGCTTTCCAGCCACTCCTCCCCAAGCCTGTAGTGCTGCATGGGGTTGTTGTGACCCAAGTGCAGGATCTGGCACTTGGCCTTGTTGAACTTCATACAGCCTTGGCCCATTGATCCAGCCTGTCTAGATCCCTCTGTACAGCCTTCCTACCCTCAAGCAGATCAATGTTCCCACCCAACATGGGAGTTGCAGGAAGTCTGCAAATTTAGTGAGGGTGCACTTGATCACCTCGTCTAGATCATTGATAAACATATTAAACAAAACATTTGGCTTGCAGACACCTTGGAAGAAGTTGTTCTTTGTTAGATAAAAGTTACATGAACTCTTGAGTGTGTTAAAGTTTCTTTAAAAAAATAATTATGTTGTGTTGTCTTATCTCTTTTGAGTTGATCTGAAAATCGTGTTGTTTATGATATTATATAGAAATTTTTAAATATCAGACATATTTTGAAAAAAAACCTATGTTCCTTCAAATTACTGGTAGGGCTTGTTTCTTCCTATATAGTTTTATTTGTATTTCTCACTTTTATTTTAGTATTTTGGGGGATTTTTATAATGTGCTATAATGAGCAGTAAAAGGGCTTGAAATGAGATGTCCTTGATTTTTACCTATGAAGTTCTCTTACTTCGCACTCCCCCTCCGCCTCTAATAATATTTTTGTCATCTATTAAGCTGTGTCATTTATCTGCTTTATTGAAGAGTTGTGAGTCAGGACTACCACTTGCCAAAGTACCTTTGCAAGATACTGCACAACTGCAGAGGATGAACAGAAACATTTATTGTGGTTAGTTGTGAAAATATTTTGTGGACAAAAGTATCTGGTATACAATAGGGTTTTTTTCATATACATCCTTTAGCTATGAAGGCAGATGTATGTGCATGTGTACAAGAGGGCTTTTTTCTTTTTTTTTTTTTTTTTTTTTTAAGGCTGCTTCCCTTCTTGCAGGAGGAATTTATACTGACTTTTATTAATGGTGTATTTTCTGTCAATTAGTATCTTAAAATGCAGGTATAATCCTGATTCAAAAATCAGCCCTACTGTATGACACTATTGGGCTGATTCTGGTGTTTGATAGGATTGCTTTGTCCATCTATGGTGGCTTTTTTTTGATAACCAATCTGAAGTCATTTCAACTACTAATTTAGCATCTCTATATAGTATTTAGTTCTTGTTCTGTTAGCTTGTGAAGCCCGAGATTGTTCTAACTTAAGAAATATGCTTTTGTTTAACTGATTGTACCTAAAGGCTCAGTCATAGTAGTTAAAAAGGAATAAAATAACAGCTTGAGCCCAGCTTTTTTCTAAATCTTCTGCTGTTATGAACAGTTGCTTGATGTTCTACTCTTGCCAATGAAAACAAGATTCTGACCTCACATATTTTAAACTAACAAATGCTGTTTTTACTGATAGCTGGATAACAGACCTGGAGCCTGATATTACGCAAGACCTAAAATTTGTTAAACAGGACTTCTGGCTTTGGTTGCTAAAAGCGTAGTTTCAGTGGTTGTTTTCAGTGCTGGTTGCAAAGAATGCAGGCTTTTCACAAGACCAAAGGTACTTTGGCAGTAGCTGATCACTTCTAATTTCAAGTGGTGTCTAAATTAGTAATAGTGTTTCAGTTGTGTTAAATCATACCTGAAAAGCTTGGAGTGATGCAGTCCAGCCTGAATGCCTTCTCATTTTATCAAGGAAGGCTCTGTCCCAGCTAATGTATATTTTACATAATACAGCTTACAGTGCTATATTCCAGTGCCTAGTCTTAACTTCACTGTTTGCTAGTGAATGCTGCAGAAAGGGAGTTAAGCCATAATAGAACAGGAGAAATGTTCCCTTTAAGTGAGTGAAATTCAATTTGTAATGTAAATGTGGCTGTTTACCTTCTGGAAGTATGGTCTGGGAATACTTTGAAAAGAATTTCTTAATAGTTGGGACCTGCTGTTACAGGCGACTGGACTATTCTGGGGATGTGTTGGTGCATAGTAGTAGTTCAGCTGTCAGGGCAACCTTCCATTCGGGCTTATGCTGCTGATACTGCTAACTGCTTTACATACCCAATCTAGAATGCCATCTGATACAGAACATTTCATTATGCTAAATAAACATACTACCCTTACTTCCATGGGATGTTAATAATATAGTACTGAATAGTAGTGTATATTATTTAAACATTCCAGAAGTAGGATTACTATATGAAGTATCTGATTCTTGGGTGTTTTTGTTGTTTGTTTGTTGTGTTTTTTTTAATAGCTTGTCTGTTCCTGTATTGAACATGCTACTGAATGAACTTCTGTGTATCAGCAAAGTTCCCCCAGGAACTAAACATGTGGATGTAGACCTGTCCAGCTTACCCCCAACCACTGCAATGGCAATACTACTCTACAACAGATGGTAAACTAATTTAAAGCAATAATCTTAAAATCCTGATAGAACCAACCAATGTTGTCTTCTGTCTATATACTTGTACGTAGAAGGAGAAAGAATCTCAAAGTAATAATAATTTTGTGATCTCTAGGTAGGTTATAGTAAGGAGCTGAGTCTGAAAAACTATTCTGCATCTGGTTTTGTCCCCTGAAAAGATAGTCAAGGTAGTGGTTTGACTTTATAAAGATAAAAATCTTGTTGTGTTTTAGTTTTTTATGGACATAAGAGCATTTCTTAAATACTAGATGTGTTCTTGAGTAGAGCATGTATTCTAATCATATAATGTATCTGAAATGATAAAGCAATGTTTTTAAGGTGTGGAATCTGCTTATTACACTTCTGAGGCTAATACCATTCTTTGCTTAATTTTCTCCCCTATGTAGGGCCATAAGGACCATCGTTCAAAGTAGTTTTCCTGTAAAGCAAGTGAAGCCTGGTCCACCTCAGTTAAATGTGTAAGTTATAGGTATAATCCATTAGGACTTCATGTGTATTTTGTAATCTCAAGTTTAATTTCTGGTGGGATTAAATCACGTTAGTAACATACAGTTGCTTAAAATGGTTAGTTGTAGCATGGAAAACTGTAATTTATTTCAAGTACCTTCTTATTTACCTGTCAAACATGCTTGATACATAGAAGTACTTTTTTGTCATTCCACTGTCTAAATATCACTGTGACTTCACAGAGGCGTGAAAATCATGGGATAAAAGGAGATGGCAATTTGCCTAGGCAAAATGCTTATTCTCTAGTTTAAACAGAGTATATTTCTTGCATCCTGTTTTAACTTACCGTAGATTGCTTAATGCAGTTGTTTTGTAGCAGTGTGCCACACTATGTATTAAAACATGAGAAATAATGAAGTATTTTCACTTGCTTCATTAAGCAATAAATTGTAGTTTAAAGTCAGTATTCGTTTTCCATTTTAGAAGTTGTATGGCTTTAGTTACAACCTGTCCTTGGAATTGACTTCTATGTTACAAATTTCTCTGATAAAGTTAGGAGTATCTCAGTGGTACTTCTCATGTGTTTTATGTTAATTTTATACTCTAGTGTTAGGACATACTTGTTTGAGAGAATCTGTTATGTATGTTGATGAAAAATACTATTACTACTCATTTTACTATAAATCTTTTATTGTCTTATATGTATCAGAGTTTGATCCTGAATCAAAAAATCATGTATGGGGAAATCATTTTAAAATAATTCTTACATAAACACATGAACATACTTCTGCCCCTGACAGATGCTCGAGAAGATTTAAAGTCTTTGCTTTGAGATGCTTGAGGCTGTGGAAGCTGATTTATTCATGAAAGTTTTGCTGATTTTTAACAATCTGACTTCTAAAGAAAAAAGCAATGAAAACTTTGTAACTTCCATTTTATCAAAACACATTTTCATCCAAGACTTTCTTTTCATTATATAATTCTGTATTTCAGATATAGATAGGTAAGAGCAATCAACGGTCCTGCATAATCATGTTTAAAATATAATTAAGGAAAACTTAGTATGAAGTAATTGTTGTGGTCTAGAACATGAATTAAAATAACATGCAGGTTTGTTTTATAAATGAGATCTTGACCCCTTCTCTGTGTTTTCCAGGATGAACCAGATGCAGCAAGAAAAGGAACTAACTGAAAATATTTTGAAAGTGGTGAGACATTTTTTCCTCTCTTATTTTTGCTTGAATTTACATGTAAATGTGAATGGAGAGGAAATGAACATCAGCGTCATAAATATACATAAGCATCACAGTTTTGTTGGTTTCAGTACACTTATATTTGCCACTTAAAGTATTTGCTGGAATTCCACTGCATGCATTTTGGACAGTGTTGTGTCTGCATTGCGTGTAGTATGGAATTTGGTGAGACTGAAGTATTCTTTCATCAGCCCGTCCTTGGAGTCTATTTGAGGCAAGCCTCTGTAAAATCAGTGGGTGATTAGTAATTAAGACCATACCATGTTTGAGCTGCAAAATCACATGGCAGCAAAGTTCAACACTTAAAACGTTTATTTTTAAAAGGACTTAGTAGCTGAGTGATTTCTGTATGTAGCTTTCAATGGAATGCAAATTGTGCCTAAAGCATTTCACTTTGAGAGAAGCAAGAAAAAGGAGGAACAGTCTACTTCCACAAGTAGTCTAGCTCATTTTCCTACTGTTGTACTACTTTGAATTGCTTAAAGAATTTGTATTATACATTTTCTACAATTTCTTACTTTTTCGTATGTTTTCACATAGATGAGCATGAATGATTTTTAACTGTTTTACCAATTCATCAGTGTTTAAAAAAAAAAAAAAATAATCTTGCTCTTCATGTAGAAGCTGGTTTTGGTTTAGCAGTGAAATATTAACTTAAACTTTTCAATCTGACTGTTGCATAATTTAATGCTCCAAAAATGAACAAAAAGGTGTAGGTGAAACAGAAACATGTTTTCTTTCAATTGGAAGTAAGGGTTTGATCCTGTTTCTCTTGAGTACCTGAAACTGAAGTAGAAGTCACAAGTACAAGAAATACAGAAGCAGATTCTACATAGCAATTAGACAGGTGTATAAGGACAGAGTTTTTTTTTACTACCCTTTTACTCTACTGTTATATTTCTAGTGTTAATTTAAACGCAGAGCTAAACTCAAAACCAAGAGGTTAATTTTTTCATTGTGTTTGAACGATTACAGTTGAAAGAGCAGGCTGCTGATTCCATCCTGGTCCTAGAAGGAGCACTTAAATTAAACAAAGATCTTTATGTCCACACTATAAGAACTCTGGATTTATTAGCCATGGAGCCTGGTATGGTGAACGGAGAAACAGAGAGTTCCACAGCTGGACTGAAAATCAGTGCGGAGGAGATACAGTGCCAGGTACCTTACATTCTATACTGAAGCTTTCAATTTATATCTATTTTTTTAGGCGAAGTGTTAAGTACTTTTCTATTAATATGTCCTATGTTGTTTTTTAATGCAATGAGATGGTATTGACTTCATTTTTACATTATTAGAACTTTTTTTTTTGTGCTTCCTCTCACTTTCCCCCCACCACTGGGGTAAACCATTGTATGGCAAAGACAGCTTATTGTATTGTTTTTAATGATTTTTTTGGAAATTGTACTGTAACTTTATAATGCTTGTGCAGAATTACTCATACTGAGATTACAGTTAAAGAGGAAACAATTGAAGTATGTGGGGAAAGGTATGCTGTGTATGTTGGTACATCAGAAAAAACTAGGAATACTTTAAAGTGTGTCTAAGGTTTGAGCTGAAATGCTTAATCTGACTTTCAATGTTATGTAAATTTCCAAGATGACGTGTTTTATATCAATGCTGTTTGCAGGTTTGTTATGATTTGGGTGCAATCTATTTTCAACAAGGATCTACAAATGCAGCTGTTCATGAAAATGCTAAAGAAAAGTTTTTCAAAACAAAGGAGTTGATTGCAAAGGTAATGAGTGTTTTATTAATGTGTATGTTCAACTCTTCTAAAAAAATTGTCTAAATTATTGCTTCCTTCTCTATCAATTTAATAACTCTTAGTGCTACACATGGTCTTTAAAGAAACTTCATGAGATTGTGACAGCAATTTTTGTGTTTTCACATGTTTTCTTGCGTGAAATGATATTAATCAGCTGCAATATATTGCTGCTTTGTTCTACATTTTGTAATTAACATTCTCTTACACAAATAGTATTGATGGTCAACAAAATTCAAGAATAACATTTCCAGTGCTAATATTAACTCAACTGAACAGTACATTCTCTGTCCATTGTGGTATTTTGATTGTGGGGATATGTTTTTTGAGGAATCTAACCATACAGCACTTGCTATTTTTTTTTTTTTATTATTTAACTTTCCCTGGGAAATCAGATTATGTTCTGACCTTTTGAAAAATACATCATTTTAAATTACAACTAAGGTATGCTTCCTTTTTCACTTTGCTTCATATTTATATTCCTGAAACTGCAAAACTTGTTTTGTGTATTTAAATAGAAATACATGGTCCTAAGCTGTAAAGAGCACATATAAAAGTATGGTATTACAAAATCTGTACACACGCATTCTTTTGTTGTTTTGCTGTTACTTGGGGAAATTGTAAGTCTCTGTGTTTCTGAATTAAGTTTGTTTCATAGTATTTTTGCCACTAAGATTTGATTAACTCTTACTTTTCAGAATGGTTCATCATCACTTCATTTTACTATTGATGAAGAACGGTTAGCTGGATACTGTCAGGCTTGTGGAGTTCTTACTTCATCTTCTGATGATGCATCACAACAGGCAACTCCTTACAGTCAAATCCATAGCTGTATGAAATCTGGCAACTATCAGGTGAGGTGCTTAAATAAACCCACATATGTTTGAGGGTTTTTTTTATCGTTCCATGTGGATGATTCCACCTGAACTGATAGGGATTTTGATAAATTTAAGTACTCCAGTTAGCTATTAACATACTGGTTTAGCACATACATATCTAGGAATATAACGTAATCTGATACATATTAGATTAAAATATCTTGGATTTCATGCAATGTAAATAATTCCTACTAGCTGATGTATGGATATCTCGGGTGGAATCTAATTTCTCGGGTTTCAGGGAATGTTGCTGCTGAGATGTGCAAGTTTCTTTTGTGTTTTTCTTTGATCTGTGATACTAGAGAACTTTTTTGTTGTTTGGTCCCTTTCTGGTTGTTTAATGCATTTTAGTATTACATATCCCCGTCCCTGGAAGTCTTCCAGGCCAGGCTGGACAAGGCTGTGAGCAACCTGGTCTAGTGGAAAGTGTCTGTGTCCATGGCAGGGGGGGTTGGAACTAGATGATCTTTAAGGTCCCTTCCAACCTAAACTGTTCTAAGATTCTATTATTTTGATTGCTATTACCAGACTTTATCTGTATCTTTTGCATTATCCATTGTCTATTCCAACTGTGTTTGTTACAGGACTTGGTGAAGATATTCCTTGAAGATAATCTAACCCTCAGTTTACCTGTTCAGTTCAGGCAATCGGTGCTGAGAGAACTCTTCCAAAAAGCTCAACAAGGGTAAGACATTAAATAATCATCTGCTCAATGATGATGAAAAGCAATTTTTGTGAGTTTTGTGTTTTTCGTGGAAAGTATACAAAATCTTTCAACAACAATCTCCAAACACATTGAGGAACAGGAAGTTATTGGAAGTGGTCAACATGGATTTACCAAGGGTAAATCATGCTTGACCAATCTGATAGCTTTCTATGATGTTATAACTGGTTGGCTGGATGAGGGGAGAGTCGTAGATGTCTTCTACCTTGACTTTAGCAAGGCTTTTGACACTGTCTCCCATAACATCCTCATTAGGAAGCTGAGGAAGTATGGGCTAGATGAGGTGACAGCGAGGTGGATTGAGAGTTGGCTGTGTAACATAACTCAGAGGGTTGTGATCAGCAGCACAGAGTCTAGTTGGAGGCCTGTAACCAGTGGTGTCCCCCAGGGGTCAATACTTGGTCCAATTTTGTTTAATATATTCATTAATGACCTGGATGAGGGGACAGAGTGTATCCTCAGCAAGTTTGCTGATGATACCAAACTGGGTGGGGTGGCTGACACCCCAGAGGGCCGTGCTGCCATCCAGCGTGACCTGGACAGGCTGGAGAGCTGGGCAGAGAAGAACCTAATGAGGTTTGACAAAAGCAAGTGCAAGGTCCTGCACCTGGGGAGGAAGAATACAAAGCACCAGTATAGGTTAGGGGTGGACCTGCTGGGAAGTAGCTCTGAGGAGAAGGATCTGGAGGTCCTAGTAGACAGTAAATTATCCATGAGCCAGCAATGTGCCCTTGTTGTCAAAAAGGCCAATGGAATCCTGGGCTGCATAGGGAAGAGTGTGGCCAGTAGGTCAAAGGAGGTCATTCTCCCCCTCTACTCTGCACTGATGAGGCCACAACTGGAATACTGTGTCCAGTTTTGTGCTCCCCAGATCAAGAGAGACAGGGAACTGCTGGAGCGAGTCCAGCCAAGGGCAACTAAGATGATTAAGGGCTTGGAGCATCTCCCTTATGAGGAAAGGCTGAGAGAGCTGGGACTCTCTAGCCTGGAGAAGAGAAGGCTGAGGGGAGACCTTATTAATGCTTTAGGGGCTTTCTAAAACTTGAAGTCAAAGTTGCTCAGGCTAACCATACTAAGCAGTAATACTTGTACTTCATTGGGAACATTGGCAGTGTAGTTATCTGTGATTAGGAGCCTTGTGCGCTGCTGAACTCGCCCAGTGCTGAAGGATTAGTATGGTACACTTATAAATAAGAAAAAAGGGCAGCTTGTGGGTGACTCCCAACTGAGAAATGCTGAGCATGTGGCCGCATCCAAAATTCAACCTTCTATGGAGCTTAGGCCCTTGAATCAGGGTCATATGGAAAACATCTACATAAAATCGTGATGATAATTCTTTGAAGGGAAGGTGCCTAGAAGTATTTCAGTTGAAGTGAGAGAGGCTCAGTTTTACAAATGCGTGTGAGGAAAAAGTATTGATGATGACAGCCTCTTGTGTAAGAGGTTAGTAGTTACTGAATTCAGTTTTCACTTTGGCCAGAGAGCAGTCAAATAAGCATCTCTTAGAAGAGCATCTTAGAGGCTGTAGCTTAGCACTCTGTAGGATTGTTTTCATCTCTGATACGGCTGATACAGAGCACCATTAAGTGATGAGTACTAGACAGAGAAGGATGGAAGATCATGACTTTGCAATCTAGTTAATGCATACAGAGAAGGATTAAAAGAAGGAAGCCATAGGTTCCGGTTGTTTTGTTTTTTGTCCAGTGATTGTGTATTCTGAGATACATAAATATTCCTGAAGTGTTTTGGGCTGTCAGCCATGCTCAGGGCATGCTTGCCAAGAAGCAATGCACCTTTGTGTCAATCGCACTGCTCTAGTTGAAATTCCAGTGGTACAGCTTCAGTGGCTGAAGCGATAATGAAAGCTGTGTGTGAATCAGAGCTGTGGGCAGGGAGAGAATTTTCTTTTTTAAAAAAAAAAAAAAAAAAAGTGAGGTCCTGAATAAACTTCAGTAAATTCTGAGTAAAGTTTTTCAGAGTGCCATCTTGGACAGAGGCACGTGCTCCAAACTTACCTTGGGATCTGGCAGCTGGAACTTTGCTGTGATACCAACTCTGTGTTTGTTAGAGAAGTTCTGTTATCTTTGGTTTTGTGTTCATGCAGAAATGATGCTCTGGATGAAGTGTGTTTCAAAGTCTGCGTGTGCAACACAGTCTGCGATATATTGCAGGGTCGAACAATTGATATTCAGTTTTGTCAACTATTCCTGAAACCCAGCAAAGAGAAAATAGACTTCCTCCTTGAGGTAAGAAATTATCTGAAATTAGAAAGGGAAACTGTAGTGAGATAATATCTTTCCCCATATAACCGTATTGCTGCAAGTAATGCTCAAACTTCTGAACCAGAGAAAAATACTTTGTAAGGTAATTTCTCAAACTTTTATTCAACTTTGTTGCAGTTAGTACAACTACACTGTATGTGGTCAGTCTTGAATCTATGTTCATAGTTCCATTTCCATCTGTTGGGGAGGAACCAAAATTGACCTGTTATTTCAGCTTGGATTTGAAATTGCTGCTGTTCATGACATCATTAAATTATATAGACATATTGTTGAACATTTGTTTTCAAGGAACAAAGAAATAAATTCTGCAAGACAGAGATGGATACTAGAAAAACAAGTATCTGTTGAAGAGGGCCGCTTTACCAGCTTTGTTGTAAAAGTTAGCATGTCACGAAATGATCCTTAGCTACTGTATTTGTGAGACTTAAACTGTTGCCCTCAGTGAAGCTTTTCAGGAAACTGTTATTGCTCAAACTGAACTTACTCCTTTTGTTGCTTTGGTGTCATTTTTGTATCTCTTTTTTCTTAATACGACCCTTGTCTTTTGCTGGTCTCTTCAAGCAGGTGGCAAAAACTGACTGACAGTACTCTGTTCTTCAGAGCAAGTAAAAGCTATTTCACAAACTGCTCATATTAGGACTTAAGCATATTTCTCAAAAAAAAATATCTTGTAAGCTGGAAATTAAATTCAACTATCTAGCTATCTTTCAACTACTGCTTTTTTTTTTAAAGAAAAAACCAAACAACACCCTATTGGTTGTAGTGAATCTTATGGTTTTGCACTTTAAAATGTTGGTTTGTTTTTAAACTCATGTAGCAGGGCTTGTGACCTTAATCATCATGTGAGGCTGACTGATACTGTGGCACTTGGCATCAGCACAGCTAAATATCGAAAGAATAGGAAAAAGGAATGTGAATTTTGTCTGAGGGAAGATCACAGTTGTCTGAAACAGGTTGTCTAGTGTACGGGTTGAAAGAACTCTGATTGGTCTGTGATGGCTACAGTGTTTATCAGATAACTTTCTCTACCTTGAGAGAGAGGTTTACTACCCAGTACTAATTGTGAGTCAGAAAATTGGGCAGTAACACTGTAACCAGATATTTTAAGAGTTCTGAGGGGCTGTTTAATTTTTTACTACTTTCTTTCCCAGGTTTGTGCAAGATCAATAAACTTGGAAAATGCTTCCGAAGCACTGAAGAGAAAAATGGCAGCATTTCTCAAGTATGTACTGGTATTAATATACCACGAATTAACACTTTATTGTGCTGTATTATATTTCTTACAGTGTTTTGACTGGAACAGACAATTTTTACAGCACTTATGACTGGAAAAATAAACAGCTGTTTCCTCCTTACGTATTAACTTTTTTTTTTGTTTAGAAACTTGTGTTTGGGTTTGGAAGATCTTCAGCTTGTCTTCATGATTTCATCTCATGAGCTGTTCATAAAACTGCTGAAAGATGATGAACGGAAGCTGCTCATTGATCAAATGCGGAAGAGATCTCCTCGAATCAACCTGTGCACAAAACCTGTGACTTCTTTTTATGATATCCCAGGTTAATTTTCACAGCATTTCCATTAACTTATATGCAGGCAGTTAATCTATTTCCATGTTTGAGGTTACTATGTTCAGGTCTGTTCTCGGAAAAGAGAATAGTTCCCATTTTTAGTTGGTGAATGTTCTACTTGTTCAAGAAGGTGGATATATTTTGCTTGTATCTCAACTGAGTATAATAGGTATGCTCATAGGTGTCCTAGCTGACCAAGTGAAAGAGGGATGTGGTGGTTGGTTTGAACCAAACCTGGCTGTGGTAGGTGTTTCCAGAAAGGGCACCCTGCCTCTGAACTCACACCAGCGCTAATGCTTGTGTGACTTGTGGTGAGCTGGACCAGGAGTACCATCTGGATGAAGTTTTAAACCTGCCAAAGCGAAACCCAGATATTTTTGGCCAGTTCATTTCCCAGGTATAATTGGCTGACTGTGCAGCTGTGCAAGTCAAAGCTAACATAAGATGTGCCAGATGGTGACTGGAACTGGAAAGAACTCACATTTTCGGCTCTAATACAGCCTTGCATTGATTTAAGCCAGTTGTGAAAATGCATATTTTCTCTAAGGCAGTATAGGAACACTTTTTTTTTTTATGCAGATCTTGAACCTTTTGCTTCAGTGTTGCAAGGGTAAAGGAATACTTGGAGCTGCTGGTGTGAGAAAAGGAGGCATTGCAAGCAGGCCTTTAGGTCAGGGGAGCTGGGAAGCTGGCACAAGGTGTTCGTGGAAGGGCATGAAGGGATGTTTGAGGCCTACAAAAGCATTGATGTTCTTACCGTATTATGTTTCAAATGTTATATGCTGACGAAATGTAAGCATCTACATAAGGAATGTGCTGGAGACCTGATTGCTTTTCTTCTAGCTTCAGCAAGTGTCAATATCGGCCAGCTTGAACATCAGCTCATATTATCAGTGGATCCTTGGAGGATACGTCAGATCCTAATTGAGTTGCATGGTATGACTTCAGAACGCCAGTTCTGGACAATTTCAAATAAGGTAACTTATTTCACCTGTTCATGAGAGTGTAATTCAAGTACTGGTTAGGTATCATACTGCAATGAATAGTAAATATCTTGTCATTGATCCTCAGTGTGATTTATTTTTTTTTCCCCACACTCTGTGCATAATGGTAGTTTAATAAAAATGATGATACATGTATAAACTCGCATCGTCTGTGAAAAGTATTACAACAAAATGCCTAAACTTTGTTTTAAGGAATTACTGGCTGTGTCACAAGCTTTCCTTGTGAGAGAACAAATTTCTGTAACTTTTGCTTTCAGTGTTCTGACTAGTTAGCAATGTTATTTTAAATTCCTGTCATTAAAAGCTGGGAACAGAAGAGAGGAAGAGATTTTTTTGTTAAGTAAGGATTTCATACTCTGAATGTGCAATAATTGGGAGGGGAGGAAAAAAAACAAATGAAGTAGGGTAGCTAGCCATTTTTATTGTACTTTTATATGAGCAACACATTACTTCTGATTAGATGTAAAAATGAAAGAGTTGGCACTTAGATGCCAATAATTTTCAATATTTGAGTTTTGCTTTTAATGTTTTAAGCGGTGATGTGAATTCTAAAACCTGTTTTTGTGCAAATGTCCTATGCATTTCTCTCCCAGTGGGAAGTACCAAATGTTTACGGCAATGTTATTTTAGGCATCAAAGACAATCTGACTAGGGATTTGGTCTACATCCTTATGGCGAAGGGATTACACTGCTGTGCGATTAAGGTGAGCAAGCCATCTGAAGTTACTGGTGAGTTAGTTTTCAGCAATTGAATTTTAACAACACTAAAAATATGGAAAGCCCTTCTTGAGAAAAAAAATTGAAAAATTAGGAGGCGAGGGAGACGTAGTAACAAGCTCTGTGTGTTGTATAATGGTTAAATATTTCAGTCTCGCAAAGTTCCATCAGTAGAGTAAGGATAGTGGCTTTCCAGTGACTTGGGCCTGGAGATAACTTCATTCATACAAAGTTTTGAATATAATGTACTAAATCATACTGCATCTAAACCCAGTGGTGATTTGACTTACTGATATGAAGTGCTGTTCTTTTGGCTAATTGTTTTATATAAGGAATTTGTTGGAATGCTGTTCTACTTGCCTTGTAATTGGCAATACTATAGTTGGCAAAACTAAGAGGTAAAACTGAACCACACCTAATATGCCAGTAGTTATTTCTGGTGTTTTGCTTTAAACTTCTTGGTTTGTATGAAAAAAATCTGGAACTGTTGGAGCTGTTAAGCTTAATAGCAAGTCCAAAGGACTCAAAAATGTAAATAGTAATTGAGATGCTTGAGTAATGATAATGGATGCCAAGGCCAGTTCAGCCAGGATAGGGCTGAACAGTACTTAACTCTTAGTCTTTTCCCTTATGAATCCATTAGTAATCATTAATGCATATCCTCTTTGTAGGATTTTGTCCATGCAAAACAGCTTTTTGCTGCTTGCTTGGAGCTCGTGACAGAGTTTTCTCCAAAACTCCGTCAAGTCATGTTGAACGAAATGCTACTTTTGGACATTTACACTCATGAAGCTGGTGCTGGTGTTTCTGGAGAACGTCCTCCTTCTGATCTTATAAGCAGAGTCCGAGGATATTTGGAAATGAGAGTACCTGGTATGTACATTACTGTCTTTCCTGGGATGTAGTAAAGCACAAAGCTTGAGAGAAAGGGGAAAAAACCCAACTCTGTATTGGGGGAAAAAAAAAGTGAAGTTTGACACTGCTTTTAGTGAGTCTTTAGAAGTTTGGTTAGTTTTTAGAAGCTGAAAACGAGAACAGCAGCATCATGATGACTACATATTGCTAAACACGGGCAGTTTCTGTTTAGTGCCACTTAAAGGACTTGAACATGATAAACATGTCTGTGTTTTTTACCTGAAAAGTTTTGCTAGTTGTTAAAGCAGTTTGCACATGGTTTCACACTGAGGGAGTAACATAGTACTGTTGTGGTTGGAGGAAGCTGCTGTTGCTCCTAATTTGCAGAGGTGAGGTCTCTTGTAGGGCTAAGCATCATGTTTTTCTGTGATGGATCTGGAACAGAAATGGCTAATTAAGAGAATGAGTTTTGCTTGTTTTCACGTAACACTGCTTTCTCAAAAAAAAGTTAAGCAAAGAACCCCTTTTTTTCTTCCAGATATTCCTCTTCGGCAGGTTATAGCTGAAGAATGCGTTGCCTTCCTGTTAAACTGGCGTGAGAATGAGTATTTGACCATGCAAGTTCCATTACCTCTGGTTCAAACTAATCCTTATGTGAAGGTAATGAATGCTCAGTCTCAAGGCCTTGTCAGGCTGTAATTGACTTCCTCCTGTTGAAGTCTTTTGTACTTTAAAAAGCATGTACCCTTCTGTCTCAAGCATATCGGGTTTTGTGGCTATAACAAATTAAGCCTGGGGTAGAAGACAGCAGAGTTAAGCAACAAGTGTATTTGAGGGTTGACAAAAGACATGGAGGCTGTGCTGCAAGAACAGATGAAACAAACTGCATCTTAGCCTTTGCTGGCCGCCAACTGAGGTTGGTTCCATAAGTGTCAGGCATGTGTGATTATGATCCATAAGCTGATTGAAACCCTGTAGCACTTCCATAAAGGACTCTCCTCTCGGCTGGAACTCAGCCTAGATTCATGTAGGAGGTATGAGAAGCGTACAGATCTCAGGCTTCCTGTTTTTTCTGTTCCTAAGACACTTGTTTTCCAAATGTGTTGTAATGGTTCCATTTTTGAACCCAACACCAGTGTTGAATTTCTGGATACATTCAAGCACTGCGGTTTTTGAAACTTTGCTTTCAAAATGGTTTTACAGCAATGTTTCTACTTCAAAGTCAGGCAATGAAACTGAATGCAGATCATA
Source organism: Vanellus vanellus (assembly GCF_965231255.1). NCBI lineage: Eukaryota > Metazoa > Chordata > Aves > Charadriiformes > Charadriidae > Vanellus > Vanellus vanellus. Next base: position 144,590,746 of record NC_138906.1, read on the forward strand.
TTACAGGACAGGTTAATTTTTGGCCTGCTCTGCTTACCTGTGGTATTTCCTAATTTCCATTTTGAGGTTCAGCTTTTTCTGTATAGTAGATGGTGCCAGTTTTAGTTCAGATTAATTATTATATGAAAGTTAAGGGAGTTCTAGGGAGCCAGTCTTTGTAAAACTGTATTTTATGGGTTTTAGGTCTTAGGCTATATATTTAAGTAGAGTATAAAGCTTGTTTTCTGGAGCCTGTAGTAATGAAATGTACCCTGAGGAGACTAATAAAGGGAGAAATCATCTGTTGTTTAATTCCTGTCTTCCAGGTTCCTCATCAGTGTCCTCGGCTGCAAAGTTTAGTCATATTGCTTTGTAGTTTGTAACTTAAAATCGCTTGCTTAGCTATTTTAAATGCTAGTAATTCCCTTACTGTAGTCAGCTACCCTGACTATTGTATTTTTTCTCTTGCATTGCATAGCTGGGACAGTTGCTGGCTGCTACATGCAAAGAACTTCCAGGTCCCAAAGAAAGCAGACGGACAGCTAAAGACCTTTGGGAAGTTGTTGTACAAATCTGCAGTGTATCCAACCAGCACAAACGGGGGAATGATGGCAGAGTGAGCTTGATAAAGCACAGGGAGTCTACACTGGGCATTATGTACAGGTGTGTTGTCTTAAATTACTTTTAAAGATTGTTTGAATTGTATATTTGACCCTTCAAGAATTGTCTGGGTTCCACTATCAGAGTGGTGGCAGCAGCTAAAGATGTCTACTGAGTGAACAATCTGCCTGCTGGCAGCATTGCGTATTAGCAGTCATGTGTTGACTTTCATTTTCAGAGGGGAATTCAGGCTAACATACAGACACCAAAGCCTATGTGCCTGTTCTCCTATTATAATCGGTGTAGATCTTCTAATAAAGTCAGTGGCACCTAGAGGACAGTTTAGCTGACTGACTAGAGGTGTTTGCTTTACATCAAATAGAATTGCTCTGCAGACACCATTGACTGTATTGGTTAACTGGTTTTATAACTATTAAACACCTAGCTCACAGCATAGATGGCAAAAATGTAAAGCTAAATGTTCAGTCTTGAAATTAAACTCTAGTTCAACTGAGCCCATGGGGAAGAAGGAAAGGAAGACAGTATTGCTGACTTGAGTAATGTCACTGTCAGTTACCTAACCTCTGCCAGCCTTAGTCTTAAATGATTGATTCATCCAGGATTCTCAGATTTGTCCACTCAGTAAGTGTTTTCAGCCTGTTCTTAAGTCCAAGCTTGATCATAAATTGCCTATTACAGTAAATTCTGGAATGTATGATTATGTTGAATGGCCTTCTATGTTAAAAACGTGGAAAAGGTGCCCCTGTCAAACTATTGACTGTTTCTTTGTCTTTCTTGAGCTAATCAGGTTAATGTGTACCTAAAGGCCAGCTGCTTTTGCTTACGTGGCTTACGTGGGATGGGTGCAAGAGGGTACTGCTTGTTGTAGGTTTCAGTTGTATACTCTGGCAAGGAAAAGGAAGCAGTACAGGTGCAGTCTAGGATACTGAACACTTTCTGACCTCTCCAATTCAAGCAATAAAGGGCAGTGATCTTGTTACGGAAAAGAGGCAGTGAAACCTTTTCAAACAGGCTGTGCTTGTCTGGATTGTCTTATGGTGACAATTTCTGATGTGACATGACAAGGAAATCAATGTACATTATAAATGATCACTGTTTACCCTCTTCTATAAGCATGAAGGTCATTGTTGCAATCCTAGCTTGGAGAATTATAGTACAGTTCAATTGCTTTCCCTTTTATAGTCAATGGTTGACTTACTACAAAGTCATTTTCATCCTTTTTATAGCTTGGTGGAATAACAGGATACCTCTTATTTAACCTGTTTTAAATGTAAAAGTAAAACTTTCTAGTGACTGTATTAAAAGTGAATGACCTGCCTGAGCACTTTCACGTATATAACCTGAATTTGTAAACTGAGGTGAAGGAGTATTTTGGTGGGTGAAGAATTTTGCTTTATCGACCCTTGTTTCCAGTGTATTAAGTTTACATATGTTCTTTGCTGTTGGTGATTATTTACATGGAAATTTGTGTCCCTAATTTAGGAGTGAACTGCTGTCCTTCATCAAAAAGCTTCGGGTAAGTTATAGTAGTTTTGAGAATGTCTTTGCAACCAGAACTTTCTCTTGGTATAATATTTTTCTGGACTCTTCCTGTTTAATTCAGAAAATCTTATAGCTATACAGGTGTCTTAATATGAATAACTTCTTAATTTGGTATACCTGCCATACAGCAGTGTGGATAGCTTATTAAAAAGAAAATAAATCCTGAATTGCGACAGTGGAGATCTGTTAACATTAGGAGTATATTTTATTCCAGCTATCACGAAGCAAAGCATTCCTTTTGGAGGGAGAAGGAAGCTGCTACTTGCATCATAACTAAGCAGTAGAAGTAAGAGGAAGGGAAACTGTTTTATACCTTGTGGGTTTGTAAATGCATAGAAAGTTGTAGTATATCTAACTTAACTTTAAGGCTAGCCAGTAGCCACAGAAACAACATAAAGATATATAAAACCTAAGTAAAGTTTATATCCAAGAGGTTATTCAGGAAAATCTGAAGTAATTAAAGACTTCCTACAGAAACTTTCTCGAAGTATTTATTCCTGTGTTGCAAGATTCCTGACAAAATATTGCCCTATTTCAATAGGAAATTGTAATGATGTCAGAACTTCTTACATAGCTTTAAAGCTCTTAGAGAAGAAAGTGGAGTTCTGTTTGTTCATGGGAAAACTGTTTTGTTTTTTTTTTCCTTATAGGAACCATTGGTTTTAACCACGATATTGTCTCTGTTTGTCAAGCTTCATAATGTTCGGGTTAGTATATATCATAAACATCTTACTTGTTTTTTTTTTTTTTTGTAATGTGTCTCTTTTTAATGTCTCTTACCATCTTCTCTTAGGAAGATATTGTGAATGATATTGCAGCAGAGCACATTTCCATCTGGCCCTCATCCATCCCCAAGTAAGATGATAATTAAAAATGCAGTTTTCAAAATACTTGTTTACATAGTTGGTTGGGTTCCAGTCACTGTGTATTTGTTATCATGTGTTAGTGTGATTTCTGCTGTGTAAGGACATCACTGACCCCTCCATTCTGTTTGTGGGCAGATTGGTCTGATTGCATGGAGCTATTTTGCTCCTAATTTGATGGTCCTGATGGAGATGTGGGGACAAGAAGCTGAGGAGTTTTTTAGCTCTGTGCTTTACTCAGCTATATGTAACTATGTGAACTATGTAATATTTTAATACACAATTACAAATATTTTTGAGATGTGTTTGAATAATTGCCAAAATACTAAGTGGCATGTGGTATGTATTGATTTGTTCTGGCTGGATTGAACTGTATTTCTCCAATGAGATTCAGAGGCTCTGTGGGACTAGAACCTCACTTTTTTAGATTCCGTGTATGCATTGGGAGAGATTTATCTCGTGAGAGAGAGTGTGTAATGCTTAGTGTGGTTAATCTGTCTTTAATTGGTCTGATTGAATAGTCTCATTGTTACTGAAGTAGACTTCAGTATTTATTGTAAGGTCAAGCAGAAGAAAGTTTTCAGTGTTACCAGAATTTAGCAGTGGGGTGAGGAAAAAAAAAAAAAAAAAAAAAAAAAAAAACCCCACGTTTTTCAAAATGGAGATTCTACATGAGCTTTAGGAAAAGCTGCCCAAGCAATGTGCCAAACCATTCCCAGCCTTCCTTTCCAAGCTAGCTCCACAAGTTTGCAGAGGTTGCTGTCTGTGGCCATTTATGCAGATGCTGTGATAGATTTGTAGTGGTTTCTGGTGTTCTCTTCAAGCTTCTTGAAATTGAGAACATATGTTCTGCATGGAACCTTTTTATGGTGTCAGACACAGATAAAGTTCTGACTTTTTGTCCAAGTCAAGGTGTATTTGTTCTGTCAGATTTACTGTGTTGAAACAATTCAACAGTAGTCTTAGTCAATGCTAAATCTTTCCTGGAGCTATTTTTGCTTGGCACTTAATGCAAGGTGCTTTGGACTTAAACTTGATGTGAAATTAGATTAGTGTTTAAAAAGCAAAACAATAATTTAGGAATTATTTTTCTTCCTTTTTTCCTTTAGTCTTCAGTCAGTGGACTTTGAAGCTGTGGCTGTTACAGTAAAAGAACTAGTCAGCTATGCATTGACTATCAACGCAAACAACCACTTCTGGTTAATTATTCAGGCAGATATTTATTTTGGTAAGTGGAAACCACTGTATATTTTTAGCATGTGTCTAGGGGTACCTTGCTTCTCTTGAGACTTGCCTGACATAACCCTCCTTGTATGTCCTCTTATGAAAAGAAGCTTAAGTGATATATGAGTTTAAAATCTTTAGATGCAATAGTGTAAGTGAATTTGTCTGGGATGTTGTCTAAGTCCACAGAGAGACTGAGATTTCCATGTGTCATGAGGACTTGCTTTTAGGGTAAGGGAAACTTTGAGTCATCGTTAACTTCACTTTTTTTAGAGGGTGCAATTGGTCCTTACTGAGTGGTATAATTATGCAGCCCCCTAATATTTGAGTCTTTTATTAAGTGAACGCAAGTTGTGTGAATAGTGCTTGCTTTTAAACATGGAGGTCAGCTTCACTGGAGCAGAAGATGAGCAGAGTAGAGAGGATCTGTATTTTATATAGGGTAGTATCTAGGATTTATAAATAAGGAAGCGTGAACTCTTAATTTGGTATTGGTTCTGATGAGAAGCTCTTTCCTGTTGTTCTGTCCTCACCTGCCACTTCCCCGATACTTATCCTTGCTCCTCAGCTTTGAGCAGCCAGCAGAATTGAGACAAACTGTTTCAGATTTTGGACATCATGACATGCACCCAGACTGTACCAGGGCAGCGGTTGCCTGCGGAAATCTTGCCCAGCCTATGGGATGCTATGCTTTGTTAAATTATTCCCCAGTCTAGAGTCAGTTCCTGTGGGCTTGCTTTGTAGTGTGAGTAGAGTGGAGAGAAGTAGGTGCTGAAGGATGAACTTCCAGAAGATGGGTAGCCAGACAAGTACAGTACTACCTGGTGCATGTGCTAGAGACGGACATGGCCGTAGCCATCCTCAAAGGTAGTTGGACATTTGTTCCACTTAAATTATCTGTTGAGACCACTCTAGTGAAATCTAGCATTTAAGCCAGGTTGTTCTTTTCTGGCAGTAAAATGGGGTATGTACTGTGCCTCTGCCATCTACTTGCTGGTGCTTTGGGCTGTTGCAGGAGGCAAGGTGCGTGTTCCCAAATCTTTCTTTGGACTGTGGTGTGCAGTAAGATGTAGTGCAGAAATCCTGGTCTGTTGCTTCCAAAGGAGACAGATTTGTCTAGAAGATGCATTATACCCCTTGGGGTGAGGGGTCTTAATCCAGTGTTTAGGGCTGTCACCTTATGTATGGGAGAGTGATTCAAGGTTATAAACCGGCAGTACTTACTGCTTGTACAAAGTGGAACAGCATCCCACAACAAGGACGTTTATGTAGGGAGCCTCAGAAACTGGTACCTGAAACAGCGATGGTTGGAGCACTCCTGGCATGTGTCAGGTCTCTATTTCAGAAGCTATGTGGACAAGCAGACTGCTCTCGCCACAGAGCCCCTGAAGGCTGTCTTCATGTCAGTTCAGTAAGAACTTACTGGGAGTAAAACTAGTGCTGATCCACGAGATGTGTGTGGTAGCATCAGCTGGCCCTCTCCAGCTTGCGACAACTAAACTTCACTACCACCCACGTGCTAAGTCTGGTGAAGGCAAACTTCTTTTCCACTCTAAAGTTGATGGATTTAAGATCAGATACCTGAAAAGTAAAAAGTAATTCTCAAGAGGCAGAACTTTGCCTTTGTTGCTAGGTTTCCTGATTGTGTAGTTTTCTGTCTGTTGCTGTTTTACTACCTCCTGTGTGTCTGTGCTTTTTAAACAATGATACGCAAGTCGCTTTCCTAGTAAAATTCAGCTATGAGATATATGTATCTGAGTAATTCTATAAACAATTAATCTGAGTCTTAGAAATAACTGCTGTGTTTACTTTTAAGACATTTGACTTTTCTCCACTGCAGCAACGAATCAGTATTCAGCAGCCCTTCACTATTATCTACAGGCAGGAGCTGTATGCTCAGACTTCTTTAATAAGATGGTACCACCAGATGTGTACACAGACCAGGTGAGTTAAAATGGGATTTAGATGTACAGAAATATCTCTTTGGATTTGGTCAGCATCCTAAGTGTCTGTACTGGCAAAACTGCTCAACACACACATTCCTGTAGCCTGTAAGATTTTTATATCTTGATACATTTAGGGATATGAATCTTCATAGATCCATTTTTTCTTTGCTTGTTGCTTGAAGGCCATAGAAAACCTGAAGCTTCTCCTTTGCTGAAGCACAGAAAGCTTTTCTGTTAGTTAGCAGAGACCAAGTGCGCGGACCGCCCAGCTGGGAAAGCTCTGGTGTGGTAGTGAGCAAATGAAAAAGCCAGGAGCACACACAGCCCCATGTGGTGTGGCGATCCCCCAGCTCATCCCTGCGGGGCCATGCCGTGTGGTGCAGTGCTGGGTGGGCAGACCAGCTCAGGACAGCGCAGGGGTACTCGGTCTGCCTCGCCGGCTGTGCTGAAACTCTGGCCAGATCCTACAGCAACTGGAAACGTCCGGCTCCCACTGTGCTTCTGGTGCTGGTGTGGCATGGATGGAGCCTGCTTGCTTCCACCCATGGTGTACATGAGCACAAATGTATTATCTAAATGCTTCTGAAATACTGCCTGCCCTAGCTAACACAGACCCCAGGGGTAGGAGTGTGGATCGCATTAGCAGCAGGATCCAGACAAGGTTGGCTCCTTTTCACACATGCACACTTATATTTTTCTCCAGACTGTGACAGCGAGCAGAGCTGTGTTGCAGTGCTGTGCAGGGTTGTCCACAGATAGGTAGGGTTGTAACTCACCGCAGTCAGGGTGTGCTGAAGGTACGGCACTGTACATAGCGTGTGCCTGTTACTTTGCAAGTGGGCCATGAGTGAGAACCCCTTAGTAACTCTGTGTGTCAGGGGGAGTCTTCAGCCACAGCCACAGCATGTTCTGGTGGCATCTTGCAGTCGCTTTAATCTTTATCCAGGCATTAGTCTTGTTCATTAGGAAATGGGTGTGTTACTTGTAGGCTGCGTTTCAGTGGGCAATAGGAAGGAACTTTCTAGACCCAGGGAAGGAGGTTATTTATGTGCCCTGTCTGATTGCTGCTCCTTTCACATTCCTGTGGCAAGTGAGAGCTGCAGACACTATCTGGGATCCTGAAGGTTCACAGCTTAGTCTAAGCTGTGCCTCGTGGTGGAGTGCCAGCTGGGACCACCGTGCTGTCACGCAGTGGCACTGCTGCTCACCGGCATGTCTGCCTTGGTGCAAGAGCTTTTGTCAGGGAGCCCACTGGCTGTGCTGCGCCAGGCCAGGCCAGGGCTTGTCTGTGGGCTGCACGATACAGGTGAAGCTATTGAACAGACCACAGAAACATAGTGCTTTGTTCTGCAGCACACATCGTGCTCTTGGGAAGTCTCCAAGGTGATGAAAGTTCAGTTGATTGGTGGATGTGCTAAAACCCAGGAATTGCTGGGGGGGGGTTAGTTTAGCTGGTGGTACCTTGTATTGAAAAAAAAATAAAATGCTGCTTGTGTTCCAATACTAGCATTTCAAAACCTGTGTTTTGTTTTTTGACCATTCTGTAGGTGATAAAAAGAATGATCAAGTGTTGTTCTTTACTCAACTGTCACACCCAGGTAAGAGGTGAAACATGGCATTAAGTAAAACATTTGTGTTTAAATATTTCGATGTTAAAAGGCAGGGAGAGCTTTCTAAAAAGTAAAACTGAATCCAGCTTTCCTTGTAAATGCCATCTGCAATAAAGTAGATTTTTTTTTTTGTTACTGTTGCTTCTAGGACACTAAAAGGACCCAAACTAATGAGTAAATACATATACTTGGAAATGTTGTAAAAAGTAGAAATAGTCTGGGTGGAGTTTTTTGTCCTGTTTTTCCTCTTGGAATATAGATGTTGGGTTTTTTGTTTGGGGTTTGTTTTTTTTTTTTTTATAGAGTTGAGAGAGTGTAGGGTGTCTGTGGGGTGGTGTTGGGAACCTGCCCTTGTCTTCCTGATAACTGTGTGCGGCCAGTGGTGTTCAGTGAGATCGCTCATTCTCCAGGAAGAAACAAGGCTTATATTAGGCTCTGATTTTAGGTGCTATTAAATGCATTTAGAAGCCTGGCACCCATGTCAGTCCCTTCAGATTTGAGTAAAAATCCTTTTTCTTCTTTTTTGCTACTATCGTTGCTGGTATTTCAGAATGAGTTGCATATGCTCTGGAAGTGCAGGTGCTCAGAACTTGCCTGCTGTGGAAACCAGCCCTTGGTTGGGTCTAGGATGGGGTGGGATTAGTGAGGTGGGCTGTAGATTTCTGTTTGTGAGGAATTAAGGCTGTGAAAATCACCTGTGTCTTCCCTTACAGGTAGCTATTTTATGCCAGTTCCTTAGAGAAGTAGACTATAAAACTGCATTTAAGGCACTGCAGGAACAAAACAGGTAAATGTTACAGTGAAATTTATAAAGATATATACACAATATGTGAATGTGTTAGAACCTAACCTGTGTTCTCTTCCAGTCATGATGCCATGGACTCATATTACGAATACATCTGGGATGTCACCATCTTGGAATATTTGACATGTATCCTTTCACTACACTACCCCTACAGAAAGCTCTCACTGGACGTGCATAGCTGGAAAAAATCTGTTTCCTACCCAGCTGTCTTTTCTTGACTCACCCTCAGATCTCCACCACAAAAGAGGCGAGACAGACAAGCGGCAGATAGCAGTAAGTGAACGCAGGGTGCTTTGGGATATGGGATTTCCTTACTGTTTTTCTCTCCCTGAAACCATCTTTGAAAAGAATTGCCGCTTCCAGTTTTAACAGTTCTCAATAGAGGCTGGATGCTGATGTAAAGTCATACTTGGACGGTTCTGGGGTGAGGTGGCATAGCATGTTACAGAAAAAAACCCACCTGTTGAATATGCCTTGCAGTAAAACAGCTTTGCTAGAGTGACATCTCCTCTTGTTTTCAGATAAAAGCCATTGGCCAGACAGAGCTGAACGCCAGTAACCCTGAGGAAGTCCTACAGCTTGCAGCACAGAGAAGAAAAAAGAAGTTTCTCCAAGCAATGGCAAAACTTTACTTCTAGGCTAATGCTGGAAGACTATTACAAAATGTGTAGAAGTGGAAAAAAAACACTTTGAAGACTTTATTTTTTAAATTCATTTAAATTTTTATACAACATTTACAGTCTAGTATCTTTCTTTTTAGAAATAGATGAAATCTTATAATAAACCCCTTATTTTTACAAACTGTACAGAAGGCTGGAAGCAACTGCAGCTAGCTGCACAATGGCTTGTTTGAAGAAGACATGAATTCAAGTTTACTAAGAGCACAAGTTTAATGTGGCTGTGGGTGGCACCTGATGCTCTAGTGCAGCATGAGCACCTTGTCCCTGGGTAGGGGGCACAGGCAGGAGCACCTTGAAAGAGGGAGGACTGATACCCATCCTTCCCCAGACTGTCCCTTCATCACAGGAGGGAAGCACCTCATAGGCGGAGGTAGTGAATACTCCAAGGAAAACACAGTAGTTAATGCTGTTTATAAACACTGATAAACTACAGCTCCACAGTTAAAAATATTGTTCCTATAACATGAGTGGTTGTAGAGTACCAGCGGCTCACTTCTTGCCATACCCTCTCCAGTTCTCATATTTGTTCTTGTTGACAGTCAGTGGCTTGATCTTATGAAACAGAACTCCTTCCTTCAAGGACTGTGCTTCTTCCAGTTAAGGTTAATTCAGCAGCACCTTCTTCTTTGCTTGTAATCTTACCTGAGGTCAGTGCTACACTAGAACTGAAGCTTATGGCAGCCCTAAAGGGGCCACCTTAAATTTGTCAGCCTCACACAGGAGCTAGAATTTGATACAGGGCTGGCTACACTGTAATGCAAGGGCAGAGTGGTTTCAGAAAAGTAAACTGCTTACCCGCTGCCTCTGTAATACTGCACCTGAGCTCATGGGTGACTAACTGACAGGCATTAAGCTTTGACCTTACCAAGAAAAGAAAAAAAAAGTGAAGAAGTGGTAATATGTACAAGCTGTCACTAAGTTCTCCTGTATGGATAACCCGAGTTATAGCAAGTTTGACATGTACATGGAGTGGGCAAACTTTGTCACTCAGCTAGGTTTAAAGAGTTCTTGAAATTCATAAGTTAGGAATGGTCAGAGTTGAACTAAGTCATATCTGAGAATGGACCAAAAGCAGTCCAGGCTCCTGCGACAGCACGGAGGGATGGTCAGTCTAAATCTTTACCAAGTCTATAGGAGGACACCGATCTCAGCTTCCATCTGCTGCTGTTTGATGTGTCTTTTACTGCCAGAGTCTTGAACAGCAGTAAAGAGCATGAGTCACCTTTAGTGTGGTCTTGTTCTGAAGCACCAAGTCCTGTTCCTGAAACTGTTGTCCATATTTCATTTCTTCTCTGTACTTTTGGGAGGGGTTATTATTCCTCCTGTTGACACAGGTGATAACTGACCTGGAGCAGTAGATGCTACTCCACTGTTAACTTCTTCCTGTGTGTTGGGGGAGGAAGATGACAGTTAATACCTGTGATGAGTCCTACTTTTTTGTTACACTAGCACTGTTCAGCAGTACTTCCTCACATTGCTGGTAAAATTCAAGTACTTCAAAGTTAGGATCCCAAATAAAAAACCAAGATGGCATTACACAACAAAGTAATTATCTCTTAAACACTTCACCAGTACTTCTAATCCAAGTCTTTGCTTACAGCCTGCAAGTATTATAGTATAAGACCATCAAGCAGGAGCCAGAAACAAAAAGTTGGGCACACTGACCACACTGGTTGAGGTGAGCCAGGCCAGGTGTGAGGAGGAAGGTGTTTGGCCACCCTTCCCTGCCTCCAGAGGAGGCGTGTGTAATGCACTCTCAGCTGCCTAAACTGCAAGTCCACAAACCACCTACCAGCATGTCCAAATAATTTGTGTGTGTTTGGATATTATGTCGATCTTCTACTGCAACTTTCTTAAAGTTCTTCAGCTTCACAGGGACTTTTTTGGCCACACTCACAAAGGGAACCATCCATTCTACACATTCTGAAATGCTGTCCCAGTCTAAGCCTAGAGGGTAGAACACAGCAAGATATTTAGAAATCATGAAGGAGTTGCACAGTGTTCCAATACAGTCATAAATTTATAAATAACAAATAATACTGCAGATAAAGATTCAGAAACATCCTCCCAGCATTTCCTTGTGCTTGTTACTTAAAAGTGGTGTGGTGGAGGGTGGTGAGCACAGGCCTCCTGAGCAAAGCAGCTCTGGGGCCATGAGGGTTCCTGTTGTTGGCCAGGGGAGGCTGAAGTGACTTCAGTAGCTCAAGCACAAGATTTTGGTTCACATTATAAAAACATACACTGTTGTCACAGTCCTTTATGGTACCTCAGGCAACACAAAAGTGCTGAGCTTAGCTAAGTGGTTTCCCCCCCACACACACACACTTTGTAAGGGATAGGCTTGTAGGTATTGGCACAAAGGTTAATTGAGTGCTGCTGACAGCTGAGAATGGCTGGTGGCTGATGACATTTTAGGAGAAAAAGTAGCCAAATAATGTATATCTAACAATCCCCAAAACAACTGGAAGTCATAGAGCAGCAGTGTTAGCCCAAAAGCGAGAAGGATAAGTCCGCTTCGTTTCCTTAGCTAAGACTGTGCTTCTGAAAGTGTTTCCTTCTCTTTCCAGTTCTGGTAAGATCAGAAATAGTTGTAGGAAAGAAGCAAAACTGCGGGAGGGAGGGAAGGGGGAACCCCCCACAGAACAAACTATTAGTGTCCACGGAGGTTTTGCTCTTTGGCAGCCTGGTAAACCAATTCACTCTTAGCAGCCTCAGGCATGACAGCTTTCAGAATTCCTTGCCGAACAAGACCAAGCTTTACAGAGGCTTCTTACCTGAAGCTTTCTTAACTACTTCAATTGAGGTATAGTGGCAGAGCGCTGCAGCAGCTAGTGTTCTGTACTGGAAGTCCAAAGAATTCACATCCAGAATACATAGGTCTAAGAGCTGGGGAGATAAAGAGTGGAGGAAATAAGAGTTACAAATTTTAACAAGATGATACTTTAGTATAATCCTGTCACAGAAACTGCTAGGCACACAGCAGCCCTCCTACAGTCCATGCTCTATAGCACACCTCTGCTTTTTAGAATCAATTGCACACAGCGATTTTATTTTTGGCACCACCTGCAGTTAAATTTGGTCTCACAGAGTTACAATGCAAACCAGTTTGCACTTTTACCAGTAACATGCAAAACCCTTTACTTGCACAAATTTAAATACACCTTTAAATTCTTAGCAGAGGTTCAGGAAGGTATTTTCTTAACTTAAAATACTATCTAGCAGCTCAGCGGCTTAGATATGTCTGCTCTTCAGTAAGCCTCTCTGAGGTTGGACACAACACATGCCCATAAAAAACCTGAACCACAGTAGTTTCAATATAGTCAAAACACTTCCCAGACTGCCTTCTAGGCAAATACACAGAAACACTGTTATAGGTAACACGGCTAAAGCCAGTTAACTGGCTTAAATTATCTACCCTCCTCTCAGAGCTGTTACCACTGCCTGCTATTTGCAGAGCACTGTAGTGATTAAAAAAAAAAAAAAAAAAAAAAAGATGGATTTGTATTGTTCCAGTGTACAGAAGAGATTTTAAATCTATGAGAGCAGGCAGACAAGAAACACATGGGTGCTTCTCCTCAAAACTGAGGATGAATTTCTCTGGCAGTCAAGCTTGCACAGTCCTTAACAAAGCAATGGGTGAGGTGAAACAAGAAGCAGCATTCTTCAATGGCTTTTGGGGCATGATGTTCAGTTGCGCTTCAATCACGCCAAAAAGCATTTTCCAATACAGTTTACTACCTACCTGTGCTATCTGAATGAATTTTTCCTGAGAATACTGAGGTAGCAGCACTTTAGGAATATCCTTCAGAGCATCCACCTGAAGATAGAGGTTCAGCCAAGAGATGATTGTCACTGGACAGAGTTCCCATTTTAAAGCCTGTGAATATTAAACAAACAGTTGAGCACCTTAAACCACGCAAGGACAGTGTTATACTCTGATCTCTTTTCCCACACCTCCCCTTCTGAGTTTGCTCAGCTTATTGCACAGATCCTCAAAAGACACTGAAGAACTATGTACAATTTCAAATACAAATGTTCGTTTTAGATTGCATTCTCACTACTTTTTGAACAGGCTGCGTTACAATCAGCACAAAACTGTATCCAACTCAACCCCCTTTCCTGTGCCTCTGCAGTTGGACCTTATGTATCTTCCCCATTCAGAAGCTGGGAAATCAAGAGTATGTCCCCTGAGCTTTCAGGCTAACTGCCTGTACCTGCAGTTAGTGTCTACTAATGAAGTATAAATGTATAAGGAGTTCTGTGATGCTAAGAATGGATCCTTTCTAGCATAAGGAGCACTGAGCAGTCAGTTCTTTGCCTGGTCCCTGTTCCAAGACAGCAAAAGGGCCCTGGCAAGTGCAGTACGTTACAGCGACAGCCACCTGATTTGCCTGTACCTGGTAAGAGCCTTTACTTCCATACAAGCACGAGAAACCTGTCCTTTTCTAAGAGACAGGGATTTCACCCCAGCCCGGGGCTTTAGAGGTCTGCTGCACATACAATGAAGCTTTCATTGTTTTGCAGAAAGATGGACATACTAAACATGTTCCTTTTCTAAGCAGATAAATGATACTAAAATACAAGGCTCAGCTGGACAGTCTCACCCAGCACTTACAAACACAGAAAAGTTATTACCTTTAACATAATAAGTTCCATTCTGACAATGTCATCTTCGCTGCAAGCACCATCAGTGACGTAAGCAAATTCCTGTATTTTAGGAGCGTAGATTTCCTTTAAAGGGAGGGAGGGGGAAAAGCAAAGATTAGAGTGCCTTACAATTCTAACAAAGCTTGAGAAGATACTGGCAAATACTTTTTAGTCCATATTGGAATATTAACATTTCTTATACTAGAACAGTGTTTTCCTCATTATATGAAGCAACTTGAACCTTACAGGATGAAGAGATACCAAAACTAAGTAGGTTATATGTTATCTGTTGTAGAACATGATAGATTTATCATAACTTCTTTAGCTTTTGAGGAAATAGATGCTGACCAAGGAACCAGAACAGCCTTTCATTTATACCACTTTCTACTCAGCCATTCCATTTGATGTAAAAACATACACCATCCTAATTCTTGTACAGCACACTGCAGTATTAGAAAAGGCTTGCTGTTATGCACAGTGTCAGTTAGTGCCAATGTAGTCTCATTGATTTAAAAAAAAAAAGCTAGAAAAAGATGAGAGAAAATCCCACAGCCACTGTAGCTGGCAAAATCCATGGCACAGAGATGGTTAACAAAGAAATTTGCCAACCCAGCCATGCCAGTTGGGGCCACCTATAGCTGTGTTAGTAACTAAGAGAATGTCCCAGCAGATGTGCTTCTCTGCCAGCTGGCTCCACAGCCCCACACACTTCCTTAGGAAAACCGTTTGTAGCGCACTACCTTGGCCTTAGGAACAACAGCTAGATCAGGGGGTTTCCAAGTTTAAAAACTTAATATCCCAAATTTTCCTCTCAGCCTAGCCCACCATGCACTATATATATCTCTCTTTGCTCATAGATGTAACACACGATGTAATGTTTCACCATCACTGCCCTTTAAAAGAAAAAAAAAACTCTGGTAAATGGGTTTGTAGGGATATCAGCATGATGTACAGGCAGTTTGAGACCTGGGCTTGGTTTTGTTCAAGTCCCACACCCATTCCCAAGACTGTTTGCCAACTGCTGTATATTTGGAAAGAGACAAAACAAACCAAAACTACTCCTAACACATTTGCATACCTTTTAAGTTTATATGGTCTCCTTCCCTGCTGCTGAGGAAAGGAAGGACAAAGACTACACTCCAAGAGATTGACATATGCACAGCTGAAGAAAGAGGAAAAAAAATTTCCCCTTCTGACCTTCAGTGTTGTATGTACACCACCAAGTTCAAAAAATTCAGACAGAAGAAATAAATATGTTATCACTGTCTTTTTAGTTATTCCAAACTTAATATCATCCTCCCTGTAACAGAGCTTCTTACCTCAAGTTTGGAGGCAATGAATAATGAGGTAATTCCTATGAGCTGAAGCATGCTCTTGTTAATGTTTTTTTGTGTCAACATGAATCTATCAAAAAAGTCTTGAGCTAGGTAGAAGGTTTCCCTGTGGAGTGCATACACCTCACATACCTACAACAGGGGAAAAAAAAAAACAAAACAAAACACAAAAAACAACAAACCTTTCAGTTTTCTGTTAAAACACTTTATGTACACACATTGACATGTTCAAGCTTTAATAGTAAAGCACAATATGCACAATTTTATCTTTTGCACACACAAGCCATCACATACCTAGGTGTGTTAGGATGTAGTGGTTAGCATGGGACTGGGAAAAGAATTTCCCATGCTCCCACCTAAAGGCGGATTGTCTATGACGCACTAACATACTTCCAAAGTATAACTTTTCCAATCTAAATAGCATCCAGTTTTCCTAAAAATGAGTACAAACGATTTCCCACTGAAAGAAAAAAGCCTCATTGAGGGGGGGGGAAAAACCAACCACAAAACAGAAAAAAAACCCAAATAACTTCCTTGATAAAGAATACTCTGTGCAGTCACAGAGCAGATCTTCCCTGTATTCCTAGTAGGTCTGTCCCAGGGCAGAACCACTAAAAAAAATTTGAAGTCTTTGGCTCTACACCAAATAAGCCTGGAAGCTCCTGCCCAAGAAGGCTCTGCTGGGAAGCCAGGAGTGCTGCCTGCAGCCCCTCAGGCACACCAACTGCCTCGCTAAGCAGGAACAAAACTGCAAGAATGGCCATCTGCTCCATACAGTTGCAGGTTTCCCTGGTAGGGAAAACTTTTAATACTTGCATTGTATCAAAGTAGTTCAAATGCCAGTTCAACAAAAACGGAAAGGAGACTGCTCGGGCCTGGAGATCTTATGCAGGAGCCTACTTTTTTCCTTTTGAACTGAATTTGGGTGGGTCTACCACAACTCCAGCTCATCTGCAACTCTGTATCCCTTCCACAACTAAAAACTAGTTAGATATCTATAAATTACTTAACAATCTACGCGCAGCCACCAGGAAAGAATATCCAAGAAATCAATCCCAAGTCCAAGCTTTCTGCCCTGCTTCATTATATCACTTGGACACAAAGTCAGAATAAAATCTCACTACTACTAGCTATTTCCTAAAATAAGGTTGAAAGTCTGTGTGCAAATTAAAACCCTTCCTGACCATCAAAAAATGCAACCGGTTGGCAGTAACACCCCAGCTCATTCTTGTAGACCTGATCTAATATTTGCCAATTGATGTGCTACTCTGATATTATTACCTATTGTTCCAAACAAGATTCACATCTAAAAACATATAGACCAGGCCCACCCATAAATAAATGACACAATTTCTATAAAAGTGTATTGCCCAAACATAAGCAATAATGCTTGGTCGTGTTAAATAGTATCTCAGCTATGATATTACAGAAGACAATGTTAGGAGCTACTTGAGGACTCTCAAAGTTGCTGGGATTTTAATTCACTGTGGCATGTGAAACCTCTGAGCTGGACAACAAGGCCCTTGTTGACATTTTTGTTGGGAAACTGGATGATTTCCTAAGATTCCAAGATTTTCAAAAGAAAACAACAAAACATAACTTAATGGTGGTATGTAAATTACACATTAAAGGAAGTAGGGAAGTGCACAACTGGAATAGTTTTTATACTCAGACAGTATTTAGAAAAAAAAAAAAAAAACCAAAAAACAAAACGCAAACACACAAACCAAACAACATACACAAAACCTCCCACACTCCTTTCTTTTCCCTTGAAATACCCTGCTATTAGCACCGTTCCACCAAGACAGCAAGAGTGCCACTGTAACATGTGCTTCCTCGGAGTACTCGATATAGAACTAGTAAACCTGCTAGATCCCTTCTACTGATGGGCATGGATTGCATGCGTCGAACATTGCTTTTGGCAGTGGCGATTGAATATGCTTAATATAGATTTCTTGGAAACGCCTCCAGAACATAGCTCCCTGTTTACAACACTAATACTCCTTCACTAGGCTGCCAAGATTGAGAGCTTCCATTTTGTTTGACAACTGGAATACCCTGAAGTACAGCAATCAGACTGAAATATGGATGATTTATTTGTAATTGTTTTCCGACAAGAACCTGTCTATATCAAGAGCTTTCAGATGTCAGCCACTAATGCACTACTTTCTTTTGCTCACTTCATAAGACAGAAATAAAAAAATTCACTAGCAAGTCAGAAAACAGTGTCAGGGGCTGACATCTAAGGGCTCTTGACATAGATAGGGAGAGGGTGACAATTAAAGGCCTCAATACAGATGCAGTTGTCTCATAGCTTCGATACAGCCTAAGATGTAAAGTTAGAGCTTCACATACTGAAATTGCTATAGAAAGATTAGTTAAGTGTCTCAAAATTAGATTTCTCCCCTTCCCAGGAAAGAAGTGTGGTAACAGCAAAAATTCAGTACTGTTGCTTGCTGCCCTGTGTGGAAGGTTCAGCATCTCCTGCCAGGGAAGACTGAATGCAGCTCACAAAGAGGATCAAAAGCAGTAACTTGTAACCCTTTTGTTGCAAACTAGTTTTAGCATTTACCATACAGTACATTTTGTTATTAGATCTCTTATGTAAAAGCTGTGCTATTATCTGCCTACTTCATAGGCATAACACATGACAAAGTAACTAAAAGAACACACCTCTAAGAGCCAGTCTAACAGTATTGATCTCATGTGAGGTTGCAAACTAGAATGTAGCGATGTGAAATGTTTGCAATGAGCGTATCTGTTCTCCTTCTTCAGGATGTTGAGCCAGACGTCTTTGGAATTTCCCCAGCTATGGAATAAATTTACACAAAGCATTGTTAATTATATATACACCTTCACAGAAGGAGAATAAAAACATTATTTATTGTTTACAGATATTCAGGAACAAAAAAAAATAAAATAATTCCACATACTGGAAGATCCCTATGGTAATTAGAAAACTGCAGGTATACTTTGAACATGTTACATTACCCCAACAGCAGCTTGCCAAGACCATCAGCAAGTCCAGCCTTATAGAACAGGCAATAAAACTGAATGTGTGCATCCCAAAGTTGCGCACACAAACAGTTTCCTGTTTTGCCTAGTTAGGTGACTGTCCAGAGAGCAAGATATAAACCAAACCCTCCCCATAAAAAAAGAAAAAAGAACACCCCACTCCCCAAGAAACAAAACATACATGAAGTTGTCTCATTTAGTTTGAGAAAAACATTCACAGACAGTGTTTGAAAGTCACTCATCCATCTCTTCCTTTTCTAGCCTACCCTAAGAGTACCCTGTGAGAAAAACTGAGTTCTTTTTTATTGCTAACTTATTATTTATTAGCATTCGAGTCTACTTGGGAAGAAGATGCCCATATCATTAATATGGCTTGTTTTTAATTTGTAATTATTGTTATTACGAATTGACTTGGTTAGTCAACGCAGTGCTGATTTCCTACTGAATTTTTTTGGAGTTATATATTTACCTTTCCCCGCGCAGAAGCAGAGAGATTAAACAGACCTGATCACTGGTATCACCTACAAATTCTGACCCAGATCAATTCCATTCTGCTGCCAAGTTAAAAGCTGGAGAGATATTTGCTTGTTTGAAGTACGAGTCTCCCCATTTAAGTGGGCAGGTATTGAAAGATCTATTATGATCTTCCTGCAGTGGTTAGAAAAGCATGAAGAAGGTAGCAGAGAGTAAATGATCCTCTTATTGAGCTAATTGGAAAGGGTGGAGCTCAGCTTTACCAGATACCTATCGACAAGAGGTGAACATCAAAGATTAAACTCCTTGCATGGAATTCTGTATCTGAACGTATCTTTGGGATCCAATATTTTCCTAGAACTTGGTAAAGGAGTGCAAGAGATTCTCTCATTCATAATATTTTTTAAATTAATATTATTATTTTTACAAATCTACTTTGCACTAAGCTTTCCACCACATATAAAGATGTGATTTGCCAGGTATAAAGAAGAGCATACCCTTCTTTAAAGCACAGCTCAGCATGCTGGCTTGGGAGTAATACTGAGAGGGAAGTGCAGGTGAGTTTGAAACTCAGTGAAAGAGACTGTTAAGAGATGTATTGCTTTGCTCTGAGGCAAAACATCACCATGCAGCAGCTCCCAGTTCTGATCAAGTTTTGGCCAGAACAAATAAAAACATGGTGTATCTAGAAAGGTTCTCTTAAAGTAATGCTTTGTGTTCCGCTTCTTTTCTCATTCACCTCAGCAGAAGTTTTCCCTAATGCATAGCAGTAAATTTAGCAACTCTTTCATTAAATACCAGGCTAACACAAACAGCAACCAGGATACTTATCTAACACACCTGAACGACTAAGAAATTCAGAAATTGAAAAATCCAATTTAGTCAGCTAATCTATCCCTCTGCAGAAGGGAAACTTTCCAGTACTGTGACTGCACCAAGCACACTGCATTGCATTAACAAGCTACCTGCACAGCAATATTGCTACAAGTTTATTTGGATATTTGTGCATTTTTAAGTTCTCAAAGAAAACTTTGCTTAGAATTTTTTGGTCACTCAGTTCCAATAGCACCAGAAGTTTAGTTTAACCATTACACGCCCCTTAACCACTTAGGAATCTCCAGTGTTAAGTTATAAAAGGACAGCTCTGAAATGCAAAAGTTACCTGTCTGGTGCGTTTGTAAGACTGGGGGAAAAAAAGCAACCCAGAACCTCTCTTTTTTTTTTTTTTTATATTGGGACTGTTTGTGGGATGAGGAGACAAGCAGAGGTATGGGTTGAGTACCACCCACTATTATACAAACACAATACAAGAGATTTTACTACAGTAGTTCAGCATATTTGATAAAGCATCAACAACTGCTGCATCTGGTAAACTTACTTGAGTTCTGGCAAAGGTGATGGATTTATGAAGAGGTTTCTGAATCTGTACTTTTTGAATCTGGAGAAGTCAGTGGTTACCGATTCTTTGTGAGGTGTTTCAATAATTATGCAAGGTGAGATGCCTCCTGTTATCGTGGGCGGCCAACAACTCTGCAATATAAACAAAGGATCTTTTAAATGGTGATTTTACTGTGAGAGCAAGAAAGGTGAGAAGTAGATTACAGTCACAACAACAATATATGTAATGTATGTTAGTCTTCTTGGACCCCAGCATCAATTCAAGTACTGAAACCAAGACAGACAGAGATTAAACGCCAATAAAGCCTTTCACAGTCAAGACAGAACATGTATAAACAAATTTGATAAGTTTGGGAAACTCAGTTTTGAGGAAGAAAACTGTCTTTAGTTTATAAACCCACAAATAACCTATCCATTACTTGAGCTGCTCAGTTATGGTACATAAGGCAAAGGTACTCATTGCTACTAAAACACAGGACATTAGGTTGCTGGTCCTATCTACTTATCTACTCAGAGGGAAAAGAAAGGAGAGGGTGGAGGTTCTACTGTCCCTCAGTGGAAATTCAGCAACTTGTTATCTTCCAATTACGCACTCCAGAGAGGAGCCACCCATCTCGGCTCCAGAGCTAGATACCCACTGAGCAAGCAGCAGCTGTGAACTATCTCTGTCTGCCAATGCCAAATAAGGGATGCAGTGGCTCAAAAGTAGAAGAGCCCAAAGTTATTCATGCAGAAAGCTTCAGAGAAGGAATTCTAGATTACTTTAGTTAACTTTGTAACTTGTTTCACTAATATTTACTTGGTTGTACATAACCAATACATGTAAGGAGGTATCACATGCATGGAGCATATGCAATGCTGTAATGGCTGACAGCCTTCAAAATGGTGACACAGAAGAATTATGCTCTGTGGAGTTAGGGGGGATCCCATTCCCAAAGAATGGCAACACCTTCCTCTGAACACAGAAACTTTTCCTATATAGCTGTTCTGCAAACTAAACTACATACGATTTCTTTAGTATATTTAAACCTATTCATAGCCAGACTAAAGTACCCCAAGAGTGAAGTTACACACTCCAGCAGAATTGATCTTAACAGCACACAGCCAAGAGAAAAGGAAGATCCTGCTCCTTCTTGTCTCCTGTGATCTTCACTGCCCAAATCCCACCCCTTCCTTCGTTTGTCAGCTTTGATGTTTGTCAGACTCTCTGCTGGGTTGATTCAACTCACTAACCCGGCAGAATATTAACTTAATTTGTAGTGCCAAATTAGCAAGCTAAACATGTATACCACTTCATTTAAAGAGAACCAAAAATGGAGCAAGGCAGGGGGAAGGAGTACACGGCCAGCTATCGAGGAAGGAAAGAAAGGGGAGCAGGATTTCCCCCTTTCAGCAAAGGTAAGTTGTGACACACAGTTTCACCCCAAGTACAGTTGACATACTTACACAGCATTTTTCCCTACACAAAGTTTGCAAAGACAACTTCACAATCAGAGGCATTTTGCTTCACCATAGCTGTTAGTCTCATATGCTTTACAAACAAGATTGTTTGCAAGAGAAAGTTACATTATTTTACTAACCCACTTTAAAATAAACAATCGTAAAGCCCCTCACTTGGTTTAGGAGTAGCCTGTGTTAGTTAAAACAGATTCCTAAATTGATCTAAATAATCAAAAGAACTGTTAAATGAAAGTAAAGAGGGCCTACATGGTTGTGAGTCTTCTTAACTAAATGGCTGTGAAACCACACCTTAAGTTAAAGCAAGTGCAATGATCTTGTTTAGACTTGCCTCTAGGCCTTACCTGCTCTGAATGTGGAATTATTCTGAAATACCTGGTTTTACCATTTTTACACCTAACCTTACCCTGCAGTAGGTTCCACATTGAAGGACCCTTTGTCTGCAATAAAGCCATACATAAAAAAGCAAAAACCTATGAAAAGATGCTAAGGTGCAGAGCTCCCGCAGCTTTTAATATCTGAAGGTAGAAACTTCCCCTATTCAATATTTTATAGTGTGGAATGCATGACTTCACACCCACCAACATAAACCAGATGGACTCCCTCACCTAGTTTGAACCGGTAACCATGATTAAATTACCTTAATCTCATATTGATGTTTTTTAGCAATTTTCCCATCTTCTCTTTTCTTTATCTCCTGCTGAGAAGAGAGATACACATCAGTACACTGACAGTGACCAGCATACGCGCTTCTAAAGCTAAAGCAAACTGTTGCTACTCTTGCCCCACTTTCTAACTCAGCAGAGTAAAGGTTCTCCCATCCAAACACACTGAGGAACTACCAATATTATTAAACTTTTCAAGTTGCCCAAGCTGGTCACCTCTGCTGTTCTCCTTTTTCTGGTCTGGAGATGTTCTGGTGCCTGCAGTTCTTGTGGAGACTCTTCTTGACATGACAGCGGCTGCTGTTGCTTGGCTTGCAACCGGCTACTGCAAAGAGCAAAATGACATTAGACATTAGGAGAGCAGTTGTTAGATGAATGCAGATAAGCTTGGTGTATTACAGTGCTAACAGTTTACCTGCGTCTTGACATCTTCTTTGGGTTGTAAGATCTCTACCTAGACGAAAGGAACAACAAACTCAGTTAAGGTATCCTCGAGAAGTTAGGACCAAGTTCTGTACTTTGCATCATAAGACGCATCACAAAGAGCAGCATGGTTGACACGACTGAAACAGAAGGGCACAAGAATTTTACTGGCGTGAGGAACGCCTGAGCAGGGGACAGCTGTGCCATGTAACCACAGGCAACTCCACATCCTGCTGGGAGTCTCACTGCTGAAATGGGTGACACAGGGATGCCCACACATGCCAGCAGTCAGTTTGGCTCAGGCTAGCCCGGGGTGTGGACGAGGGGTGGAATCTGTAAAGGGACATTTCCCATTCAAGAGGATGTGGAGGGGTCCCTGGAACTGTGACCTCCCCATTTCCCCCCCCCCCCCTACACCCCACATACTGCACCCACACAGGCACAGCGGCTCCATCCGGGGCGATTTCTACCCCCACACCTGCCGGGATGGCCCCAGCCCAGCCGAGCCGTGCCGGGCCGCCCGCCGCCGCCCGCGCTCCCGCCGCGCCGGTTCCGCGCCAATTTGCAGCGAGCGGGGAAGCGGCGGCGGCCTGCGCTGCACCGCGCCGAGCTGGGCCGGGCCGGGGGTGGGGGGACGCCTCGGCCAGCCCCGGGGAGCAGAGGGGGTCAGGCGGCGGGGGAGAGGGGGGTGGCGTGTGTGAGGGTAACTGCCGCTGCCCGCGCTCACTCTCCCTCCAAAAGGGGCCGAGCCGCCGCCTGCCCCCCCTCCCCGCCCCGGCCGAGGGGTGCTGAGGGGACGCGTGAGGGGGGCAGGGAGCAGGGCAGGACCGCAGCCGCCACCCCCCACCCCCCCCACTTCCCCGCGCTCCCGCCTTGCTGCGAGCGAGGCTCCCTCCAAAACCTGAAGGGGAAGGGGGAAGGGGGAGGGCAGCCCCACAGCCGGGGACACCCCTCAGTCGCGACAGCTTCCCTCGGGGGGGACCCCACACAAGGGGGGGAGACACACACACACAGGGCGGGCTGGGGCCGGAGCACCGCAGAGATCGGGGGCTGCGGGGCGTGGGGTGGGGGTGGTGTCCCCACCAGGCGCCCTCCTCGCTGAGCCCCTGTCCTGATGGCCGGGGGTGAGGGGAGAATCGGGGCCGGGACCCGCCGGGGCCGGGGAGGGGTGAGGGCGGGCGGCGCGGGCCGGCAATCGGGGTCAGCCCGCCAAGCGGCTCGGCCGGCTTCCCCACCCCCACCGCGCCCGTCTCCCTCCAAAACCCGGCAGCCCGCCCCCCGCCGCCCCCACGGGGCTCTCCGCCACCGGGCGGACACAGGGTGGGGTGGATGGGATAGGGGAAAAAAGCGATGGCGGGCTCCCGCCGACATCCTCATCCCGCCGGCCGTACCCGCCCAGGCCCTCGCCCCCCACAGCGCTTCCCTGCCCCGGGCGGGAGGGCACGGCGGGGCGGATGGGGCCGCTCGCGGACACCCACCCCCCCCGGGCTCTCCTCAGCCGCTCTCCCTCCAAAAGGGTGCCTGGGCGGGCGGGCCCTGCCTCACCGCCGTGTCGCGCTACCCCACCGCCGCTGCGCCCCTCACACCAGCACCGGGTCTGCCGGTACCGCTGCCACCACTACTGCCATCATAACCACCACCACCAGCAGCATAACCACTACTACCACCAGCATAACCATCACCATGATCAGTATCATCACCACCGCGACAGCCAACCCCTGTCCCCACCGGCGGGACCCCTATCCCTCCCTCCTGCCACCCCTGCGCACCTCTGCCGCCGCCGCCCTGGCCGCGCTGCTCAGCTGGCGCCGGCGCCAAGCCGCTATATAGCGCGGCCCGGGGCCGCGCTGCGCATGTGCGAGGGCGGCAGACAGCTCCCTCGCCCGCCTTCTCTCCGCCACCTCCCGCGCCCCGCTCACCCCAGCGCCGCCCCTTCGCCGCCGGGCCGCCCTAGGCCCAGCGGCTCCCCCGCCAGCTGCCGAGACACCCCCGCGTCCCTCCCTCCGGCCCGCCATGGGTCCCTTAGCGGAGACGTCCTGGGAGAGCGGCTTGGCAGTGCCGGGAGGAGAGCTGCCATCCCGCAGGGAGAACCGCCCGCCGCCCCAGCCCCTCTCCCCCGCTCCAGCCCAGCCCGGCCCGGCCCGGCCCCGCCCCGCTGCCGGGGCACCCGGCGCACCCACGGCACCGTCATCCCTATCCGCTGCAACCGGGTCCGTGTCTGCGCCCCGCCGGGACAGCTCTGCCGGCGGCCCCGCACGCCGCGCGCCCGGCAGGGCGTAACCCGCCCCGGGGCGGGGCCACCGCCCGCCCTGGCCAATGGGAGCGCGCCGCTCCGCGGCAACGTGCAGCGGGCGGTGGAATGTAAACACGGCTCCGCTGCTCGCGCGCGCGGTCTGCGCCGCCCCGCCCCGCTCCCGCCGCGGCCTGAGGGCGGGGCGGCTCCTCCTGCCCGCCTGAGGGCGGCCGCCCTCGGCAGCCCCTGTCAGCCGGGACGCCTTCCCACACCCCGCGTTCAGGGTGTGTGTGGGGGGGGGTATCAGCCCGCTGGCTGTCAGACGTCTCACCACACACAGGGTTGGCCTTCACCCAGCAGTGCCCCACGAAGGGGGTGAGGGGCCTGGGCCTTCATGTCCAAAACCTTCCCCGGGATCCCTTCTCTCTGTCCCTCCATTTTCTTGCAGCGTGTTTAACCACAGAAAAACTCGTCCCTTTAGGAGACCGTCTGTCCCCAGGCACAGCCTCCATGGTGTCCTGTGGACAGCCCCATCCCCCCGTGTGCGTGGAGGTAGGCCCTCACCTCAAGGCAGGGCACCTGTGGCCATTTTGCTGATGCAGGGTAAGACGTGCTTTCCCTCCCTTCTCTTTGCAGTGCAGAGCACGCCTGCTGCAAAACAGTGTGAAGAGAAGCCACAGCTGCCTGCAAGAAAATCCACCTCATCACCCTTTTTTATCACTTCTGCTTTTTCTTTTCCCAAGTGTAATGCTATTAAAGAGTAAACATAGCTTTTGCCTCTAAATACCTATTAGACTAATTCAGTGTGTCTTTGGTGCTTACCTTCTCATAGCTTTGCTGTTTTCAAGGGCAAGAGAAAAGGCAGCACAGCCCACTGAAGGCAGAGGTGTTACAGTAGGGTGGCTAACGACATTTTAACAGGTGACAAAGTTTAGGGCAGCGAGGGCCATCTCTCAACTGCGGGTGCCTACAGCGACTGATGGAGTTGGGATAATGATTCCTACAAACTTCAAATGAAGAGGCATGCACAGCAGACGTGAGATGGATGTTCCAGCCACCCGGCCTCCTCAGCCCTGCAAAATGCCCGTTCCAGTCCTTATCATGAAGAAAATCTGCTGGCTGTGGTTCAAATAGGATGCAAAAAAAACCCCACAAGCCACCATCACCTGTTCAAGCCAGTTGGCACTTAGAAACAATCTTTGTCAACTGTCTAGATTGCACCAGCTTGTTTCAAGAAACCTAACTTGTTTCACAGTTTGGGATGCCTGAAGTAGACATAGCTTTCACCAGGTCGCTCTGTTAGTTCATCTCCATTGAAGTCCACCAGCAAGATACATCCTGCTGTTCAGAAGTGCACCTCACACTCCACTGACTACAGAGAGAAGGTGATGTCCTGACTTTGGGCAAACTTGCGACCTAACTCTGACCTCGGGCCTTTAACCTTGCTGAAGATGAAACCCTACCACTGCCAAGTTGTTAAAGAGAACTGGAACTATATGTAGGGGCTAGCACCAGAGGGGACAAAGTATCTTTTTTCCTAAAAATCCTCCACCCCTCACAGATGTCAAATTAGGGCTTGGTGGCAGCCAGCCTCCAAGCAGCAAAGAGGTTTTGGTGCATGAGGAATGAATTCTGTAGCATGCTGTGAAAGGAGAATATTGCAAAGTGAAGAGTAGCTAAAAATTGAATGAATCGGGTCTGCCATGAATAGGTCTCAGCACAAAAACTGTAGTGACTATGCTGCTCATTTTTCCCCACCTTTTGATGTGAGCTGCTGCAGGTCGCATGCCACCATATTTGTGGTTTTGCTTCAGTAGTGGAAAATGCACCAGGTCCCGTAAGCAGTCTCCACCCTGCCAGCAACTTCTCCCATAAATTTTCAGCAGTATAGAAAAAAAAAAAAAAAACAAGCGTAAGCTAGTGTGTCATAAAATCCTGCTGCAGACAATGAAATTATGATTTTAATGCAAGCTAGCGCGCTGACCTTTTGATGTTGCAATAAATCTAAAGTGACTTAGTCCACACTGGGACACTTCCAAGTGAGTTAACACACAGTACATCCTTTTTCATTGTGTGGATGCCTCCTTAGTGGGATGAGTGTAAAAGAGAGAAGATTTTTTAAGCTTCTAGAAATATACTATAACTGCTAAGCAGTGTTTGTGCTGGGACCTGGTAAGCCCTTGTAGATTAGTCTAGTGGTTTTCATCTTTTTTTTTCTGATTACCACTTCTAGGTATGTTCCAAGAAGGTGTGAACCCCATTGGAAAAGCAGGAATTACAGGGCCTTCCTTACAAGTTTCCACAGCTGAGGTTGCTTTTCTTGATTATCCTTTTATGGATCTCTTTGAAGGACCCCAGAGTCTACTAGGGATCTATAAAGCACAGACAGAAAACCATGAGGATAGATCCATTTACTGTGTGTGCTTAATATTGTTCTTCTCCCAGAGCTTCTGAATCCACCTGGTTGTTCCCAAGGAAGGGAGAGGT
Organism: Vanellus vanellus; assembly: GCF_965231255.1. Taxonomy (NCBI): domain Eukaryota; kingdom Metazoa; phylum Chordata; class Aves; order Charadriiformes; family Charadriidae; genus Vanellus; species Vanellus vanellus. Next base: position 144,618,150 of record NC_138906.1, read on the forward strand.
ATTTCATTATAAACATTTGCACACAGCTCCACTGTGGTCCAGGCACAGCATGGAATATCGCCCACCCTGCCCCCCCCCCCCCCATATTCCTACCTTGCTGCAGTAAATATTTTACTGTGGTCATTCGCTTGTGCTGCTGGGCACAAGTCATGTTAAGTCACAGCCATGTTAACTAAGTTATAGAATAGCTTTGACAAGAGAAAGGCCTGCTCCAGGACTCTTGTGTGGATGAACTTCATTGTTTTTAAGAGGAGTTTTAAGGTCATTTATTGCAGAATGGCTCTGGCTACATAGCCTAAGCAAAACACCATTTTACACCCCTCCTGAAGAGGAATGCTTTAGTAGGATGTTGCACCCTTCCCAAACTGAAACGTTTTCTCTCTTCTGAAAGGTACGGAGGCACCCATTTGCTGACCTGACACACTCTCTAGAGAGGTGTGCTGCTTAGCAGGGGCTCATATCAGGGATGTCACCAAGAGACTGCCAAGCCTCGTACAGTCTGCTGACTATTATCCGCTGCTGTTGTTTCACATGGGCGCCAGTGACAACACCAGAAGCTATCTGAGGAGCATTAAGAAGGATTACAGAGCCTTGGGAGCAGTGGTAAAGGACTCGGGAGCACAGGTAGTTTTTCCCCCAGTCCTCCCAGGGAAGGGGTTTTGAAGGGCCAGTAGAATCTGGTGAGTCAACAAATGGTTACAGGACTAGTGTCACAGCCAGGGGTTTGGCTACTTAGACCACAGGACTTGCTTTGGGAAACCAGTTCTATTGGGGGCTGATGGGTCCCATCTGTCAGAGAAGGGGAAGAGCATCTTTGGTCAGAGGCTTGCCAAACTCATGAAGAGGACTTTAAACTAGAGTTGCTAGGGGAGGGGAACCTCAGTCCATCCTGCTCCTACTAGTTTGATGCCAGTGCCAGCAATAGATGCACAGAGCCTGGAGAAGGATTACAGGTCAGCAGGAGAGCACCTGGAGTGCAGAACAAAGGAATTCCAACTACTCTAGCCAGTAAGTCAGCTTCATTTGGGGTCCAACTTAAATAGCTCTATGCAAACACACATAGCATGGGGAAGAAACAAGAGGAGTTAAGAGACATGCACACACCTACAGGGCTATGGTCTTATTGGCATCATAGAGACATGGTGGGACGGTTCCTGTGATTGGAGCATTGGAATGGAAGCATACAGGATCTTTAGGAAGGACAGGCAGGGGAGATGAGGAGGGGGTGTCACCCTCTATGTCAATGACCAGCTGGAGTGCATGAAGCTCCATCTGGGGATGGATGAGGAGCTGACCTAGAGCTTATGGCCAGGACTAAAGGGAGGGCAGGAACAGATGTCATTAAAGTGGGGTTCTGCTGCAGGCCATATCACCAGAAAAAACAAGTGGATGAGGCCCTCTATAGACAGATAGAAGCAGCTTCATGTTCACAAACCCTGGTCCTCATGGGGGTCTTCAGCCACCCTGGTATCTCTTTGGAGGTACAATACAGCAGGGTATATGCAATCCGGAAGGTTCCTGGAACGCATTGATGATAACTTCCTTCTCCAAGTGATGGAGGATCCAACAAGGAGAGGTGCTATGCTGGACCTTGTTCTCACCAACAAGGAGGTGCTGGTGGGGAATGTGAAGCTCAAGGGCAGCCTTGGCTGCAGTGATTATGAGATGGTGGAGTTCAAGGTCCCTAGGGCAGCGAGGAGGGAGCACAGCAAGCTCACTACCCTGGACTTCAAGAGAACAGACTTTGGCCTCTTCAGGGATCTGCTTGGTAGAGTACTATGGGATAAAGCCCTGGAGGGAAAAGGGGCCCAAGAAAGCTGGTTAATATTCAAGGATTACCTCCTCCAAGCTCAGGAGTGATGCATCCCAACAAAAAGGAAGTCAGGCAAAACCACCAGGAGGCCTGCATGGGTGAACAAAGAGCTCTTGGACAAACTCAAACACAAAAAGGAAGCCTCCAGAGAGTGGAAGCAAGGATAGGTAGCCTGGGAGGAACACAGAGAAATTGTCCGAGCAGCCAGGGATCAGTTTAGGAAAGCTGAAGCTCAGAGAGAGTTAAATCTGGCCAGGGATGTCAAAAACTTCTACAGCTACAACAGTGACAAAAGAAAAACTAAGGAAAATATGGGCCCTCTCCAGAAGGAAACAGGAGACCTGGTTACCTGCAATATGGCTTAGGTACTCAATGACTTTTTTGCCTCAGTCTTCACTGGCAAGGGGTCTAGCCACATGGCCCAAGTCGCAGAATGCAAAGACAGGGACTGGGAGAATGAAGAACTGTCCATTGTAGAAGAACAGGTTTGAGAGCATCTAAGGAATGTGAAGGTGCACAAATCCATGGGACCTGACGAGATACATCAGCAAGTCCCGAGGGAACTGGCAGATGAAGTTGCTAAGCCACTATCCATTATATTTGAGAAGTCGTGGCAGCCCAGTGAAGTTCTTACTGACTGGAAAAGGGGAAACACAATGCCTATTTTAAAAAGGGAAAAAAGGAAGACTCGGGGAACTACAGGCTGTTCAGTCTCACCTTTGTGCCTGGCAAGATCATGGAGCAGATCCTCCTGGAAACTATACTAAGACACATGGAAAATAAGGAGGTGATCAGTGACAGCCAACATGGCCTCATTAAAGGCAAGTCATGTCTGACAAATTTGCTGCTTCCTACAATGGGGTTGGAGCATTGGTGGATAAGGGAAGAGCAAATGACATCATATACCTGGACTTGCGCAAAGCATTTGACACTGTCCCGCACAACATCCTTGTTGCTAAATAGGAGAGACATGGATTTGACGGATGGACCACTAAAATAAGGAATTGACTGGATGGCTGCACTCAACGAGTTTTGGTCAACAGCTCGATGTCCAAGTGGAGAACAGTGACAAGTGGCATTCCTCAGGGGTTGGGACCAGTGCTGTTTAACATCTTTGTTGGTGACATGGACGGTGGGACTGAGTGCACCTTTCAGCAAGTTTGCCAATGACACCAAGCTGTATGCAGCAGTCAACACGCTGGAAGGAAGGGGTGCCATCCAGAGGGACCTTGATAGGCTTGAGGTGGGCCTGCGCAAACCTCATAAGTTCAACAAGGCCAACTGCAAGGACCTGCACGTGGACTGGGGCAATCCCAAGCACAGATATAGGCTGGGTGGAGAATGGATTAAGAGCAGCCCTGAGAAGAAGGACTTGTGGGTGTTGGTGGATGAGAAGCTCAATATGAGCCAACAATGTGCACTCGCAGGCCAACTGTACCCTGGGCTGCATCAAAATAAGTGTGGCTAGTAGGTCAAGGGAGGCGATTCTAGCCCCTCTACTCCACTCTGGTAAGACCCCACCCATAGTACTGCATCCAGCTCCGGGGCCCCCAACATAAGAAGGACATGGACTTGTTGGAGCAGGTCCAGAGGAGGGCCACAAAGATGGTCAGAGGGCTGGACCACCTCTCCTATGAGGACAGGCTGAGAGAGGCGGGGTTGTTCAGCCTGGAGAAGAGAAGGCTCCTGGGAGACTCTATAGCAGCCTTCCACTACCTAAAGGGGGCCTACAGAGAAGACGGGGAGAGACGCTTGATCATGGAGTGTAGTGATAGGATGAGGGGGAATGGCTTTAAACTGAAAGAGAGTAGATTTAAATTAGACATTAGGAAGAAATTCTTTACTGTGAAGGTTGTGAGAAACCTGCAACAGGTTGCCCAGACAAGATGTGGATGCCCCATCCCTGGAAGTGTTCAAGGCCAGGCTGGAATGGGCTTTGAGTAACTTGATTTAGTGGGAGGTACCCTTGCCCACAGCAGTGGGGTTGGAACTCTATGATCTTTAAGGTCCCTTCCAACCCAAACTATTCTACGATTCTGCTGCTGAACAGCATGGGATAACTTGAAACCCCGAGGTTTCAAAACCCTTGTTTTCTATTAGGACCTATAATATTCCAATACTTTCCTGCTTTTTTAATTTCAGAGTCTTTTTCAAACAAGGCATGATGCAGCTTAATATGCATTAAGGAATATTTTTAAGACCTCACAAGATGATTGACTTATTTTGTGTTTGTTTTTTTTTTTTTTCTGATTTGGAGGGAAAAAGAGCCCATATTATAGTTATTAAGAACCTGTTAGCTAAAATATAATGCAGAGTAAACTTTTAAGAAAGGCATATTCACATGCTTATGACTAAGAAATACCAGCAACAGAAAGCATAGGCTGAGACCAGCTATTGATAAGCAACCTGTAGGACAACCAGATCAGTTTAAGACCAGTACTAGAGGAAGAAGGCTCAAATAGACATCAAAAATAAGTTAACAGTTCCCTTACAATTTGCAAGGTCACAGAATGGTCAGGGTTGGAAGGGAACTCTGGAGATCATCTAGTCTAACCACCCTGCCAGAGCAGGGTCACCTACAGCAGGTTGCACAGGACAGCATCCAGGCGGGTTTTGAATGTCTCCAGAGTGGGAGACTCCACCATCTCTCTGGGCAGCCTGTTCCAGTGGTCTGCCACCCTCAAAGTAAAGAAGTTCCTCCTCATGTTAAGATGGAACTTCCTATGCCCAAGTTTGTGCCCGTTACCTCTTGTTCTATCACTGGGCACTACTGAAAAAAGACTGTTCCCATCCCCCTGGCACTCTTCCTTTAAGTATTTATAAGCATTGATAAGATCCCCCCCTCAGTCTTCTTTTCTCTAGACTAAAGAGACCCAAGTCCCTCAGCCTTTCCTCATAGGAGAGATGTTCTAATCCCCTAATCATCTTCGTAGCCCTTTGCTGGACCCTCTCCAGCAGATCCCTGTCTTTCTTGAACTGGGGAGCCCAGAACTGGATGCAGTACTCCAGATGCAGCCTCACCAGGGCAGAGTAGAGGGGGAAGATGACCTCCCTCGACCTGCTGGCCACACTCTTCTTGATGCACCCCAGGATGCCATTGGCCCTCTTGGCCACCGAGGCACATTGCTGGCTCATAGTCATCCTGTTGTCCACCAGGACTTCCAGGTCCCTTTCCACAGAGCTGCTCTCCAGGAGGTCAGCCCCCAACCTGTACTGATGCATGGGGTTATTCCTCCCCAGGTGCAGTACCCTACACTCGCCCTTGTTGAATTTCATAAGGTTCCTCTCTGCCCAACTCTCCAGCCTGTCAATGTCATGCTGTATGGCAGCACAGCCTTCCAGTGTGTCAGCCACTCCTCCCAGGTTTGTGTCATCAGCAAACCTGCTGATGGTACACTCTATCCCTTCATCCAGATCATCGATGAATATATTGAACAGGATTGGACCCGGTACTGACCCCTGAGGGACACCACTCGTTACTGACCTCCAAAGGTCAGGCCTACAACAGTGTAGCACGATACAAGGATTTCTTCTCTGACTTGATTTTTTCAAGACCCGCTTTTAAAAGCGGGGAGCGGAGCAGAGAGAGTGAGAGTTACCAACCTTTTAAACCTGCGTTCAGAAGTAGATGCCATCACTTCCCAGCAGTCATAAAGCAAACCTACGAACTACATCCTTTCTGGTTCTTGTTTGTATCCTCTTTCTTTCTTCTTGAGATGAGGTACCTTTCCCAGCAGTAAGAAGCTTGGAATAGGCATTATCTTGTCCTGAAAGACCTTTTATGCAGGAGATCCTTTATCCACATCCTGTCAGAGACCCCTGTCCTTTCCTGTATGTGAACATTTAAACTCCCACTTTCAACACACCAAGGGTGAAACACCTTTAAAGTACAATCCTTACCGTTGATATCCTGAACAAATCCCACAGTCAATCCCTAGTAAGGACAGCACCTCTGCAGTGAGAAGCAGCACCTATAACTAATAGCCAAGCAGAACCTACCTTCACTTACCCCTATGCTGGATCTCCTGGCTGCAGCGCAAAGAAATAATGAGACCCACCTTCATCATGTTTTCTAGCTTTGTTTCACCACTGGGCTGTAAACGTGACACCTTTTGGACCAGGAGATAAGTGCAGATAGCAGGAAAGAAGGAATCTCAGGTGACAGAAAAGAGCCATGTAAAACACAAGCAGGACAATACAGTACTTTTTAAAAACAAACTAGACTAAGTTATCCTCATCATGACCTCCTAAGGCAGGCAGCATGTTAGGAGACACCAGGAGAAGCAGGCAGGTGGCTGCAAGAGAAGGCCCTCTTTTCCCTGACTCAGTCTCTGACCAAGGAGTGTATTTGGTTCCTCATTCAGATGACTCACATTACCTCATTAAACCTAAAGCTGCTGGGCCCTGGGCTCAGGATTTTCTTTTGCAAGCATGCAAGGTGAAGAGCGCTTACTTCTGATGCCCCAGCTTCCAAGCACTGTAGCAAACACCTTTTCTACACTTCGGGACTAAGATTTATGATTCTCTGTAGCCCCAGTCTTGGCTATGTTTAGGGCACATCATAGATCTCTCCACAGGCAAAGGTGGCATGCAGGAGATAATACCCCATCCCAAACTGCCCTCCATTAGTAGATACTTGATAAAGATGTACCTACTAATTCAGCTGCTAGGTGGCTTGTCACAAGCCACGGAAGCCAAATTCCTCTCTTTCCTCCCCATACAGCACACATCCATCTCCTATTCCTCACCACAGACAGAAGAGCTAGAGCTGAAACTCACTGCTGGGAGTAGACAAGGGGATACTTCTCCCCTTGTCAGTCTCCCCTTTCTTAATCATGATCTCATCTTCTTCATTCATCTTGCAAAAATTGACAGCTGTTCACCATTACCCACATACCCCAAAAGGCTGAGGCCTCCCTCCTCTTTCCCACCTCTATTAATTCTCTGCAGAGCCCCATTTCAGGGAATCTGGATTCTATTATCACTCCGGCTGATTTTTGGTCATAATTATATTTCTTATTATATTGCCTGACTAGGTGATCTTGCTTGGACACAATAATGGGAAGACTGCACTTCAGGAGTAAGAATAAATTTATGGCACGGTCCATGTCTGTAAGTGGAGACAGCCTCCTCACCACTAGCCTAGTTTTGTTACCCTTATCTGGGTTTTCTTTCTTGATCATTATTATTTTTCCTTAACTATATTGTAATTTCATGGGTAAGCTATCTGACTCATTAAGGTATTTGAGTGTTCAACTCTGCCCACAAAACCTTGGAAAAAGTCAAGAGACCAACTTCTGAAGTATTAGGGATACAGCAGTAGCTCTAGGACAGTATTTTCATGAAGAAAAAGGCTATCTGATGCACAAAGCTTTATACACATCCTGTTAAGTCTCAGTTCAGTCCTATTTATTCTAAGACTGATGTATCATAACCACACCACAGGAACAGTGCTGCAGCAGCACCAGCCTGAGTCATTTCTATGTGTGTCAAAACCCCTGAACCCTACTTGCAAGTATCACTGAATAATGGAGGTAACAGCATTTTGTGGTTATAAACAAGCACCAAAAGAAGTCCATGAGACAAAGAAAGCAGATGCTGAATGACTCAATGAGGAAACAGAGTACCTCCATCAGTGTTAAGTGTCATAGAGCAGTAATTACTATGCTACCTTCATCAGAGATGCACAAGGATTTATATAAACAGGAAAAATAGAATGTAAAGTGAGAACTTCAGGCAATATGGTTACATTGATATGACCCTTTATATGAACATTTTTGCTTTGGCAGAGAAAAGTTTTAAAAAACACTAGTTCAGGATGTTTCAGAAAGTGTTCAACCTAAATTTTAAAAGTTGCATTAAGTCTGAACTAAGCACTTCTAAGAGGAACACTATCAGTATAGCTACATTAGATTATCTGTACTGATACGATTATACAGGCATAATTGGTCAAACTTTCTCCTGCAGAATACTGTACATCTCTCACCATAGACTTGCTGCTTTGATAAATGTACAAGTCACAAAATCTACATTTGAAAACAAGAGGTTTTACTTAGTGCTTCTGCTGGGAAGATGGATGCTTTGTTGTATAAATTGTTTCATCACTGTCAGTTAAATACAACATTTTTTCACCCAGGTTGTTCAGTGAGTGAGAATCAAGTCTGGAACTACTTGCAACAGCTCAAGCCATAGAAGTCTGTGGAGCCCAGCAGCCTACATTGAATGTGCTGAGAGCCAGCCCCCAACTGATGCATGGGGTTATTCCTCCCCAGACGCAGTACCCTACATTTACCCTTGTTGAATTTCATAAGGTTCCTCTCTGCCCAACTCTCCAGCTTGTCCAGGTCGTGTTGTAAAGCAGCACAGCCTTCCAGTGTGTCAGCCACTCCTCCCAGTTTAGTGTCATCAGCAAACCTGCTGATGGTACACTCTATCCCTTCATCCAGATCATCGATGAATATATTGAACAGGACTGGACCCAGTACTGACCCTTGAGGGACACCACTTGTTACTGACCTCCAACTAGACTCTGCACCACTAACCACAACCCTCTGAGCTCTATCTGTAGCCAGTTCTCAATCCACCCCACTGTCCATAAAATATTCACACACGTTTTCATAAAAAGCCAAAAGAACAACCTGGAGAAGACCAGTGAGCCTATTTCTTACATTTAAATGGCATTTCCCATCTTTCAGCTTGCACCCATTCCCTTTTGTCCTTTCACTGGGCCGCACTAGAGGAGTTTGGCTCCATCTTCTTTACTGTACCTGTCAGGTGTTTACACACCTTGAAAAGAGCCCCCCCTAAGCTTTTTCTTCTCCAGCCTAAACAATCCCAGCTCTCAGCCTCTCCCCCTTATTTGAGTCTTCAATCCTATTATCTCCCTGACCTCCTGCTGGATACACTCCACTATGTCCATATCTCTCGTGTGCTGAGCAGCTCAGCATCCAGATGTGTCTGGAAGTCAAGAGTGGAGGGGAAGAATCAGCTGCCTCCACCTCCTGGCAGCACTCTTCCTAATGCAGCCCAGGAAGCTTTTTGTTTTTGAGGCCACAAGGGCACACTGCTGACTCATGGTCAACTTGGTGTCCACCAGAACCCTCCAGGCCTTTTCTGCCAAGGTACTTTCCAGACAGTCGGCCTCCAACATGTACTGGTGGCTGGGGTTATTTCTCCTTCAGGTGCAAGACTCCACATTTCCCCTTTTTGAATTCCATGAGGTTCCATTCCCATCACACTGTTTATCCAGTCTGTCAAGGTCCTTCTGATGGATAAACAAATCCTCCAGTCTTCTGCAAGCTTGCCAATTCTGCACTCTGCCTCATGACCCAGGTCATTAATGAAGGTTTTTCAACAGTGTAAGATCCAGTATTGGTAGTGTACACCAGTAGCAACTAGCCTCCAGCTAGGCTTCATGCCACTGATGACAGTATGTTGAGTACAGCAGTTCAGCCAGTTCTTGACACACCTGCTCACCACCTACTTACATGGTCCATAATTCATCAGTTTGGGAAGATATTATGGGGACAGCATTAAAAGCCTTGCTAAAGTCAAGATAAACAACGTCTACTGCTCTCCCCTCATCCACTGAGCCAGTCATCTAATTGTAGAAGGTTATCAGGTTGTCGGGCATCTTTCCCCTGCACAAATCCATTCTGGCTACTCCTAATCACCTTCTTGTTCATGTTTGGAAATGGTTTCCAGAATAATTTGCTCCATCACCTTCCCAGAAATCAAATTCTTCTCATCCTTCTTGAAGGACATTAGCTTTCTTCCAGCCTTCAGGAATCCTGCCTGCTGCTATAAACTTTAAGATAATTGAGAACAGCTTCACAGTGACACCAGCTAACTCTTTCACCAGTCATGGCTGTGTACCATAGATCTGTGTATGTCTCATCTCTTTAAGCATTTAACTTGATCCTTCCCCATCGAGGGTTGATCTTCCTTGCTCCAGCCTTTCCCACTGGCCTCAGGGGCCTGCAAATCCCAAAGGCTGGTCTTACCAGTAGAGACCAAGGCAAAGATGACATGGACTACCTCAGCCTTTGTACCCTTTGTCATGAGGACTCCTGTCCAGTTTAGCAGCAAGCCCACATTTTCTCTGGTCTTCCTTTTGCAGCTGACATACCTGTGGAAAGCCTGTTATCCTTGGCATCCCTTGCCAGGTTCAGCTACAGATGGGCTTGGCTTTGGCTTCCCTAACCCCATCCCTGGACATATGCACAGGTTCTCTGTGTCCCTCAGAGGTTACCTCTCCCTGCTTCCAATTCTTGAATTCTAACAGCAGCTTTCCATACAGATTCTTCACAGTGCTGCACTGCAAGAGGATGAAAGACAAAGGGTACGAGTTGAAACAAGAGAAGTTCAGCCTAGATAATGAACAACCTTCCCCCCCATCCTGCACCTGCTTTAAGTGGTAACGTGTTTTTATCTCTGTCCTGTTCACCTACGGCAGTCCTGCATGCTGATCAGGAAACGCAGCAGTTGGCAGAGACGCTTAATGCTCCTTAGACCACGCACCACCACTCAGTCAGCAATGCAAACCGGTTCCCAGAAGAACTTCTGTACTAGTGCAAGCATTTGAGATACGCAGTACTTTTACCTACCACACCTGAATGGAGTGCTCAGGTATTTGGATTTTGACTGACCTGTAGCAAAAAAAGAACAGACAGATGATTTTTAATAGGCCATTTTTTTTATTGAGAGTTAAGATCATGTCTCCCCATGGTGCACAGAACGCACTATGAAAACAAAATACAGAAGATCGCTTTAGTAAATACACACTGGTTAAGCAATGCTACTTTTTGGCAAAGTGCTGTATTTTGTCGGTTTTCAGCTTGTGTTAAACTATTAAAAATAAGAGCCAGACATTCTTCCATATCAAAAGGACTGCTACAAATAGAGAAGTGGCTCTGAAGAGAAGCTGCCATATATGCATAGACTGATGTACAGTATTAATCCTAACTGAAATGTCCCTTTTGAATCTTCAAGTTTGCTGTGTAGAAGGCACAGTTTAAAATGCAAATCTGTCTATTGACCAATACATATGAAAATACAGTTTCAGCAAGATTCATGAATATCAATAAGTATGAGACAGTGCAAGGCCTCCACTTTTACAAGAAAAAACACACACACTTTAATACAATTCAAAAACCATATAAAAAGCCACACAGCTCACTATTAAAACAGAAAACCAAAACAAATCTAATTGCCCAGTAGCTCCAGGCACAAGACAGGGCTAGACCGACATAAATATGTTAAACAAATTAACAAAAAGCCATTGATGCAGTACTATCTCACACAATAATATGGTTTCCAATATTACAAATTGAGAAGCACAGCTTTGTGCAACAAAACAGTTTATATCCTGAAAGATATAGGTTTTCATCACCAGAAAGTCATCTAGTAATGTAGTATAAAAAGATCAGTATCTCCCAATTCTAGGAGCAGTCTAAAGTTGCATTTACTTGCCTACTGAGAAGAACGGACCAAGGCTCTCATTGTAATGCTTGGGAGCCTTATACTCTCACAACTCTACCTCCCCATTAAGAGTTAAAGGATCACTTACTCCATCCAACATGGGGAGGTGGAGACTCCATCTTCCTTCATTTCACTTTAAGAAAATTAAAGCTGAAGGAAAATAGTTACTTTATATAAAGAAAAATAAAGGAAAGCAAAGAATTTTCCTGAGCTAGAAAGTTGGCAGTGAAGAGAAGGAAGTGCAAGCTGGGCAAAAAGTTGGAGTGACAAAGGTATATAATTTGAGGCAAGTAAGAGTATTCATGAACAGATGAGAGACTGGTGAAGCTACAGCTAGTTGCAGATAAACCAGACTATTTGGACCACAAAAGAATTGTTGTATAGACATGGGCACATACTGCTGAGAAGAGCAGTAACAAAATCTGTTTTGGAAACTCATGACGTGACCAGTTTTGTTTTCTTTCACTGTCCATGTGAATTCAACATGTCTTAAAGAAAAGACTAGTCTACCCAGGAAAGCACCTCTTGCTTTTATACATTTAATTATTCGTCAACATCCCTTTGCAACAATCCTAACTAATCCCAGTGAAGCAGCACATCTGCAGCAAAACAGAGGTTATAAGTGTTTGCTGTACACTAAGTACATGCCACAACAGTTCCACCTGCAGAATGCGCAACAGTACCACTACATCAAGGTTAATCCAAATTGCTGGGGTTTTGCTTCAGTGAAATTGAAGCATTTAGTTGAATTTAAAATACTTCATAGGTCTGGAATAATTCACATTATTGATCTTGCCTAATTTCAAGGACTCCTCACACAACTCCTTATACTAACTTCTGTATAAGGACTACTGGAAGACATGGTTGAATGTAATGTTAACACTTTAATGCCCTAGGCACTAAATGCAAGGAGAAAACAGTAAGTCACATTAAGCACTGACAGAAAGGGGGATAAACTGACTTTTATTTCCCCCTTCTTTCAGTGCAGATTTCTGCTTCCTCACCTCCATAGCCATTTAATCTGCTTCCCACATTGATCTATTAGTTCAGCACGCCACGTGGCTGCTGTGTAATACACACTTTGTTGACAGGTGAACTTTTAAGTGCCTGCCAACTTCCAAAACATCTCACACAGTGTTCTTAAGAAAACTACTTGTTAGTTTTGAATGGCTTTTCTTTCCTGTTGGCCCAAAGAATTGCTATCCAGTCCTTCTGCCCCCACTGGGCTAGAACAACCACTGCCAACCAATCCATCTCTTTTTTTTTTTTTTTTTTATATATACCCTGTTATCACTGTGTTTAGTTCTGCAAGACTGTTTTTCAGCATTCTCTTCTCCCTGCCACACACTGCTCTTCATTTCCAGTCACAATTAACTCAGATTTCATTTTTAGAGAGAGAAAATTAGGAGAACTTTTGATAAAAACCTTCCTTCTAGCTACTTTTGAGCTACTCTCAATCTGTAAACATGAGACAATCTAACAGCAATTAGCAGCTCAGAAATAGCTATCCATCAGCCTGACTTCTTTAAAGAAGAGTCAGCTAACGATGAGGTTAAAAGAATGGTGGATCCACCATCATTTTCCGTTAACTAGATTACAAATTAAATGAAATAGGGTGGAGGAAATACATCTTTCAAGGACAGAAAGAGAAAGAGTTAGAGAAAGGGAGCAAGAACTCAAACTGTACCAAGTAAAACCCAGTTCAGCTCTCTGGGTTGTACACCTGCATTTAACCCATAGGTCCACTTTTCCTTCCACTCTACTGTGAGGTACTACATCTGTAACACCAGTGCCATATCATACTGCAACAATACTGGGGGGGGGGGGACACACACTTAACCCTTTTCTGATACCCATATTAAGTACCCAATACACCTACAGACTCCACTAACACAAGTAGGTACTAGGCAATTTAGATTAGATGTCCTTCCTGTAACAGTTCAGCATAGCTATGTAGTATCCACTGGCAGCTATAGTATTTCCTTGTTAAAAAGTAATCATATATGCTGAATACAGACAGATACACAAGCTGTCAAGTACTGGTCTTTAAAGCATATGGCTAACCTCAAATTTTCTAACTCCTCTTTGATTAATGCAAAATGTAACTGATTTCCATCTCAGTTAAGTTTCTTTAAAATACCAACTAAGACCCCATCTATACATCATAGTTTATAAAACAGCACACAAACTATCATCCTGATAGGCTTCCAAGACATTGACATTTAACATCAATGTTTAGGAACTGCTGTATGATGTTCAGAGATTTATGCGTCGTTTGAAAAGTATGCAACACTAGTTATGATTGTGTTTGAGAGACTGACGATCAGCTTCAGATTGACCACACTTACCTATGCATGAAAACAAGAGCAACTTAAAAACAATTAGACCATAGATTAAAACCGTGAGAGCCATCAGTAATTGAACTGACGCTGGCAAGGCTGGTGAACGAACAGTCCGTTGTGCTTGATTTGCCGAGAGTGGCAATCCCTGGTGAGGTTTTGGCGACGGAGACCGTTTCTGTTGAGACAGTGTCTTTCATTATGTTCTTTTATCCAGTGGGTAGGACGAAAGCTCTTGGTTTTTTCCAGAAAAGTTGAACGAGTTGCAAGAGCTGTGACGTAGCAGTGAACACGCTGTCCCGTTTCATTTCGGGCCTCCAGTCTAGAAGCATAACAAGCAGATATCAGTCATTACTGAGGTGCATTGGAAAGACATGCAAACTATCAAGGGCAGGAGAACATGGACATCATCATCCAGCATTTCAAAAGGACACACTTAATCTACTGGACAGAGATTTGGGCTTAAGCAAGGTCAAGCCTGTTCAGGAAAACTACGCTGGTAAGCAATGCATAGTGCTGCTAACTCACTTTTAGTTTGAAGGCACCATGATAGCCTTTGGACTTTTGGTATATTACGCTACTGGGCCCTTTCTTCCCCACCCCACCTCCCTAAGCCCAAGATGCAATATAGACCAGTAATATAAGGCAGCATGTGTCACACTGCTCCAGCTTTAGAAGACTTGGTGTTATCCACTAGGCAGTTTGGTTTAAAATCATCTTGAACATCAGTGGTTCAGCCTAAAAACAGAAGCACAGTAACGAAAGTCTGTTGGGATTGCCAGCCACACAAGTAAATCCAAACAATATTCATGCAGAGGAATAGGAAAGATAGACCAGTTGTGACACATACAGGAAATAACTTAGAAGGATTGTTCCTCAACCAGCCCTCTAGATTTCATGAGCAGATAGTCAGCAGTTTTGGCAAACCCTTACTCCATCATGCACTAGTGGAAAAACAAACCAGCAGCCTATGCAAGCAGGGATGGGCATGTTGAAAAAGGACTTCCCTACTTGACAGAACAATCACTGATGTTTCCTGAAACTTCCAAAGTAAAGCTAAAAATACCCTGATGGTTTTAAAAGCAAAGCAAATCCCAAGTCTGAGTGACACAGCTGGTATGAGACCAGTGGCACCAGAGTCGCTTCCCTTTTCTCTCCCCACCCAAGGCCCAACTCATCTGTCAACTCAGTGGCGCCCAGGAAAGAAGTCTGCAAGACCAGGAGCTTGCTCAAGGTCTCTAAGGAAGTCTGTTTTTCAGCACTAGCATGACTTCATTATAAAGTCTTTTCTGGAAGAGCTTAACTTGCATTTATTGCAAGATGTCTGTGCAGACATAAGTCTGGTCTGCTGTGCCCATGGTACACCCTTATAGCCTTGCTCTTCACGGGGGGCTGTAGGTGCCTGGCACAGAAATGAGCTCTTCTGCCTCCCCCCACTCCACACTGGAGTAAAATACTCCATCAGCATGGGAATACTCCCTCCCTTCTACTTTTTTTTTTTTTTTTTAAATATCCAAATCCACTTGCTTTTGGCTCCTTGGGTAGCTTCATATGACTGACTGAAGCCATGAATAGCCATGTTTTCCCCTGTTCATTCACTGGATATTGTCCGAAACCTAGCACTTGAAACATGAAGCAAGAAACAAGCTAATCACACAGCACAAACCAATTTACAGCGCCTTGTAAACACTTTCTATGCAGATTACACCAGTTTAATGTATACGAGGGCGCCTGCAAAAACAGGGCTACTGTTTTCTATATGGGGCAATCCCTTAACATGTTCTACAGTGCTGGAGGTGGAACTCCAAATGAAGCCTTTCCAGGGAAAGCTGTAAGGAGTTAGGAAGCCACACCACCTTGTGTTACTGGAACCTGTATTTCCTAAGCAGGCCCTTGCTGTATGTAATTAGCAAGGGGCATCAAGGGCTAATACAAAGTGGTGTGGTTTGTTATGGAAAAATATGGCTAACCTGATGAACAGGGGGAAGTTTATACAGCATCCTTCTGCTTTGAATTCAAAAGGAGCAAATAGGTTTCCTCCACTAAAGGAGAAAAATTGGTTGAAGATATTTAAACTCCTCCCCCCCCCCCTTTGTCAAATACCCTTCCAGCACTGGTTTGCAAACCAACTCTTTTACTTGCCATCTTAAAGTGAAACTGGGATAGCAGAGGTGGTTTGAATCAGCTAAAAGGTAAAATACTCCTCCAAAATGTAGCATTTTGGTATCTTAGTGTTTGCCTTTGGTAGCCCGACACTAGTGAGCCCCGGACACTGACAGAACAGGGCTGATGAGCCGCCATCAGTGTTGTCGAATTGTAACTTTAGAGGGGCTGTGTCTAAAGCCAGACTGCTGCTACACACATTTGCTGCTGTCCCCCAGCATCTATTTTGCTAGAAAGCAAAAGTGTCCTGCTAGTTGCGCTATAGAGGCAGACTTCACAAGAAAGATTAAAGGCTTCAGACCCTGCCCCAATTAATATTTAAGTAATTTTTTCTGCACTTAGCATTTTGGCTTGTTAAAGCAGATGTAGTTAGGCTTGATCAAGTAACATCATTTGGCACAAAGGTTAGTCCTAAAACCAGTATTGTTTTGGCAGACAAGGCTCTAGAGGAAGCAGTGTTGCTAGCAGCCTGATCAAACAAAAAGCACTGTCCCAAAACAGTAGTACTTACTGTGCCAGTGTGCCTTAAGCAGCTTTTCTTGGCCCTACAATGTTAAATGGCCAACCATTAAACCACTAGAGACTTCAAAACAGCTTTTGCATTATCAGTGTAATTGATTTTCCCAGTTTCTGTAATCTACCTCAGCTTCAGACTTAAGTCTACTCCCAGTTCTGCCACCCAAAATAACTCTTGTACAAAAGCCTAGATCCTCTAATGAAGCAACAGCACAGAATTCAATGTGAAGAAACTTACTCGCACATCAGTTGAGAATGACCATGCCTTTAGCTTCCCAACACATTAAAGCAGTTTAACTGCACAGCATAACATAATGCAAGATTCTTCTCTAGAAGAATTTATACCAGTATCCCTAGTTCACAAGCCCCTGAGAAAAGCCAGAATCTTACTCTGCATGTTACTATCCAATATAGTCAATCAACATTTTGGATAAACTGATCTACTGTCTCTCCCTGGAATATGCCTCACAGACTACAGTTCTCTTGCAGACTCCTTCAGACCCTCATTTTGAAGGTGCTGTGTGCTCATAGCTTCCCCCTGATTTAAGTTAAGCTAGACCTTTGATGCTTAGTATCAGAAAGTGCCCTCAAATATTCATACAAGTCCCCTGCTCTCCAAGATTAATGGTATCAGCACTATACTTCAGTATTATACAGTAGTATGTCATCTCAAAGTCACCCATTTCTTTGGCCTAAGAAGGTAAGGAAGATGATCAGAAAAGTTAATGGGTATCTACCTACAGCAACTTTACCACTTACATGCATTTCTTCCCCTGTGTAACAAAGCTTACTATGCTATGATTTTTTTTTCCCCCCAATTGTTTCTAACTGTAGGCACCAGATAGGAGGAAAAAGTCAGTCTTTGTTATTAACCAGGATTAACAAAATACCCAATTATTTCCAAATCAATAAACAAATAAGCAAATGTGGAGTCACGATGGCAAAAATACTCTATTTGTATACATTTATGTATACTATATTCATATAGCTGTGTATACCACCAAAGCAGCAGTGCACGGCAAACATGCACCTGCACCACATGGCTGGATCTTCAGCACTCAAAAAAAAGTTAAACAGCTCCACTTCTTACCTTGCTAAAAGTAGAAGTTTGCAGCACAATTTTTTTACCTTGAGGGGAGTAAGTTTTGTGGAATATTTCAGTTTGTTTTGTTCCACAAGCCACCTGTGGAAAAATTTAATCCTGTCCTAATCTATCACTAGGTCTGAGGAACAAAAAAAAGCCAAAGCAGACACCCCTGTCAGCATAGTGAAAGTAATGTTTCATCTCATGAGGTGACTGAAAGGGTACTAACAGTTATGAAAATTACATATAGCTATGGACGGGGCAAAGTGCTTTCGCATCTGTGTTATCAGCTACACAGTTAACTGCCGCTGGTTTCAACAGGACTGGAGCGTATTCTGTGAGGGAACAATTAGGCTCCATAAATATTCATTGCAGTGTCCAAATACCATACCCAACTGTTTCCTGACACGGTCATCTTGTGTAACCTTTTTCTAAGCAGGCGGGCAGCCCTGACCACCCTCCCCACCTTGTGTAGTATTCATGCTTTATTTACTTGCTCTGAAATAAGCTGGAAAATTCAGTATTAAGTGTCTAAGCTGATCAAGTAGAAACCAGATATTTTCAGCAACAGAGCTCCCTGACAAGAGAAGTCAGACGTACCTGGGACTACCTGGGCTGTGAAACTCCTCATCCCCACATCCAGTCTCATTAAGGCTGTGACAGGTATTGTGGACAGCATACACGGACATGCTGGGATGCTCTATTAGGAGGTTCTCCATCGGACTGGTTTCCACTTTGATAGTGGTTAATCCACCTGCAGTAAAACATGGGGGAGGGGTGATAAACCAGCTCTCCTCCATGGGGCACGACTCAAACTGGATGAAGCAAGACTCGCTGGCCTCCGGCAAGTGTTCCAAGGGAGATGGTAAACAAGAGAAGACAGGTGAGCCATCTGCAGCTGATGCTTCAGCGATGTCCGCTTCCTCCACAGAGCAATTAGTGCAAGTGTCTGGTGTAGGTGGCCATTAGTCAGTGGAGAGGAACCCATGGACGTTGGTGATTGCAGGAGGTCAAAAACAACAGGGTTGCACATAGCCAGAAACGAGATATAAAAAAAAAAGACAGAGAAACAGAAATAAACCCCTATCAGCACGTACACAATTATTTTTTTTTTTTTTAAACAAGGGGAGGGGGAAGGCCACACTAGACACGCAACACAACTGTTATCAGTAAAGCAATACAATTGCGTAATAAGTCAAACATATTTTATCTGTACAAGTGGTTCTGCTGAAGCCTGTGTCAGGCTAATAAACCTGACATCATTTTTCTGATCAGTTAACATGACATGTTTTGGTACATTTGTTTGGAAGACACCCTACGCTCTAATCCACACTGGTTTTGCTTAGGTAAAGTTTCTCCCAAGCTACTGGCTCCTAAGCAGAGCTTAGATTTGACAGACATCTTACCTATAAAGTCAACCAGAATCCACTCATCATCTTCTTTCTCACTGAACTCTGGCTCTTGGCTGGACAAGCTATTAATCTCTCCCATGAGCATGTTATTTAACCTCTGGAACATTACTAAGGCAGGAACAAGACTTTGGCTGGCAGATCTTTATATCCAAGGTTCAAGGCACAGCTCACACTGTACTAGAAGAGTGGCATAGACTTGAGATTAAAGTGCATAGATGCTTTATCAGCTTAGGTACAGGACATGTAGAGGCATGACTGGTAAACAGTTTGTGTGAAACCTGTAAAAAATGATGACAGGGGTGTTAATGACAAGCAATAGGTAACATCCCTAAGGAACAAATTAAAAACCCTCTCATTAGTGCGGTCTGAGGCACCAGTGAACATTTGTCCCTAGGAGGAGAGGCAGCTTCACTGGCATTCCCCATTCCCTCCCAGCTAGATACACACAGAAAAAGCTCAGGTCTCTCCTCAGAGCTGAGCTCCTTCCTCCAGATCCTCCCTCCCCGTGCAAAGGTCTGTTCAGCTGTCTGTCCCCACCTTCCCCTATGCGAGGAGAGGACTTTTGCACTGGAGCCTTGTGCCTACGCTCACTGAGGTGCTCCCTCAGCTCCCTGCCTGTCTTCCTCCCAGTCAGAGAGATGCGATGGCTGTAGCAGGAAATGCGTGCTTGCCCTTCACATCTCCTCCATTGCCACAGCCTCGCACCTCTCCCAGCGACTCCTGCAAGGGCTCTCGGGGTGCCCAAGGCAGCGTGTCTTCTCTCTCCCACCACACACAGTTCAGGGCCACTGCCTACAAGTTCACACAGTAGGAAGGCACGTCCCCTCTTCAGGTTCAAAGTGCACTGCATAGTTACCTGTGGGATCATTTTCACAGCGAGTGCCCAATTAGTCACGTATGGTAAGTCCGAGCAACAAGGAAAAGTAACTCGTATACTTAATTACAACCAATGTTTATTTCTCAAGACACCTCCCTAAATCTACATGTGATTAGTCACCATAAGCCTGAACGCTACATTTTGTGGTTAAGATGAAAAATCCCGTTACTACTGGAAAACTAAATGTTCAACCACCTCAGATCAGCACGCTTACAGCCTTGGAATATTTATGTATGAGCGAATAAATAGAAGCCATTAAAGTAGGCGAATAAGTAAAGGATGTATCTGAAAAACACTCACCAATTTAACTACAAGTGAATTTCACCATAGTAACATTTGAATTATCACAGCATGTCAGAATTATTATAGATTAAATACCTGTTTAATAATTAAATAGGGAAGAAGATATGCATGTAAGCGGGTACGAGTGTCTGCATTCAGAAAGAGAAAGGGAGTAAGACACACTACACTAGACAAACCCAGCCATTAAAAAGAAGATACAACCCATAAAGAATATTATTTAAGGCCAGTATACCCAGCTTCATCCTGACACTCTCAGACCACAAAGGGTCATTTTGGCCTCCTACGTCATCTTACCCCAGGACACCAGACCCCATCACTTGTTCAGTGCAAGGACAAGCATCTGCTCCATACAATACCGCTCCAATAGACAAGTATGCAACTACCTCCTTATTCAAACAGCACAAATAGATAGGATTAGAATTTAAAGTAATCTTCAGAAGGTGGCTTTTAGGACCACACTTGAAAACGAAACATCTAGGCTCTCTTTAAGGGAGCTACAAGAATAATCAGAAGTCTAAGGAAAAATGGTAAAATTTGAGAACTGGAAAGGCTTAACAGAGGTAAGGAAAAAATGACAACAGTAGTCAATTATGTGAAGAAAGATGCAAACATTTATTCCCTTCTTCTACATTCACAGCAAGCAGAAGTGGCTTTTAACTGCAGTAAAGTTCAATTTTCAGTGGTTACTAGCAGGAAACGCTTTTAACCATTAAGGTTGCTAAGCCCCGGGTGGGTTACCTAAGGAAACACCAAATGCCCACAGTGTTCCTAAGCACCTTCTTGAGGAGGTTTGAGTGCTTCAATTATAGACAAAGCTTGCCACAGATAAGGAAACAGGTTCTAAGTGAAAGCTTGAAGTTTGTACTTTTCCAGTTATCTTCCACATCCATCCCTAACCTTCTTCTGGCAGAAGGTCTAGGAACAGAAGAGTTCATTTTTTCTTTAGGCTAACTAGCAAGCCATAGCATAATTGCTGATCAGTGCTGGCTTCCCTCATACTCCCAGTGCCACACACATGCGCTGCCTCTTTCCTAGATCTAAACTGGAAGTACCTTCAGGCAAGGGCTGTCTTTTTATTCTGCATGTAGAATGGCGCAAGATGAAAGCTCACACTCCTATATGAAGGCTCTACAGGCAACACAGCATCATCAAATAATTAACCTCTATCAAACAAAAAAGGGGATTGCTGCTCCTGAGAACACAAATGAAACAAACTACAGCTTTTGCCCCATAAATGTCTTTCTGTAGATCAAAGGCAGGTTGTCCCATTCTCCTCTTCTCCCACCCCAAGGAAACCATCCGAATAATTTAAAAACTGGTTGATGTTTTGACATCCTATTGGACAAGTGCCTTTAAAAATGCCACACTTGCATGCTATTGTGCAAGGCAGATGGGGACCCAGACATGATGCTATTATCAAGGGCCATCATTGGAGGAGGTAAACGAGACAGAGGCTGAAAGAGGTACTCTAGTTCTGAGACAGGAACTATCAGCTGCAAGAAAAGGCAAGACTAGGAACAACTGGCTCAGCTACAGTAGGGATAAAAGGCTGTTACAGATAACACATCAAACCATAGAAAAGTTTGGGTTGGGAGGGCCCTTAAAGATCATCAAGTTCCAACCCCCCCATGCCATGGGCAGCGACACCTCCCACTAGGCCAGGTTGCTCAAAGCCCCATCCAGCCTGGCCTTGAACACCTCCAGGGATGGGGCCTCAACAACTTCTCTGGAGAAACTTGCTTCAACATCTCACCACCCTCACAGTAAAGAGTTTCTTCCTAATATCTAGTCTAAATTTACCCTCTTCCAGTTTAAAGCCATTCCCCCTCATCCTATCGCTACATGCCCTAGTAAAAAGTCCTTCCCCAGCTCTCCTGTAGGCCCCCTCTAGGTACTGGAAGGCCGCAATAAGATCTCCCCGGAGCCTTCTCTTCTCCAGGCTGAACAGCCCCAACTCTCAGCCTGTCCTCATAGGAGGAGGTACTCCAGCCCTCTGATCATCTTCATGGCCCTCCTCTGGACTCGCTCCAACACGTCTATGACCTTCTTATACTGGGGGCCCCAGAGCTGGATGTAGAACTCCAGGTGAAGTCAACAATATTGTATTGCTACATAAAAAACACTTTTTTTTTCCTTTACATCCTAACAGATGAGGCACATGCTAAGCAAAAAAAAAAAAAAAAAAGAAAATCCGGAAAAAGACACCTCTCCCAAATGACTTCTGTAGCTCTCAGAGAGCCTGGCTGCTGATCCCCCATGTAGCCCCAGCTCTCAACCTTCTCGTTACCACCAGGAGGCTCCAAAAAGCCGCTTTCAGCCGAGCCGGCGGGTGACCCCGGCACAGCCCGCAGCAGCTGCGCACCTTCCCGGCTGCGCTGCGGAGCCCAGCCCAGCCCCGCCGCTGGGCGGAGAGGGGCGGGGGGGATGGGAGGAGGAAAAAGGAAAGGACACGGCTACCGGCTCCTCGACAGCCGGCAAAACCCTCCCGAACCCGGTGTTTTCCGCGGAAAGAGAAGCCGGGATGGATGGAGGGGGAGATGGGCGATCCGCCGCTCGCCTTCCACCGGGCACTCAGACCACCGCTGCACCCACCCACCCACCCCTCCCCACCGGCACACAGCCTAAGACTCATCCCCCGCCAAGCTTAACACTCACCCGATCCCCGCTGCTGCTGCTGTTCCTCCCGGTTCCACGGCCGCACCGAACTCCGCGGCCCCGCGGAGCCCTTTGTTGTTATAGCCGCGGCGCGCAGCTGACGGACCCGGCCGCCCCGGCCACGCCCCCTCCCCGCCCCTCCGCCAATGGGAGCCGCCGGCGGCTGTCGCTAACGCACGTGACGGGCGGGCAGGGGACGCTGCGGGG